>NC_050577.1:29161128-29499461 GCF_011100635.1 Trichosurus vulpecula
CCTCAAACAAAACACTTCATCTTTCCAACTCTGAGCATTTTCACTATCTCTCATTCCAGGAACATTCTCCCTCCTCATCTCTACCTCCTCACATCCCTAGCTTCCTTCATTTTTCCACTTTAGTCCTAGATTCTGCAAGGTGCTTTTCCCCAGACCTCTTCAATCCCAATGTCTTCCCTTCTGAGATTTCCTCCAATTTATCTTGTGTTTATCTTGTTGATACATAGTTGATTGCATCTTATCCACCTCATTAGACCTTGAGATTCTTGAGAGAAAAGATTGTCATTGGCCTTTCTTTTTGTCCCTGGCATTTAGCAAAGGACCAAGGAAGGATTCCTAGACTAAGCCTCCTAAAATCAGCAAGGATCAAAGTTAAGGAGTATGCAGGGACAGAGCCACAATGTGAAGGAACAAACTAAGAGCTTGTGCTTCTCTGGTACTGTGAGTTACGTGAGCCCTTGTAATATCAATTGAGTTGGGACATTTTACTGTTTTAGAATAATAAATTAATTAAGTGTCTTTGATTGAGCCTTACTAGGTGCAAAGCCCCAGGCCCAAACCTTCATCTACTAGGTGCTAAGCCTACGTGGGTGTGGAGCCCTAAGGGTCCTAAGGGGAGTTGCTAAGACCAGAGCCAATGATATGAGCCTAAGTTCTGGTCACTCAGATGATGATCGATGATGGCTAAAGGGTGTATAAAAAGAGAGAATACAGCTATTTGCTTGGGGCTCTCATTCTTGGAGGAGACTTTGGGCAGCTGTAGTTAAGAGCCCTCCAGCTTGTGAACCCAAATGTTGATGCCTTCTTGGTAACTATGAATTATATTTGGTCTGTTTATCATTATAAACATTTATCTTTGTAATTTGTTTGTATTTGCTCTGAAGTTCAGGGTGCTGGCCTTTTCCCCCTGAACTGAGTGAATGATATTTGTATGTTGGATTGAAATAAGATTGTTTACCTCTTAACCTTGCTTTCCTTAGTAAAGCAGATCAAAAGAACCTGCACTGGCTGTGTTCTTGTTGTTGGACTTGTGCTGGTCTTTCACCCCCAAAGCAGCTGCTAGCCAAATTGTTGCAACAATTGTGTAGGTGCCAGAGAGCTGAGGCAGCCTTTCTGATGGGCCTAAATTCATCCCTTGGGGAGGCATGAGGTCACCCACCTAGGATTAGACTACATAAATCCTTGTAAGGTTGGGCTCACTGTAAGGGTAACTTGCAAAGACTCGATAGCATCCCTAAACTTTTTCCTTACAGGGATCTTCAACCTCATGATTGGATTCTAGATGATTATATGGGTCCCTGGGAAGTAGAGTCCCAATAGAGAGTGAAATAAATTTATCTTACCTGTTTACAGACTTTTGTGTGATCTCTGTAGAGCCTGTCCTACTTTCAATGTTATATTTGTTGTTCAGTAGTTTCAGTTGTGTCTGACTCTTTGTGACCCCTTTTGAGGTTTTCTTGGCAACGATATTGAATTGGTTTGCCATTTCCTTCTTCAGTTCATTTCCCAGATGAGGAAGCTGAGGGTTGACTGAGATGCCCAGGTTCATACAGCTAGTAAGTGTCTGAGGCTGGATTTGAACTCAGAAAGATTAGTCTTCCTGATTTCAAGCCCAGTGCCACCTAGCTGCCCCAATGTTATATTAGCCTGAGTGTTTGGATGAGAGCTGAGGGCCCACTTCCTTTTGTTGTGGAGACCTAGATGCAAGCCAAATTCGGATGTTCCATGGGAGAACACTGAGCCAGAACACGATGACTGAAAAGCTCCCAGGGTTAAATGTGGTCCATGTAAACCCAGATCTTTGGACTTTCCTGATACACCCCTTGTGCCAGTAGAGAGCAGAAGCTCAATAAATCTTGCTCAGCGACTATCATCTGATTATTATTTTCTTACTCGCTTTGCCTAGCAGTTAATGCCTCCAGAGAACTGACTTTGTTCATTCCTTTCATCCTGCCATAAGTCTTCTAAGGGATTGTAAAGAATAGTGAGTGGTTTCCAGTAAAATGCCCCCATAGTCCTACCAACGATTCTAAGTATCATGCTATTCTACGAAAAAATATATCAAGACAAAATTCATTTTTATTTATTTATTTTAAAAATAAATGTAAGCCATTCAGCATTTTTAGAAAGGAAGGGGATCAGATAGGAGGTCAAATAAACAATCAGAAATTACTAGGCATCTCCAGTTTAATAAAAATACCAAAAAGAAATGCTAAACATGTTTAACGAAATGTTTCTCCTAACTCTTTCCTTCTTAAAAGAAAAGAAAAAAAAAGAAAACAGTCTTAAAAGAAAGCTCAACCTAGCTTGGGACCGTTCCAATGGAGGGCCTTCTTCCCAGGCTCAGGCCTAATTAGGAGTTTGTTGTTTTGTGACCTAACTTACTACATCCCCACAAGGCAACAGTTTCAAGATTTCAATTCATCTTCTTGCTTCATCACAGCTGTGCTATTCCTGTCAGTGCAGCTCAAGGGACTGTCAGTACTTCTGTGACGATGCAGGCTTCTCAAGAGGTGATAAATCTGTCCAAGATGGCCCCAGCTGAAACACAGTATGACAGCTTCCAGACCAGTCTTTTTCCCAGAGATGAACAAGTTTGTTCAGATGTTGAGGTAACCCTCTTCAAAAAGTTCAGAAACTTTTTAACTTGGTAATTCTCATACTATGATCTAAAATAGCAGTTTCCTAGCAATTTAGGGCTTTGAAACAGTCTGCCAATTTTTCATGCCTGAAGTGAGTGCCTTAAGAAGCCAGAAACGATGGAAAAAGAAGCCTGACTCCTTTATTTTAGGTCACGCTCCCCCAGAACAGAACCCATAGCATGTATGAGCCCATAACTAGGGTCTGTTTACTGGAAGAAGAACCCATTGCTTTCTCCACATCAGCCCAGTGGAATCATTTAAGGCAAATTTATACGACTGCAATCCATATACAACACAGTCATTGCTAAGTGCATAGTTTGAAGATGCTTCCTCCCACCCCGCATTGGATTATGGTGAAATATAATTTCCTGTTTTGATGGACAGTGAAAATTCTCTCCTCTCATCCTGACCACATGATTAAAATCAGAGGCAATCTAGATTTGGGGGCAAAGCATTTTCCAAGGTTTCCAATCAGTCTTCTGAGCTCCCCCCAATCTCTTTTTCCAACCCACTCAGAGGAACCTATAAACAGCCTCAGTGAATCAGTATGCATTACATTTATCATGCTGAGCCTTATCATTTTGTAATATATGGAAATTCTTCTCACATGAAACTCCATTTCCCCTCTCCATGGCTTTGCCCTGGCTGTCTTTGATGTCTTAGAATGCTCTTCCTCCTCACCTCTGCCTTTTAGAATTCCTGGCTTCCTTCAAGATTCACCTCAAACTGGGCCTTTTACAGGAGGCTTTTCTTAGTCCACCTCCCCATCCTCCACACCCTCCACTCCAGCAGTTTCTGCTTTTTACTCTAAGATGGCCATTCATCTACTTTGAATCTCATATAAACCTATTTATGACCTTGTCGTGTCTCTCATTAAAATGTAAGCTCTCAGGGGCAGGGATGGGTTTTTTTTCCCTTTTGTTCCCCAGCACTTAGTACAGTACATGGCACATAGCTAGCCTTAACTAAGTGCTGGTTGGTTGGTCGAATGATTGAGTGATTTAGGATTGAGTCAAGAAACCATGTTGATATACGTCCCAAAATGTATGACCTGGAGATGCCTACAAATTTTCTGTCCTCTTCTTTCAATCTGACTGGATGTGCCAAGTTGACAAAGTTAAAGTAAAGTACATAATTAAGGCTCTGGCTTAAACTATTATGGTATTTAACAGGTCACCCTTGTGCCACCCACTGGTAACTAGAAGACAATCCATTGTTCCATGATGAGATTTCTTTTCCCTCTTGGACCAATGATTTTCACATGGCTTTTATAAACACTTCAATCTAGGGTTTTGCCTTTTCTTGGCTCTTTATAGGTCAACTATTGATTCCAATTTCACTGGAAATGGGAAGAATTGGAGATGCAACCTAATGAAATTCAATATATATTTTTAACACCTGGAACTGTGCTAAGCACTGGGGAAATGAAAAAGAGGAAGCAGTTTCTGCCCCCAAAGCACTTAGATTCTAATGAAGGTAGGGGATAAAAGGGTGGAGAGGGAAACAAAGCATGGATGCAAATATGTCAGTGGAGCTAGGGGACTTCCCTGCTGGGTAGATATCTAGAGAGTCGGCAGCCTTCTTCAGTTCCACCCCGCGGCTCGCTTCTTCCATTGATAAGCTCTTCCTGGAGCCTCCATTTTGAGAATGGGCCCAGATCGGCCACCCTTCATGCTCCAGACTTCACCGCTACACCCCCACGAGGGTTCCTGTTCTGACTCCTTCTCAGTTCTCATTTACGGGTTGTCCTCACCCGTTTAGAACATAAGCTTTTTGAGGGCAGGGACTGTCTTTCTTTTTGCTTACATTAGCACTGGCACATACTTAATGAAATGTTTGTCGACTTAAAACTTCAGAATAGATGGCCTTGGGATGTAGAGCAAAAAGGAGGAAAAGAAGAAACCCTTCCGTGCTTAGGTTCAAAAGATCATAGATTTAGAGCTAGAAGGAAACTCAGAGGTCATCTGGACCAACCCACCCATCTTATAAGGATGAAAACTCAGGCCCAAAGAGGAGTAATGACTTGGCCAAGATTAAACAGGTAGGTAACAGATCTGGGATTTGGACACATGTCCTCTAACTCCAAACCCAATCAAGGCTCTTTTTATTTGCAGACGGGACTAAAGGACCCACCTCATTGTCCATTCATGGAGCTATGGTCCACTTTCTGGCCATGCAACTTTGGACAAGTCACTAATTAACAATTCCTGTCCTGATCTTTCATCAAAGCTTCCCTCTTCTATTTCTGGCTACTTGTGGGATAAATGTTTTTGACCTGGAGTTTATGAACTTCTTCGTTAAATATTTTGATAAGTGCATTTCAATAGAATTGGTTTCCTTTGATGTCCTTTGTATTTTATTTTTTGCATTCAAAAACATCATTCTGAGAAGGGATCTGTATGCTCTACTAGACTCCTAAGTCCATGACACACACAAAAAGTTAAGCAGCTCTGCTCTAAGATACCAAGTGGATGTCAAGAAGCCAGTGTCGTCCTGGGCTCTATTTACAGTGGTATGTCCTCTAGGATGAAAAGGGTGATAGGCCCTCAGTAGATGTTTCATTTTGTATTGTTTCATTGATATTGTATACTGTTTATTTGCTTCAATATTCTAGGCCAAAGGTGAAAGGACAATATACAGCCAAACATGTTCATCCACTTTTGGAAAGACGCAACTCCATTTTGCAAAGGTCACACATCATTAGAGTTCAAGAAACATCAAGTGTCCTTTAGATGAATAGTTTGCTTGAATCCACCTTAGGCTGGTTTCTGATGAGGAAAATCTGTAATAATCCACACTCCTCAGATCAGGAGTTCTCACCCGGAGTCCAGGAAGGTTTTTTCTTTGTTTTGGCTTTTCACTATTTTGATAACTACTTAAATATAATTGTTTTCCTTTGTAGTTCCATGTCTTTCATCTATTTATTTCTTCATTTCTCACCTGGCTGCACTACTGTGGGACTTCTCTAACTGACTTCTCCAGCACTCACTCATGTCTGGTTCCCTCTTTCCTCAACCAACCTTGTCAACTGTTTTTTATGTGTGGTTTTTCTCCATCAGATTGTAAATTCCTTAAGGAGAGAGACTGTCTTTTTTTGCATTTATATCCCCAGGGTTTAGGACAATGCTTGGCTCATAGTAGGTGCTTAATAAATGCTTATTGACTGTTGAAAATGATTTATTTTGTGCATTTAAACATGATTCTAAGAAGTGATCTATAAACTTCACCAGCCTGTTAAAGAGCTCCATCACACACACATACATACATACATACACTCACACACACATGCATACATACATACATATAGTGAAGAATCCCTTTCCTAGTAATGAGCTGGTAATGTCCCTAAGAAACATGCAGACCTGGGAGACAGAACATCCTCCATTCTCCGAGATTCATTGTCTGAGGCACCCTTAGTCTGGCAGGATGCATGCACATAACTGGCAGGATGCCCATGGGACAAGCCTAGCACCATATTTTTTTGTTGTTGTTGAATACCATCAAGGGAGTGGCTGCAAACACTAGCTGGTGGTGGTTTAATATTATATAAAACTTTGCATTTCAAAAGCCTCTGAAGAATCTCCATTCTTATGTAAGGATGCAGACTTTGCTAATTTCAGACATTGGATAGTCACCCTTAAGGGCCCATGAGCAGCTCTCTTTGTGGCATCAAAGAACTGGAAGCAGCAGAGATACTGTTGCAACAATTCGGCTAGCAGCTGCTGTGGGGGTGAAAGACCAACACAAGCCCAACAACAAGCTGCCAGCACAGGTTCTTTGATCTGCTTTGCTAAGGAAAGCAACATTAAGGGGTTAACAATCTTATTTCAATCCAACATACAAATATAATTCACTTAGGTCAGAGGACAAAGCCAGCACCCTGAACTTCAGAGCAAATACAAACAGATTACAAACATACATTATAAACAAACCAAATACAATTCATAATTACCAAGAAGGCATCGACATTGGAGTTCAGGAGCCAGGGAGCTCATAACAATGGCTGGCCCAGAGTCACACGCCATTCCTCCTGTGGCTCAGAGCCCCAAGTAAATAGCTCTGTTCTATCTTTTTACACACTCTTTTCCCATCATCAAATGTCATCTGAGCGACCAGAACTTAGGCTCCTACTATTGGCTCTGGTCTTAGTAACTCCCCTTAGGACTCTGAGGGCTTCACACCCACATAGGCTTAGCACCTAGTAGATAGGAGTTTGGGCCTGGGGCTTTGTACCTAGTAAGGCTCAATCAAAGAGACTTAATTAATTTATCATTCTAAAGCAGCAAGAAAGTCCCACCTTAGTTACCAATGCAGATATACATCAACTAAGGGATGGTTGAACAAGTTACGGTATGTGATTGTGATGGAATACTACTGTGCTATAAGAAATGATGAGCTCAATGACCTTAGAAAAATATGGAAAGACTTATGTGAAATAATGAAGAAGGAGATGAGCAGAACCAAGAGAACATTGTATACAATAACAACATTATTGTTTTAAGAACAACTTAGAGCAAATAAGTTATTTTGTCTATTATAAATAGACAAATTAACTATAAAGGACATATGAAGAAAGACACTATCTGCATCCAGAGAAAGAACTGATAAATAGGTGTATAGATAATTTTACACACACACACACAAACACACACACACACACACACACACACATATATATACATACATAGACATATACACACTTCTATTTCTGTCCAATGGTAGCCATCTCTTGCAGGGGAGAGACAAAAAGAAATTTCCATGATGATTTTGTTGTATATTTTAAAGGAATATCACGTTATGCATAGTAGATTTGCAATTTCATGTACAATTGTCTTTTTTGATTGTACTATGTTATGGAAATGCTTGTTTTATTCCATAAATCAAAAATAAATTTTTTAAAAGTGTGAAGAAGGCTGTTAATCAACCTAAGAGATGTATGCCATTGACACCACACAAGAAATGTCTTTTGATTGGTTGAGGGATCCGTCCATCAGCTTGGACCAGCTCTGGAGTAACTAGAGAGTCATCCATAGTAATTGGGATTTAAGCTACAAACAAAAGCAGAAGCAGAGAGCCTAGATGTGTCAGCTGACCATCAGAGGCAGTAACATGGGGGGACTCCATAGGAAAAGAAAAAAAATATCAAAGCCCTGCAGCACCAGAGGTGTAAGCTGGCTTGGCCATGTGTTTCCTATAGAATATATGTCTCTCTCTACTAGCATGCACAAGTTGTGGGCCCCCTTTTATTGCTGACATTGTTTGTATTTGTGAGAGTTTGCCTCAGGTTTATAGGGAGAATGTTTTATTACTACTGTTCATTCTGTGCCATTTCAGTAAATGCCTTTGCTGTGAGTTACGTCAACTGGCTAACTCTTAAAGGTAAATGCACCTGCAAGGGCTCATGAATTGTAGTTTTAGGAATGTGGGCTGACAGAGTATCTGGAACCTAGGGTAGTCCTCTCCTAAAAGACCCAACCAATGTGCAAAAATTGGAGGAGAGTCCAAAGATGATGCCTAGCTGGAGAGCTTCACTGTCACTGTGATTTGTGGGATGGTGAAGGGAGAGTGGAGGGGGAGGGGTCCATACCTATGATTTCATTGGTGTGAGATGGTGGAAATTCCCTTTTCTCACTGCCAAGCACAAACTCGTGTAACTTCTAGTCTTCATGAGCTGCTCTAGATGCCAGAAGGTACTTGTCTCTTGCTTTTATAAATCTAGCCTTAATTCTACCCCAAATTCTATTTCTATCATGTAAGACTTGAACCCAGATCTCTGTGACTACAAGGCCAGTCCTCTATCAACCATACCTCCATACTTTTCATTGTAACCTTTAAAAATGACAAAATTCTCAAATGCCTTTCTATTCCCCATGCCAGCCTTTTCACACATATCTTTGCCCCTCTAATATAGAATGGACTTGCACCCAGTTCGTAACTCGAGCATTTGGCATTAGCTCATGTCCTCAATGGACGTTAGGTAAATAATCCTTCCAAGTAATGCTTTTTGGCTGTTGAAAGTTGAATTATAAAGTCCTTTAGGAATTCTTGTTCACTGGGATCATCAGCCCGTTCACCTTTGTATCATCCACAGTATCTTGTACATAGTAATAAGTCAGTAAGTGTTTGTTTTGTGAACAAAAAGCTATTCTTCCATCCACTGGCATCTGACTAAACGAGCAGCATTTATCCCTGAATGCGGCTGCCTGAGCACCCACTATTCTTTCTGTTCCCATCCAAGAAACTGGGATTTGAGGAAGGTTCTTGTCAGAAAGTATTTTGGGCAACCTCCGGCCCGGAATGCTGCCGCTGAACTGGAAGATCCCAGAGCTACCAAAATAAAACATTTGATGGACAAATAAATGCTTGTCTCCTTTATAATGGAGGGAGCCAGGGAACAGGCAGAAAAGGTCAACACAAGAGCAAGCACGGAGCAGAAAGTATTTGGAAGGACCTCGAACTGTTAGAGAAGCTTGTAACAACAGCTCAAGGGGGGAGGGAGAGGAGCGGATGGGAGGGGAGGGGAGTGCAGGGGAGGGGAGGGGAAGAGAGAGGTGGGGAAGGGAGGGGAGGGGAAAGTGACAGTAGGAAAAAACCTAGGACATGTAACATAACCAAGGAGAAGGTACTGGATCAAAAATATCCATGCAAAGGTAAGTTAAAGAAAATAAAGAGGTGCCCAAAACCTTTAGGACAAAAGGATGCCTTTAGTTTTAACAAAGGAGGGAAAACACCAAGGACTAGCACACAGCTGATTCCCCAAGATGTTAGTTCTGCCACATGTCAGCCATAGTTGGAATCTCTTCTCAATGAGTCAGCATGGTCTGGCAGTCAGGATAGGTCTGCGTTCAAACCCCACCTCTGACATGAACTAATTGTGTGACTCTCAGCAAATCACCCCTCACAAAGGTCTGTGCTGATTCCTCTAGCAGCTAGAGTCTAGCTCCTGGCGCCTTTCCCCTTCACCTCTGACATTGCCAGGCATGTATTTTACCTTACCAACTGCCTTGTCTTTATTTTTCTGTTTCATGTTGTTTCCCCTTAGTAGAATGTAAACTCCTTGAAGTCAGGGACTGGTTCGTTCCAGTGTCTGTATCACCTAGCATTTGCCTGATACATAGTAGGTGATAAAAGTCTGTTGAGTGAATGAATGAACTTAACTTTCATGGGCTTCAGGCATCTCCCTAGACCCAGGATTTATCTATTTAGTAAACAATGGTTTTAATTGATGTTGGTGGAATAAAGTCCCATACTGGGAGTTCCCCATGCTAACGAAATCAACAATAGATTCTCCATGTATAATCGGTTTCTTGTTATTGAAAGATGACTATTCAGCTGGGTGTCTAATAGGCAGAACTTCTGTATTTCCATGTTCCACCCCAGGTCTCTACTAGGTAAAAGCTCTATATCAGAGCCAACTGGGAAGGCCTTGGAGATCACCTAATCCCAACCCCTAATTTTACAGATGAGGGAACTGAGGCCCAGAAAGGGAAGGGACTTGTGCCTGGCCACACAGAGAAGTATAAGTAGAAGCAGGACTTGAATCCAGGTCTCCCGATTCTCCAGTCACTGCTCCCCACCACACCACTACCTTTCAAGAGAGACTCAAACCAGTAAACTTGGTGATTTTTTTTACCAGTTCTGACATAAATGTTGAGTGGGAAAGGAGGCTATAGTTACTGATTGCAGGACGATTTAGGATTTGATATTCTTGTTGTCCCTAGTCAGAGCTGGGCCAGGGGTAGGCAGGTAGGTGGTGGCCCAAGGCGCATTAAGCAGGAGGGGAGGGATGAGGATGAAGGGGGCCCTGGAGACAACAAAGAATACTGTAAAATGTTGCTAGTCCATGTATACATGTTAATGACAGAAAACTCTGTTCTCCCGACATATCCAGATAAATCTTTTGTGATCATTTGATTTGCATGTTTGATAGAGAATAGCAATAACACTAGTGATAACTCTTTAAGGTTCACAAAGTACTTTACATTCTCTCATTGGATCTCAGCAACCTTTTTAAAGCGTCATTCTCGTTTTACAGATGAGGGAACTGAGTCTCGGAGACGTTAAGTAGCTTGCTCAAAGACAAGGCACAAGGCTCCAAGAGAATATTCAGACGTTACCAAAGGGAGACAAAGGCCTTGCCTCAGCTCCCTCTGTCCCTGTCCCCTCACCCCCTTATTAGGGATCATTAAAAACTGATTTGCTGAGGAGGGCCCCAGTTGGGTGCTATCAGTCATACCTGACACACGAATTGGATTATATTCTCAGTTACTTCATCTGCAATGCCTTATCTCATCAACTTAGCCCAGCATAGGGCAGGAGAAAGAATAGTGGATTTGAATTTAGTGAACCTGCTTCAAACCCTAATTTTCAGAATTTTCTGTTATGTACAACAGGGAGATAACCGCTTGATTACATTTCCCATGATTCTTGGACCCATGTAATGACCAGTCAACAAGCATATATTAAATACTTACTAAGTGCCAGACATTGTGGCAAGAACAAGGGATCCAAAGAAAGGCCAAAAACACCCCATTGTCCCTGCCCTCAAGGTGCTCATATTCTAATGGGAAACAGAGGATGCAATACATATACATAATGTATATACATACATTAAAACACATATATGTGTATGTATGTGCATACAAGACATATACAAAGCAATTAGAAGTTAATATCGGAGGGAAAGGGTACTGGGAAATGCCTCCCACAGGTCATATCTGAGCCAAGTCTTGAAGAAAGCCAGGGAAGCTAAGAGACAGAGGTGAGGAGAGTGGACATCCCAGCCATAGGGGATGGGCAGTGCATTAAAGGGAGCATTCCATGTGAAAAACACCTAAAAAGGCTGGTGGTGCTGGATTATAGAGTATGGGAAGGGGAGTAAATGTAAGAAGCCTGGAGAAATCATGAAAGGGAGCAAGCCTGGGATGCAGGGCAAGTGGCCAGGCTGAGAAAGGCTTCAAATTCAATTCGATAAACATTTATTAAGCACCTACTATGTGCCAGACACCGGGGATACAAATAAGAGATATAAAGACAGTCCCTGCCCTCAAGTGTCTTAGAATCTGATGGGGGAAGACAATATACAAACAGAAGCCAAATGTCAAACAGAGGACTTATATTTGATCCTGGAGGGAAGAGTGAGCAAATGGAGTTCCTTGATTGGGGCAGGGTTGGGGGGAGGAGGGTCGGAACTATTGTTTAGAACAGAGTTACTTAAGCTGAGGTCCACAGACCTCCAACAGATTCCAAATTTCAAGGAGTCCATGAATTTGGAAATGTTGAAATTTTGATAAATGCATTTCAATAAATTGGTTTCCTTTATAATCCTATCTATTTTTGTCTTTGACTTTCAAAATCATGGTTCTGAGAAAGGGTCCACAGGCTTCACAAGACAAAGGTGTCCAGGACACAGAAAAAGACTAAGATGCCCTGCGTAAAAAGAAGCTGCCATGTTTCCTAGAGGAAACTGTATGCCTGAATGCAGAAAGGTTGCATCAGGCAGTGTAGACTGACTACAGTCTATGGAACTTCCGGAAAGAAGGAGAGCCTAGTGAAGGAAGCATTTGGGAAAGCCCCCAATGCAGAATGGAGTCAGGAAAGCAGCCATCCATGAATCCTGTTTGCTGACTTCTGAGCAAACACTGAGGGATCTGATAGAATACTCCTTGATATAATTGAGGTCACTAATCACCAATGGGCCAAGAATGAGATGAGAGGCTCCATAAGGCTGAATCTTTCTAACTAGCTGAACCTAAAAGAGACAATGTCTACATTTCTCCCTAAACCCCCTCAAAGTATGAGTCTCCCTGGAGGCTAATCCCATGTTTCCCCCATGATATTATTAATCCAGAATTTAACCTGGATCCCCCGATTGTGCGGACACACTTTGCTAATTGCTTTAATTAAATTAAAGCAATCAAATACTTTACTTTTAAAATGTATACTCTTGGTATGTCTGCTAGTATGGTACAAATGGTGTGCAGGGGACCTCAGAACTCTGTTTATCTAAGGAAGGGGTCCCCAAATTTCAAGGCACATTTATTTCCAAAATCTCTAAAGCAAATCTGGTCACCTACAGGAAGTCCAGAGCAAAGCAGCAGGCAAGGCCACACGTGGGATTCTGAGACAGTTTCTTTAATGTCTTTTAGCCTCAGTTTCCTCATCTATAAGATGAAGGGGGTTGGGCTAACTGGTCTCTAGGGTCCATTCCACCTCTATAACCCATGACTCCATGAAAACAGTGGCAGCAATATCTCTGATCTCTTGATTTCCCTTTGGATTTTCTTCAATAATTAAGAAATAGCAAAACTCTAGACATTTAATAGCTCTGAGGCTTTAAAATCTCCCCAGTTTACTATTATCAAAGCAATTGTCTTCAACATGTGCTATTTCCTACAATGGAGTAGTAAGAATGCCTGCGTGGGATTTTGTCTACAGAGAGTTAACTAGGGCTCTCCCAAAACCCTCCTTTGTCTCATCATGATGTCTACCTTCTAGAATCCCAGTCTTCAATTTCTAAAGGGAATCAGGAAGAGGACAATGTTACTGAGTCCACAATTATAAGAACATTCAGTATAAGCTGGAGTCATCCAGTCAGAAGTCAAAGACAAGCCAAAGCCCCTCATTTTACAGATCAAGACAAAACCTAAGGAAATCTCCTTGGGAGGACGTGTAAGGAAATGTGACTTAACCAAGGTTACAAAGGTAATAAGTGTGATTTGAACCCATGTCTCAGACTCCAGAAAATAGGGCTCCTTCCCCAAGAGCTCTGGTCTACCTCCTAAAGTCAGAGTTGAGTTATTCAGGGCTTCCCCATGGTTTAAGCTTGATCCCCATTGTTCCATGGAGGCTAAAGATCATATCATCCAGCCCAGTCCTCTCCCTTTGTCAGTGAGTAAACCAAGCCCCAGAGAGGCTAGATTCAAACCCAGAACCTCCGACTCCAAATCTACTGTCCTTTCCACTAGATCATGCTGTGGTTATCCCTTCCTCTGTAATTCCTAACCTGGGAAAGAGGAATAGAATGTCAAATAGTTTCAAAAGCAGAACTATCTGGCCCAATCCTGCAGAGGAGGAACGTCAACAAGCTATGTTTTCCTCTTCCTAGGATACATAAACAAGAGAGATGCTGTCCAAGAGCTAATTAGCAAGATCAAACCAATCTTTAAATAGGCGCAATAAGACTCATGCAGCAGCTCCAGCAATATGAGTGTTCCCTCTCTCGTGCCCACTGCCCTCCATAAAGTCTGCCATGGCAACATCATGTGGTCCCACTGCCATCAACAGACATCCTCATTTATCAATGCTCCATGCCATGGTGCTCACAGCAGCTGGCAGAAGAAATTGCCATTTCCTCTGTTTTAATGCATTTTTCCGGATGTTCCCAGTCTGAAGAAGTTCTGTCACGCATCAAAGCAATGTGGGATAGAAGACAGAGCACTGGCCTTCGAGACAGGAAGCTCCGAGTTCAGGTTGCGTTTCTGATGCTGGATAGAGGACCCTGAGCAAGTACATTTTAACTTCTCCACGCCTCAGGCAACTCTCCAAGGTCACACTTAACAGGGCAGTTGCCAATCTGCTTTGGTAGAGTTGTTTCCTCATTGGGTATTCTTTACACCAATGAATTCATGGATATGCACACAAACACACACAAACCCCTGCATACACACATGCACAAAATTCTTAGCTTTGTTCCCTTTCTCTTCTTCACTGTTTGAAAAAAAGAAGGAGTTTGCTGATCTCTTTGCCTTTGAAGACGCGTCACTGCTTAGAGAAGAGATGTCAGACCACCTTTATTTTTATTCTTACCTTGTGGCTAAGTTTTACTCTGCAATACAGCACATAACCATTTCCACATACAGTCATAATTTAGTTTGTAAGTTCTGGTGAAACCTGTATTTATGAGTTTGCTGTCATTGTAAATAAAACAGATGACTCAGGGGAAAGGACAGGTGAGTTTGTTATAAAAATATAATGAAACTGCATAAGAAAACTGGAGAAAGCGGCCAGACCAAATTCTACATACATAGAGCTGCTACATAAGTCATCAGAATAAAATTGGCTGCTTCTTCATCTTCTTCTTCTCTTCCTCCTCCTCCTTCTCCTCCTTCTCCTCCTCCTTCTCCTTCTCCTTCTTCTCTCTCTGTCTCTCTCTCTCTGTGTCTCTCTCTCTATCTCTATCTCTCTATCTCTCTCTCTCCCTCTCTCAAATCTCCCATTCCCCTATATGTATTGTCTCATGCATTAGAACATAAGTTCCATGGGGGCAGAAAGTGTTTCCCTATTCATTTGTATCCTCTGGGCTCAGGACAGTGGTTGGAACCTAGTAAGACTTTCATAAATGCTATTCCTTCTTTTATTCATCTTCATAGTAATACAACTGACTGAAGGTCATAGAGAACCTAAGATCCTGCTATAGTTATTTGATTACCAAAGTTTTTTTAAAAGCATTTAACTCCTGGGTAGAAAAAGAATGCAGGCTTAAAGGTTCTCAACAAGGTGCCTCCCACGCATATGTTAAAGTGAAAAAGTTTTCTGAGATGCAGCTGCAGAGATATCTTTGTTCAATGAACCTCTGGTTATCAGAAAGTCAGCACGTTTAGAGGAGAGAAGGTCGGACCTGGAATCAAGAAGGCCTGGGTTCAGAGCCCACATCTGGCAGCCAATCAGCAGTATTGTGTTTAGTTTGACCATCACAGCTTAGGAAGGCAATTGATAAGCTGGAACACCAGAGGGGGCCAACTGCAATATAGAAGAGCTTGGAAATCAGGCAGATGAGAGTCAGCTGAAAGGAACAGAGTCTTTAACTTGATGCAGAGAAGATTTAAGGGGAACACAATAGCTCTGTTCAGGTCTCTGAACAGCTGCCAAACCAAAAAAAGAAGAGGCTTTTTCTTCTTGACCGCAGAGGGCAGGGCCAGGAGCAGTGAGTAAAAGATGCAAAGAGACAAATTTAGACTTAATATAAGTTCAGGAGGATGTTTTGTCCCTGACAGCCCAGTGATGCAGTGGGCAGAGCATTGGGCCTGGAGTCAGGAAGACAGGAGTTCAAATCCAGCCTCAGATACTTTTCAGCTATGTGACCCTGGGCAAGGCATTTGACTTCTGTCTGCTCCAGTTTCCTCAATTGTAAAAATAAGGATAATAATAGTACCTACCTCACAGAGTTGTTCCTGTGATCAAATGAGATAACACTGGCAAAGCATATAGTAGATGCTTAATAAATGTTTGTTCCCTTCCCAACCCCAATTAGTATGACTTAATTCCCTAATAACTTTACAAGATGACACTATCTATTTGATTTAGTTATAGAATCAGATGCAAAAACTAGGTGCAAAAATTAATAAACACCACAATTGAATCATTCAGTAAACAGCATAAACACGGTATAAAGAGCTTTCAGCCACTGGGATAAAAATCATATGGACAACATGTGTTGGCATTGAAAGAATCAGGTACCTCTTGGGGCCCAGCACTCTACCCACTGAATTACCCAGCTGCCCAAGCAAGTTCAATAACTTGCCCAAGATCACATGGGTATTAGGCGACTGATGGAGAATTCAAACCCGGGACTTCCAGTTCCGAATGCAGTGCTCTGTCCTCCTCGTCATGCTTTCCTTCCTAGAGATTTAAAGATTAAGCATCCAATGCTTGGATGTTATCCTGCCTGGGGAGCCTCTCAAGGTCACCTTCAGCAACATGAGTTTATGATTTTGCTATTCTTTGAAATATATGTCTTAATGGATGCAATCAGCACCATTTCTGTGCTACTTCCAGGTACAGAAATTGCTGATTGCCAAGTCCAAAACCCTTGGAGGAATAACCTGATTTTTTTTCTTGAGCAGCAATTAGAATGAACCGTTCTCACCATTGGTTTATGAATGTGCAAGCTTGTATATGACGAGTATGAAAAAAACAGACTTTAAAAATTTCTTTGCTATAATTATGTTCCTCCACTTGCCTTTGATGTATTTTGCAAACTACGCCAGGGCAAGGAAGCCTCCTCTAAGCTTCCTTCTTTCCGTATTTACAGAAGTGTTCTCTGTTCTTCTGTTTTCATCCTTTGATAGGATGGGGGAAAAAGTTTAGTCTGAAATGCCAGAAGGATTAAAGGGTCACTTGATAAGAAATCATTAATATTAAAATTCCAAGAAAAGTCAACATGCAAAGTTTGACAGATTAGTAAATGACGTTAATATATTTGCTTACTGCAGAGAAACTTTCTATCCAGGCAACCAAGAAAACAGCTCATTAAAATTTTCAGAACACTAACTGGGCTTACTTAGGAATTCTGCTCATGAGAAATGATGCATTTGCTCAGAAAGCTAGGAAATCTCAGGTTTGTTTGAACCCGGACAGTTTGAATGTCCCCGCTGAAGCTCATCTGATGGGATTGCTCACAGGAACAGGACCCTCTGAACTATGATTTCACCAGCATGACAGTCTCCCAGATAAGGAGACTCCCTCTACCACAAGCAGCTTGACAGCTGCTCTGTGACTTAATCGTCTTAGAGAATTGCCTGAGCCCAAGGGGTTTGCCCGGGGTCACACAGCCATATGTAGCAGAGGCACAATTTGAGCCCAGGTCTATCCTAGCATTGAGGTGTTAGCTCTTTATGCCCCATGCCACACTGTCTGTTATAGCTGCCAACATGCTCCCTTTTTCTATGAGAAAACACCAGAAATAAAGTTCTACCTGAATCATTAATTGTATGTACATACATTTAGTGTCATCCTCCTCAAGAAGCTTTTCTGTTCAACTTTGGGGTTCAATATCCCAGGCCATGGCAAAGTACTGTGCTTGTTGCTCTGGGGAGGAGGGAAGGAAATAAGCCCTCTTCTCCAGCAGCCTAGGTTTTGCAGCCCTTTGCAGGAAGGGTACAGCATGGCTGCACAGAGAAGTACATGCAAGATAATTGAGGAGAAAGAGAAAACCAGCAACTAGGGAGCCCAGGAAAGGCTTTGTGGGGGTGAGGAGCAGCACTGAAAGAGGCTAAGGCTTCTAAGAGACTAGGAAATGGACACAGTACATTCCAAACATATACGGTAGCCTGGGGCAGAGCACAGATGGAGGACATGGCATTCCACATTCAGGGAAGAGCTAACAAGCCAGTATGGCAAGAATTTAGAGTTCAAGAAGAGGAGTGATATAAAATTTGTCTGGCAAAGTAAGATGGAGAGAGACTGTGAAGGGCTTTTAAAAGAAGGAGGAGAAGGAGGAAAGAAATGGGAAAAGGAAGGAGGAGGAGGAGGAGGAAGACGAGGAGGAGGAGGAGGAGGAAGACGAGGAGGAGGAGGAGGAGGAGGAAGATGAGGAGGAGGAGGAGGAGGAGGAAGAAGAAGGAGAAGGAGGAGGAGGAGGAGGAGAAGGAGGAAGAAGAAGAAGAAGAAGAAGAAGAAGAAGAAGAAGAAGAAGAAGAAGAAGAAGAAGAAGAAGAAGAAGAAGAAGAAGAAGAAGAAGAGAAGAAGAAGAAGAAGGAGGAGGAGGAGGAGGAGGAGGAGGAGGAGGAGGAGGAGGAGGAGGAGGAGGAGGAGGAAGAGGAGGAGGAGGAGGAGGAGGAGGAGGAAGAAGGAGGAGGAGAAGGAGAAGGAGAAGGAGAAGGAGAAGGAGAAGGAGAAGGAGAAGGAGAAGGAGAAGGAGAAGGAGAAGATGAGGAGAAGATGAGGAGAAGATGAGGAGAAGATGAGAAGATGAGGAGAAGACCAGGAAGAGGAGAAGAGGAGGAGAAGGAGAAGAGGAAAAGGAAGAAGGAAAATGGGAAAAGGAAGGAGGAGGGAAACAGAGAAGATGAAGAAGAAGAGGAAGAAGAATGAGTAGAAAAAGATGATGAAGAAGAAGAGAAAGAGGAGGAAGAAGAAGAGCAAACATTTATATAGCACTTACCATGTGCCAAGTACTATGCTAGGGAACCACGGGAGACTTTTGAGCCAGGGAATGACATGTCAAACTTGTGTTTTAGGAAAATTGGAAAGTAAAGGAAATAAACATTTATTAAGCACCTACTAGTTTCCAGGCACTGTCCTAAGTGCTTTACATATATTATTTCATCTGATCCAAACCACAATCCCGGGAGGTAGGAGCTATTATTATCCCCATGTTACAGCTGAGGAAACAGAGCTAGAGAGAGGTTAAGTGATGTATCCAGGGTCACAGAGCTGGTGTCTGTGGTGGGATTTCAATCCAGATCTTCCTCACTCCAGGACCAGCGCTGTATTCACTGTACTACCTAGCTGATCTGACCAACTGTGTGAAGGATGGATTGGAGAAAAGAATGTCTAAATGTGAAGTTGTCGGGAAGCACAGAAACAATTAGAAAGCTAGCATCCTAGCGCCTCGGTGAGTGGGAAGGAGGGGCAGAGCTTGGAGAGGTATAGTGGAGGCAGAAACAAAGGCTGTTTGTGTCTGGGGGTGGAAGACAGGCCTAGGGTTAGGGATGATTCCTACAGTGACTGGAGGTTGTTGAAGGAAAATGGCCCCAGAGAGAGTGAGAAAGGACTGAAAACATGGACGAATTATTGAGTGACTACAGAGTGGGGGATTAATATTTGGGAGGGAATATAAGGAGGGAAGGACTCTCAAAATCAAGTCCATGATGAAGTGTGGCAGTGAAAGGAAGAGCTGCTGGTGGATGGATTGTGTGGATCTTCGAGCCAACAGCAAATGGAAAGTACATTAGGGGCAGCCCAAGGCACATCTCTCCTTCCTGTTGAGCTGATTAAAAAGGAGATAGGGCCTGGGTCTTCTACCCATTCTGACGGAGCAGAATCAAGACCATTTTGTGTGGAATAACTAAACCAGGGCAGTTCTCAGTCCCATAAGCCTCTGAAAGAAAAAGAAAAATGTACTAAAAGAGAACAGAGACCCAGAGTACCTGGATGTGGTCATAATTCATGGCAAGGGGATGAGCCCGTGATTGGGATTGCTGATAAGGAGGGAGGAGTTCGTGGCATGAGGAAAAACCAAGTAGAAAGAAATAATTTTCATCTGGAGATATCAAGGGAGGCTTCATGAAGGAGGTGACATCTCAGCTGGCCCTGGAAGGAAGCAATGAAAGGTAAAAGATGGTGGTGGTAGTAGTGGTAATGGTGGTGGTGGTGGTGGTGGTGGTGGTGGTGGTGGTGGTTCTAGCTGTCCTAGTAGTACTTGGTACATATAGAGTGTTTGTAAAGTGCTTTCCATGTTTTCTTATTTGATCTTTATAGCAACCCTGTAAGATAGACATTATAATTATTCTCATTTTACATTTGAGAAAACAAGTTAAGTGACTTTCCCAGAGTCACATAGATAGTAAGCATCTGAGACATGTTTAAAATCCAGAACTTTCTAATTCCAAAGCAGGAATTTGATTTAACAACAGATGTTCAGGAAATCATCCCCGTTGGCACTATAGTGGTAGGTTTATCAGTAAAGGGACACAGAGAGGTTTTGTTTGGGGTTTTCCTCCTTGCCAACAGTCACCCAAATAGAAAGCAGAGATTCAAGCTGGTTCCGTGTCATGTGCTTATTTGACTATTAAAATGCCACAGATACTGTGCAAAAATAGCATCGATGTGCTCAAGCGAGAATATTCTCACTTTGGAAATTAATTCTAACAAGCAGATGGAATTTTAGTAAAAAAAAACAGTTATTAACTGGAATGTGAGTAATTCTTTTCCCAACACCTTTTGTATTAGACTGAAAAATGTATAACTTTTAATGAGCTAATTAACAGAACCTATGATGATCTTAGAGCACTTCACATGCTTCTAACACACTTAGGCCATTATGATTGGTTTTCTTTCTACTTGCTTTTCACCCCTCCTAGATTGTAAGCTCTTTGAGGGTAAGGGCAATGCCTCATTTTTCTCTGTATCAACCATTCAAACATTTATTAAATGCCTGCTCTTTGCTAGGCTCTGAAGATAAAAACACAATGAATGAAGTAATCTCTACTCTCCATTCAAAAAACTTACTATCTCTCCCCCTGGGCCTAGCACAGTCCCTTATATGTAATGTCTAATGAATGATTTAATTAATTAGTCATCATCACTCCTTTGGTTATAATTTCATGGAATCTTTGAACAGGAAGGTTTCTTAGAAAAAATGGAGTCCAACTTCCTACCCAATGCAAAAACTTAACAACTCCTGAAGGAGTCATCCTCCATCTTGTAAACAAATACTTTGAGTGATGGGAAATTAACAACTTCACTATTCTTAGAAAGTCCTCAAAGGGAACCAAATCTGCTCCCTGTTGTTTCCACCCACTGGTCCTAGTTCTACGTTCAAAAATCTATAAGAATAAGTCTAATCCCCCTTGAACATGAGTCTGCTAAATATGTGAAGACTGTAATCATGGCCTACCCAAAGTCTTCTCTTTTCCAATCTAAAAATTCCCAATGCCTTGAAACATTCCCTATGTGACAATATTTCTAGACCCTTCACCATCCAGGTCACTTTACTTGATCCAATTTGTCAAGATTTCTTTTCAAGTATGATCAGAAGTGAATTTAATATGAAGAATGGAGTCTCACTAGTGAGGAGCACAGTGTGACACCAACAACTGTAGTCTGGACATCCTATACTAGGAATCCAGCCTATGATGCATGGGCTTTCTTAGCTGCCACAACATACTGTTGACATATTCAACTTTCAGCATGTGAAGTCTCCATCATCATGAACATGTGCAGTTGATCTTATGATCCAAGATGACTTTATTTCTACTGACTATGTTAATTATTCATTTGGTTAGTTTTAACCCATTACCTTAGTCTGTCAATTTTTTTTGAGTTTTGATTCTGTTCTCCCGTATATGACCCAATTTATAAATGCGCCTTCTGTCTCTCCCTCTATCATCGGGAGAAATGTAGAATGATTCAGGGTCAAGGATAGAGCCCTAAAGAATGCCACTTGTTGACATCAATACCTCCATCAATATTCTCTAGGTAAGGTCTTTCCACTGTTTATAAATCCTTCTAGTTAGTGTATCAATCAACCCACATTTCTCCATCTCATCCACGAGGCATGGATAGAGTGCTGGACTTGGAATCAGTAGAATCTGAGTTCAAATTTGCTAGCTGTGTGATACTGAATGATTCATTTATCCTCTCTGTATCTCAATTTCATCATCTGTAAAATTCACCCTCTCCAAGGTCCCTCCAAGTTCTAAATCTGTTAACTTTTGGTAGACAAGGAATCAGCTCCACAATGATAGGGATTGACTTTCTTTTTGCCTGTATTTGTATCCTCAGGGCTCAGCGCAGTGTCTGGCACTTATGTGCTTGATAAATGCTTGTTAATTTGACTTTCTTCCAGAAAGCCTTTGTTGAAAACTTTGCTAAAACACTGGTATACTATGTACATGGAATTCTCCATCTCTGGTAAGCTCCTCCCTCCTCATCCAAAAAAAGAAAAAGAAATTAGTTTTCATATGCCATGACTTGCTTTTAGTGAACTTCCAGCCCCTCTTAATTCTAGTGCCTTCCCTTGGTTCATTTTTCATATTTATCCTGCATGTAGCTTTCTTTGTACATATTTATTTGCAGGTTGTCTCCTCCATTAGATTGCAAGCTTCTAGAGGGCAGGAACCATCTTTTGCCTCTTTTGTATTTCCAATGCTTAGCACATAGTAGGTTCTTACTGAATGTTTATTGATTGATGGATGATAGCTCTGAGTGATCAACATTTTTCTAAGTTTCATCTTAAAGAAAAGAAGCATCAAATACTATGTCTATTATCCCATTCATTTAGATAAACTGAAGCCAAAGATAAGTTGAGTTGTCAGTAACACATAGAAAACACTCAACTGTATACTTTCATGGGAAATTTTTGACCACATATGCATACGAACTACTTCTGAGACATTAGGGCCCTGTACTGGAACCCCAGGTACATTGACTATCTGAATCCTGCAGCACTGGGCAAAGGGCAGAAGGTGAATGCAGGAAGTTCCTCAGGGTTCAGGGTAGGTTCCAGTCTGATGTGAGGTAACCTGGTAGAGTAGACGGTGTCCTAGACTTCGAGCTAGAGCAGACTTGAATTCAAATCCCACCTCAGACATTTACTAGCTGTGTTACTGCAGACAAGCCATCCACTTCTCTAAGCCTCTGTTTTTCTAATCTTCAAAATGGGTTATCAATAGCACTGGTTGGATTAGGATTGGATTGGTTATTGCATGACACAACACTGGCTGGATTGATAGCAATGGTTGCTTAAAATTGGTAAATCTGTTATTTGTAAACCTTAAAGCACTATGAAAATATCCATTATAATAAAAGGATAAATCCCAAGTTAATCCAGAAGAAACTCTAGGGACTCCAAGGAGCGACCAATCAGAATTGGGATTTGGTCAGAAGCACTCTGCATCCCCAAAGCAGCCACATTGCCACTAACCACAAATGGAAAACCAGTTGTGCCTCCCAACAAGATGTCAAGAGATCCATGGATGGGGCAGTCACTTGGTAACATGGCAACATGAGCCCCATGCCCACCAAGAGAGTCAACAGGGGCTTCCTATCAATAGAGCTCCAGCTGCCTCTAGAAACAGGATTAATTAGAGACATTTGAATGCACTCTGTGCATTTTATTTTTGTTTCTTTTAAAAGATAGCAAGGTAGGTGTAACTTCATTTTTGCCTGTATTCATCATACCTGTCCTAATATAGTGTCTACCTCCAGAGAGTTCCAAGTGGTTTACAGGTTCTTTTAGCTAATTAATCTTGACAAATTCCCTGGTGAAATGAGTTGGGGCAGGTATTCTTATCCTCATTTAACAAATGAGGAAATTGGAGCAGAGCATGATTAATTAAAGGGCCCAGGAACTCAGAGAGGTGGAGTGAGTAGGTTTCCAAAGGCAATAGACTGGTTACCTAAGGAGATAAATGCCCCCCCAGAGAAATTTATTAAACAGAGCACACCTCCCTATCATTACCTTTTCTACAATGAAAGGAAAACCAGCCCCTTGTGCCAGTGAGAATTACCCAACCCTGAAACTATTTAGCAGAAGGATTTCTACCTGTTGTTTCCCAGAGGCAGACTGTCTCCCCATGTCATGCTCAAGAAGATACTGACTTCTCTCTCTCTAAGCCTGAAAGTGCTAGAAGCCTGGGACCAACAAAATCTCACATTGCTGGCATTATCCCTTCTTCCTTCTAACCTCTAGCTATCCATTTCTTCCACCTTTCATTAAAATGGGAGAGTTTTTTAAATAAATATTATTTTTCTTCAGTTAACAGCATTTATTTTCCTTCCCATCTCCCTCTCCATTGAGAAGAAAAAAGAAAAACAAAGTCCTTGCAGCAAATATACCTAGTCAAGCAAAATAAATTTCCATATTGGCCATATCCAAAAATGTGTGTCTCATTCTGCACATTCAGTTGCTCGCCTCTCTGTCAGGACTGGGTCATTACCAGTCGTCTTGACTTTTATCTTGCCATTGGACTCAGATGACTCTGGGAGAGTGAGGCCGATGACTCTGTCCAGCTCTGCCTCACTCAAATCCAATCCATGCACAAGTCCAGCTCTGCCTCACTTAAATCCAATTCATGCACCCTAATGATGTCATTGGTCCTCTTCAAGAACGAAGGACAGACAACAACAATCTCCATCAGGATGTGGAGATCGTGCGTCAGCATTGACCCTCTGGATTCATGGTTGATCATTCCCTTGATCACAGTTCTTACAGAAAGCCTTACAGAGAAGGGGAAAGTTTTCCCAAGTTCTATAGTAACCTGACCCATGAAATTCTTAATATAAAATTATCACTGTCTCATACTTCAAGAACTTGATGCAAAAATAGGCAGCGTGTGGCATGAATCTTGAATCCCACTTTCCTATCAGCTAGGAAATCAGGAAGACCTCAGTTCAAATCTAGCCTCAGATACTCACTAGTTGTGTGACCCTGGGCAAGTCACTTAACCTGTCTCTGACTCAGTTTCTGGAACAACAAAATGGGGACAATGACAGCACTTATCTCCCAGGGCTGTTGTGAGGATAATAGGATAATGTATTTGTAAGGAACTGAGCACAGGGCCTAGTACATAGCAGACTTCTTTCCTATCGTGATCATTCAACCAAGAAGCATTTATTAAGCACCAACTATACGCCAAACATTGGACATAAAAAGATATAAGTGAAATAGCTCCTATTTTAAGAAGCTTACATCTTTCAGGGAAAATAATATGTGCACAAATAAACATATACAAAGTTAATGCATGTTTGGCTTGGTTCCCTCATTTATAAAATGAGCTGGTGAAGGAAAAGACAAAGCACCCCAGTATCCAAACAGGGTCACAAAGAGCTGGACATAACTGTAATGACTGAACAACAACAAAAACAAAGTAATTTGAGGTGGTATGCACTAACAACTGGGGGGTAGAGATCAGGAGTTCAGGTAGAGAAGGTTATGTTTGAACTAAACTTTGAAGCAAACTAGGAATTCTAAGAGGTGAGGAGGAAAGGCTTTCCAGGCACGGGGCACACGGCCTGGAAGGAGAGGTTGGAGCCCGACTGGAGAGTACTTTAAAGGTCAAGCAAAGGCATCTGAATTTGGTCCTAGAAGTAACAGGAAATCACTGGTGTTTATGGATTGGAGCTGTGTTCATGTCTGGTCCAAATGGCCCTACTTACATTATAACCAAAGTTATCCTAAGACAATACACCTGTTCTGCTGTACCTCACCTTGATTTGATCCAACCTTGCTGATTTGCTCTAAAATATCAAGGGTGATTTTTTTTATTAGGCACTATTTAATGCAAAGAGAAAAAAGTCAGTTGAGGACTATACAGTAGGAAAAGATAACTTTTCTTGGCCTGTCACCATTTTGAAAAGCAAGCACACAAAATCAAAACCCATTTTATCTTCAAGTCAGCTATAATGATAGTGTCCACTGACTGAGGAATGGATGGAATTCACTTTAACAAATGGTTATTGATAATGCCTATGTGCAAGGTGTCATGTAAGGCATTCTGCTAGGTACCAAAGGAAAAACAATCAAAAACAAAACTGTTGCAATATCACAGACTTAGAATCAGAAAGGATGCTAGAGGTCATCTTGACCAACCCCTTCTATTTTAGAGATAATGCTCAGACAGGTTGTGACTTACCCAAGGTCACACTGGTATACAGGTGGCAGAATCAAGATTTGAACCTGGGTCCTTTCCATCGTGTCGCTCTGCCTTGAAGAACCTCGCAGTCTAATAGAGAGAATCTGACATACGGTCCAAAAATATGATGTCCCAAAAGGAAGAATATAATATAGTGATTAAGCCAAACTTAAATATTAAATAGCTCTTTCAGGCACAGGCATCACAGAAGGCTTTGTGAAAGAGGTGCCTAAAGTGGAACATGAAGAAGATCATCAGATCATAGATTTAGAGGTTGAAGGGACCTTAGAGGCTATCTAGTCTAACGCCCTCATTTTACAAGTGAGGAAACTAAGGCCCAGACAGAGTAAGGTGGCCCCCATTCACGCAGGTATTAAGTGAGAGAACAGGGGTCTAAATGGAGCCTTGTAATTACAAATCCAGTGCTCTCTCAATAGGCAAGGGGTGAGGAGGGGTGCAGAGGTGTACATTCCAGGCACTGGGGCAGAGAAAAAGAAATCATGTATAAGGAATATTAAAATTTATTTTTAAAAAACCAAATGATTAAATTTTTACTTAATAGTATAGCTAGTTGAGGTAAAAAAAACTTGAAAGAAGCAAAAGAAGCCTGATGGAAAGATAAGAATTTCTTAAACATTTACAAAACATTACCATCTCTCTCTCCCCCACTGCCCAAGGACTGCCATTTTCCTACTAGAGTCCTTCACCTTCACCCTCAGGTGTGCACAACTGTTTTGGCAGGTCTCAAGGTGGTCCACTGATCTGTTTTTAGAAGAACAACACAAGCTGTGCTATCCTGGCTTCCACCACCATGAACAGACCCAGTGTCCACAATGACGATCAAAAGAACAGACCTTCAGTCAGTGTTAGCCCCTCTTGAAAATAGTCTGTTAAACACCAAAGTCTAAAGGTATCACTAGACATAGCAGAATCCACCCCAGGGGGAAAATAACCCTCTTCTTAAACCTTGACATAGAGAACAAAAAGCTTAATAAATCTGTGAGACACCACAAGCATTTCACAAATAAAGTGTAATTAGAAAGTTGAGGGGACGCCCATCAATTGGGGAATGGCTGAACAAGTTGTGGTATATGAATGTAATGGAATACTATTGTGCTATAAAAAATGGACAGACTTCAGAAAAACCTGGAAAGACTGATGAACTGATGCTGACTGAAGTAAGCAGAACCAGTAGAACACTGTAAACAGTAACAGCCACATTGTGCGATGACTAACTTTGATAGACTTGGCTCTTCTCAGCAATGCAAGGTTCTAAGACAGCTCCAAAAGGCTCATGGTGAAAAATGCTATCAACATCCAAAGAAAGAATTACAGAGTCTGAACAAAGATGGAGGCAGACTATTTGCTCTCTCTCTTTTTTGTTTGGTTTGGTTTTGTTTCTTCTTTCTTGTGGTTCATTCCATTGGTTATAGTTCGTCTTTGCAACATGACAAATGTAAAAATACGTTTAATGTGAATGTATATGCAAAGCCTATATCAGATTGCATGCTGTCTTGAGGAGGGGGGAGGGGAGAGAGGGGGAGAAAATTTGGAACTCAATAGCTTGTGGAACTGAATGTTGTAAACCAAAAATAAATTAATTAAAATATCTAAAAAGCAGGGGGCAGAGCCAAGATGGCAGCTGGAAAACAGGGACTTGCATAAGCTCTCCCTAAAATCCCTCCAAAAAACTGTAAAAAAAAATGGCTCTGAACATATTCTAGAGCTACAGAACCCATGAAATAGCAGAGGGAAGCAAGTCTCCAGCCCAGGACAGCCTGGATGGTCACTAGGAAGGGTCTATCACACTGTGCTGGGAGGGGAGCACAGCCCAGCATGGGCTGCACAGGACAGACCAGGGCAGAGGAGATCCATGGAGCAGGCCCTTAGGGCCAGGAATCACTGAGCTGTAGCAGTTACCAGACTTCTCAACCCACAAACACCAAAGACCACAGAGCAGGTCAGGGAAAACTACGGGATCTCGGTAAGACATGTGTGCGGTCCAGCCCCAGCCCCAGAGGTGGTGGAGGTGGTGAGGCAGCAGCAGCAGGAAGCTCCAGGTGCGGCTGCTTCCAGAGTCCCTGGCCCACACAGTGGGAGAAATCAAGTGGCAGATCAGAGGGGGAGTGTAGGGGGAGCTTTGCTGGCTCAAAGGCAGGGTTCTCTTGCTTTGCTCTGCTTAGATCTGGGTCACAGTCCTGGTTTACAGTTCTTGGGGAGGAGGAGTGCTGGTGTGGCAGAGCTTGTGGCGGCTTAGAAGTAGCTCTGAAAACAGCAGTGCAAGGCCCCTGAAGCTTGGGACAAAGTACTCTCTACTCTACAAGTAGTCATACCTTGACAACAAGCTCAAGCATCAAGTAGTTGGCTGGGAACATGAGCAGCAGGCAGTGTAAAAGGACTCAGACTTAGACTATAGAATATTTTTGGTGACAAATAAGATCACGACATACAGCCAAAAGAAGTCAACAAAGTCAAAAAGCCTACATCAAAAGCCTCCAAGAAAATTTGAATTGGTGTCAGGTCATGGAAGAGCTCAAAAGGATTTGGAAAAGCAAGTAATAAAAGTAGAGGAAAAATTGGGAAGAGAAATGAGAGTGATGCAAGGAAATCATGAAAAACAAGTCAATGACTTGCTAAAGGAGATCCAAAAAAAAATACTGAAGAAAATAACACCTTAAAAAATAGACTAACTCAAATGGCAAAAGAGCTCCAAAAAGCCAATGAGGAGAAGAATACCTTGAAATGCACAATTAGCCAAATGGAAAAGGAGGTCCAAAAGACCACTGAAGAAAATACTACCTTAAAAATTAGATTGGAGCAAGTAGAAGCTAGTAACTTTATGAGAAATCAAGAAATTATAAAACAGAACCAAAAGAATGAAAAAATGGAAGACAATGTGAAATATCTCATTGGAAAAACCACTGACCCAGAGAATAGATCCAGGAGAGATAATTTTAAAATTATTGGACTACCTGAAAGCCATGATCAAAATAAGAGCCTAGACATCATCTTTCAAGAAATTATCAAAGAAAACTGCCCTGATATTCTAGAGCCAGAGGGTAAAATAGAAATTGAAAGAATCCACCAATCGCTGCTTGAAAAAGATCCCAAAAAGAAAACTCCTAGGAATATTGTAGCCAAATTCCAGAGTTTCCAAGTCAAGGAGAAAATATTACAAGCAGCCAGAAGGACAATTTTTTTAATTAATTTATTTATTTTTAGTTTACTACACATGGTTCTACATAATTTTGAGTTCCAGATTTTCTCCCCTCCCTCCCCCCTCCCTCCCCAAGATGGCATGGAATCTCATATAACTATCATGTATAACTTCGCATTGAATTAATTTATACACTAGTCAAGTTGTGGAGAAGAATTATGACCAATGGAATGAATCATGAGAAAGAAGAAACAGAACCAAAAAAAAAAAAACCACCCAAAAACAAAAACAAAAGAGAAGCAAAAAAGGCAAGCATGTAGTGCGCCTCAATCTGTATTCAAACTTCACAGTTCTTTCTCTGGATGAAGATAGCATTCTCCATCGTGAGTGCCCTGGAGTTGTCCTTGCACCTTAGGTTGCCGAGAAGAGTGAAGTATGTCAGGGTTGGTCCTCATGGAATCCATATATCTGTGCTGTGCACAATGTTCTCCTGGCTCTGCTCCGCTCACTCAGCATTATGTCATGTAGGTTTTTCCAGGTTGTTACGAAGTCTGCATCATCCCCTTTCTTATGGCACAATAGTATTCCATCACCTTCATATACCACAGCTTGTTCAGCCATTCCCCAATTGATGGGTATCCCTTTGATTTCCAATTCTTGGCTACCACATAAAGAGCCGCTATAAATATCCTTGTACATATGGGTCCTTTTCCCGCTTGTACAGGGAACTGAGCCAAATATATAGGAATACAAGCCATTCCCCAATTGAGAAATGGTCAAAGGATATGAACAGGCAGTTTTCAGAGGAAGAAATTAAAGCTATCTATAGGCATATGAAAAAATGCTCTGGATCACTACTGATTAGAGAAATGCAAATCAAAACAACTCTTAGATACCACATCTCTCCTGTCAGATTGGCTAAAATAACAAAACAGGAAAATGATAAATGCTGGAAAGGATGTGGGGAAATTGGAACATTGTTGCATTGCTGGTGGAGTTGTGAGCTGATCCAGCCATTTTGGAGAGCAGTTTGGAACTATGCCCAAAGGGCTATAGAAATGTTCATACCCTTTGACCCAGCAATACCACTTCTAGGGTTGTATCCCAAAGAAATCACAGAAGGACAATTTGAATATTGTGGAAACACAATCAGGATAATACAAGATCTAATAGCTTCTACATTAAGGGATCAAAGGGCTTGGAATATCATATTCCAGAGGTCAAATGAGCTAGGATTAAAACCAAGAATCACCTACCCAGCAAAACTAAGTATAATACTCTGAGGCAAAATATGGATTTTCAATAAAATAGAGGATTTTTAAGCTTTCTCAAGGAAAAGACCAGAGCTGAATAGAAAATTTGACTTTCAAATACAAGAATCAAGAGAAACATGAAAAGGTAAACAGGAAAGAGAAATCATAAGGTACTTACTAAAGTTGAACTGTTTTGTTTACATTCCTACATGGAAAGATATTTGTAACTCATGAAACTTTCCTCAGTATTAGGGTACTTGAAGGGAATATACATATATATAGACAGAGGGCACAGGGTGAGCCAAATATGAAGGGATGATATCTTAAAAAAAAATAAAATTAAGGGATGAGAGAGGAATATATTGGGAGAAGGAAAAGGGAGAGATAGAATGGGGTAAATTATCTCACATAAAATTGGCAAGAAAAAGCAGTTCTATTGGAAGGGAAGAGGCAACAGGTGAAAGGGAATGAGTGAATCTTCCTCTCATCAGATTTGACCTGAGGAGGGAATAACATACACACTCAATTGGGTATCTTACCCTACAGGAAAGTAGAGGGGAAGAGGATAAGAGAGGGGGGATTATAGAAGGGAGGACAGATCAGAGGATGAGGTAATCAAAAGCAAAAAGTTCCGAAAAGGGACAGGGTCAAGAGAGAAAATTGAATAAAGGGGGACAGGAATAGGATGGAGGGAAATATAGTCAGTCTTTCACAACATGACTGTCATGGAAGTGTCTTGCATAAGGATACATAAGGATGTTGAATTGCTTGCCTTCCTAGGGAGGGTGGGTGGGGAGGGAAGAAGGGAGAGAATTTGTAACTCAAAGTTCTAAAAACAAATGCTCAAAAAAATTGTTTTTACATGCAACTGGGAAATAAGATATACAGGCAATGGGGTATAGAAATCTATCTTGCCCTACAAGAAAGTAAGGGGAAAGGGGATGAGGGGGAGTGGGGTGACAGAATAGAGGGCAGACTGGGGAAAGGGGCACTCAGAATATATGCCATCTTGGGGTAGGGGAGGGTAGAAATAGGAAGAAAATGTGTAACTCAAAATCTCATGGAAATCAATGTTGAAAGCTAAAAATATAAATAATCAAAGAAAAATTTTTTTAAAAAAGCTAAGGGAAATTTCTGGGGAAAGAATATGGCAAGGGAAAAATGACTGTTAAAATTATCACTACTTCTTGGCTTACTTTCCAATTGTGTCAGAGTAAGAAGTGTTAAGAATCATTGACCAATAAACAAGCATTTATTAAGCACCTACTATGTGTCAGTAACGATGCCTGGTGTTAGGGATATAAAAACAAAGGTAAGATAGTCGCGGCCCTCTAAGAGTTTACATACACATACATATTTGTGTGTATGTGTGTGTGTAAATTATATATATATATATATATATAAATGTATATGCATGTGTATGTGTGTATTATATATGTATATGTATACATATATGTAAACACAAAATAAATAAAATACAATGGGGGAGGTTCTAGGAGCTGAGGAAGTCAGGAAAGACCTCACGTAGCTGAGTTTTGAAGGAAAAGGGATTGTAAGAGGCATAAATGAGGAGGTAATATCTTTCATAATGTGTAAGGAAACAGAAACACAAGGTCACGGAGGAGAAACAGGAAAGAAGATTGATTTGACTGGAGCATAAAGTACATGAAGAGGGGTGATAGATAATAAGCTAGAAAGGTGGTCTGCAGAGGTTTCAGTGAAGAAGGCTTCTGTTGCTAAGCTTTATTTTGTAAGCTCATTGTCAGAAATGATGGAATCATTCTCTGTACTTTGATCCCTAGTAGATGGCACGTAGTAGGTGCTTAGTAAACACGTATTGACTAATTGCTTAGGTCTATTTACTTCTGCCTTGAAACAACCAAATCTGAAACTTCAGGCCAGTGCTCAACGGTAGATAAGGCTTTGTTCTACCAGCACGTTCACTTAGCGGTAGGAACAGAAATCATTGTCTCCGGGCAGAAGCAGCCCTCTGCGTGCTCAGAGCAGGGGACTGAATAGATGGTGTGTAATTTCTGCAGAATTGAGAGGACCTGCTTTACCAAAAATATCTCCCTTGCCACCTGCCACAGTGGCTGAGTTTCCCATCATTCCAGGCACTTGGTGCAAGCTGCATGAGGCTCTGTCTCCAGCAATTTTAAGGCACTCTGCTGACTGAAGGAGGATTGACCCATTAGCTAGCTAGCACATTAGCAGGGACTAGTTTGTCTCAATAAAGCACCCTCATCCATTGTTACTTAGTTTAGATTAGGCCATGGAGAGAACGGCACACAAGAAAGAAAGAGGCACAGAAAGCTGATTCACGTGGCTTAAACAGAAGCAATGGTGGCAGCTTTGTCTTGGGACAGCCCTGAGTTAGGACGCCCCATGCCTTATGTCACTCTATCCCTCTCCTTCACTCATCTCTCTTCCCTTCCCCCATTCCCAATGCCCTCAGGAACAAAAACTAAGATCAATTCAAATGTAGAGCACAGACAGAATCTGATTTCGCACCCCACTGGCATATGCTGAGCTGGGAAGCAAAAAGGAAGGGAGTGGGGGGCGGGGAGACGGGAAGAAGCTGTGCTGGCAATCGGAGTACAGCCCTAACCCCTGCATGGTTGGTCTTTCTCAGATCCTGTTTCAATACACAGCTGACACATCTAAGCTCTTTAATTCTTAGAGTATACTGACTCACTGGTGCACAAATCCAGCATATAACAACCATTTAAACCACCCTCACACAGAAATCACTCCTGAAATACACCTCTCCCTCCTGCCAACCCACTACCTTCACTCTTTAATCTCACTACAACACACTTGCTCACTCGGCTTCCAATTTACACTTACATAAGCTTATCTTCTGTCACTCACCTCTCTAAGACAAACCTCTCACCTACCAAACAAGTGACTGCACCCCTGACATTACTGAGAAACCCTCTTAAATCCCTCCTCCCCGAAGATCTGCACCTGCTTCTGCCTTGCAAACTCTGGGCAATTCCTCTTTCTCCTTCTTCCCCTCTCAGCCCCAAAGCTGGGAGCTCCCGTCACCCTGTTCGTGGGAACACTAACTGCATTCTTTGAACACTGTTGGATATGACAAGATTAATGGATACATCCCCTCTCCTCCAGGAATGTTTCCCTTCCACCAGCTCTTTTACCTTTAGTCTCTCCCTAGCTCATGATTCCCACCATGTTCTTTAGAGTTGTGGTCGTGTATCCTTGCTCGTTCTTTGTACCGTTTCAAACTAAGTCCCATATGCCAGTCAGATCATCATTTATATCCTACTCTCTATAGATGGGTGTCCCCCAAGGCTCTGCCCTGGGATCTCTTCTTTTCCCTTTCCATACCCTCTCTCTTGGTGATCTCATCAGTTTCCATGGGTTCAACCATATCAATGTAAATGACTCCCAAATCTACATGTGAAGGCCTCACCTCTCTTGAATTCTAGTCATTCACCACCAGCCACTTGCTTGTATGTCTGTCTGGATTTCCACAGATATTTCAAACTCGACATGTCCAAAATGAAACCCATTCATTATGTTCCTCCCTAAATCCATACCTCCTCCAGACTTCCTTATTTCTGCAAAGGGTAACATCATCCTTCCCATCACCCTGGTTCAAAATCCTGAGTCATCCTTGACTCTACAGCATACAACCAATTGACATGTCTTGTTCTTCTGCTTCCACAACATCTTACATTCAGTCTAATAGACATTTGCTCAGTACTTACTATATGCCTGTGTTAAACACCAGGGATACAATTCTTTATTAATTTATTTATTTGTAGTTTCCAACATTAACTCCCACGAAATTTTGAGTTCCAATCTCCTCCCCCCCACCCCAAGCATTCTGATTATTCCTTCCCCCAATCTGCACTCCTTTCTATCACCACCACCCCCTTCTCTTATCCCCTTCCCTTCTATTTTCTTGTAGGGCAAGATAGATTTCTATACCCCACTACCTGTATATTTTATTTCCCAGTTGCATATAAAAACAATTTTTAACATTTGTTTTTAAAATTTCGAGTTCCACAATCTCTCCCTTCCTCCCTCCACATCCAGCCTCACTGAGAACACAAGAAATTTGATATAGGTTACACGTGTAGTTGTGCAAAACATTTCCATAACAGTCATGTTGTGAAAGACTATGTTTCCCTCCATCCTATCCTGCCCCCCATTTATTCTATTCTCTTCTTTGATCCTGTCCCTCCTCAGAAGTATTTGCTGCAGATTATCCCCTCCCTCTCATTTGCCCTCCATTCTATCATCCCCCCTTTCTTATCCCCTTCCCTCCTACTTTCCTGTAGAGTAAGATAGATTTCCATACTCAATTGAGTGTGTATGTTATTCTGAGGATACAATTTTTAAAAAGAAAGACAGTCCCTGCTTTCAAGAAGTTTACTATCTAAGAGGAGAGACAACATATAAAAGAAGGCAGGGAAGGTGGGAGAAAGGGATAGGTCACCAAACGGTACCTGGCTGAGGATGTCTCGTTCTGTGGGGTCCAAACCAGACAAGGTAGTCAATGCAAACTGGAGTGATCTAAGAGTCCAGGTTCTACCTTCTATAAAGAAAAGCACTGAGAGCAGTTTGGTACTTTACCCAACAGCCCTGCAGTCAGAGGGGACAAGAGGCTGAGGGAGGTGGTGTCAATCAAGGCTTAAATTATCAGCTTAGTGGTGAATTTAGAAGTGATGAGTTTATCCTGGGAGGGGCATCTTGTTCTTACATCCCTCCCTTTGCATTACACAGACATCACCCTAGTTCAAGACCTCACCTCCTTTCACCTGGAGTGTGGCAATAGCTCCCTAACTGACATCCCTAATCTCTCTCTCTCTCTCTCTCTCTCCTCTCCTCTCTCTCTCTCTCTCTCTCTCCTCTCTCTCTCTCTCTCTCTCCCTCTTTCTCTCTCTCCCTCCCCACCCCTCTCTTTTCTCTCTCCCCATGCTTCCCAAATCCCCATTCTAACTATGTCACTTCTCTGCTCAAGAATCTTTAGTGGCCCCTTACTGCCTCTCAAAGGAACTACAAATTCCTCTGCTTGGCATTTAAAGGTCTTCACAGTCTTTCTGACTATGGAGGTTCCAACCTCTCTTGCCAGGTTTATTTCATATCTACTCTACTGCACTCACTTTGTACTCCAACCAGAATGACCTATTTGCTGTTTCTCAGATTCTGTATTCCATCTCCCATCTCTCTGTCTTTTCATGGGCTGTCCTTCATACTTGGAATGCACTCCCTCCTTATCCAAACTTTATTACGATCCTTAGTTTCTTTCAAAGGAAGGAGGAGTGATGGTCCTCCCTCCCACAGGACCCCATTCCTGACCCCATTAGTTGCTAGTGCTTTCCCCTGCCCAAATAAATAATATTTATTTGTCTATGTTATTGTTGTATCCCCCAATAGATTATAAGCACCTGGGGCATAAAGATTGTCTTACCTTTTATTTTGTCATTTCTCAGCCTAGCACAATGCCTCACATACAGAAGGCATTTAATAAATGCTTGTTGAATTGAATAAAATTGAATACAAAACTTGGAGCCCTTCTTGATTCCTGGTTTCAGTTCCATCACCCCACCAGAGAACAAACCATTCCATTTCTACTACTCACACATTGAACACACAGTTCCTACCCATTTCAAGATTAGAAGGAGAAAGTGAAATCTGTTCATAATGGAATCAAACAAAACACATATAAAGACTTTTAACCTGGTTCATAGGATGCTTAGGCATCTTCTCTATCTGTGGATTTAGTTTGTGACAAGCCTGTGAAAATTAAATAGAAAATATTGCATTTGTGTGACTAGATTGAAGATAGTAGAGGATTTTATAGGCCTTTCAATGCTGAGATACAATGAGGAGAAAATGAGTTTAATTTTTTTAATTTAGGAAAACTACTTAACCTTATAAAAACTGTAGAGATTATGTCATTCAACGTTTCAAGGTTTTTCAGTTGCATTTTTCAATTAAAGCCAGTGCAAGCAACCTAGGCCTGCATTCTTCTCTGTTAATGGGTTCCTATAATTCTAATTGCAATTTTATTGTCGTGAAATATCTCTCAAGGCCTACCATTGTGAATTTCAATTAAAAGTCAACCTTTGAGTATTTTACAATTAAAAAGTTCCGTGTAGAATGAAGGGTCAGCAACATTTGCACGGATGGAAAGTACTAATCTGTGCCTACCTGTTGCTGATATGAAGAAGAAAGGGGACTGGCCAGAGCCAATTCAGATTTTTTGAAGAGTAGCAACAACCAATAATATGAACTGTTCCCAAACTGGATATAATATGCTTTTTCTGAAAGTATGGGCCTGTAGAAGACTAGAACATTCCCTCAGAAAATATCTGGAATAGCTTGTTGTAAACATCATATGCTTTAATTGTCATTCAATGTAACTCAGTAAGTATTTATTGACATCTATTATGTACACAACGCAATGCTGGGCTGAAGATGTTCAATCATTTTTCAATCACACCGGACTCTTCATGACTTCAAATGGGGTTTTCTTGGCAGAGATATTGGAATGGTTTGCCATTTTCTTCTCCAGCTCATTTTTACAGATGAGGAAATTGAGGTAAATGTGTTTAATTGATTTGCCCAGGGTCACACAGTTAGTAAATGTGAGGCTAGATTTGAAAACTCAGGAAGCCGAGTCTTCCATGACTCCCAGTCTGGTACCCTATCTACTGCACCACCAGCTATTCCTGGACTAAAGATAAAAAGATCAAAAAACAAAGCAGTCCCCTCCTCCAGGAACTTAGATTCTATGGAAGAAAACATATACAGAGATAAGTAAATACAAATAGTCATTATTTGAATGAGTTGATTTACCTAATGTCACCTAGTGCAATGTTTCCCAAATGCTCATTCGTAGACCAATATCATATAACAGTATTTACCAGCCTGGTAATGTTTTGTTGTCAACGACTCTTATCTAGAGCTGGGCCAGGCAATTAGATAAACACTGCAGCAAAGAACAAAACTTCCGTTTGAGGTAGGAACTGAGATGGGTTGACATCCAAATCAGGAGTGGAATAAACACAAACCAAGAGGCCAGCCTGAATCAGTACCGACGTTTCTTGAGTCCACAGGCAGTCAAGGAGTTAAAATGATAATTAAAATCAGTGGCAAGTACAGAAATCCTTATTAGGAAGTTAGTGATAACTCATAATGTAAGACACAGAGTGTGTCAAGGGAGTTTGCCATTTGTCTAATTCAACCCATTTCAAAGCTTCAGACTTTTATGAAGACCATAGTATTCTGGTAGGATGGATATCATGTTGTTTGCCTTCTCAGTGAGTGGGGGGTGGGAAGCAAAGGGAGAGAGAATTTGGAACTCAAAATTTCTAAAAATGAATGCAAAAATAAATAAATAAGTAGACAGTTAAAAAATAAAATTATTTTTAAAAAGACTATTATATCTGCATTGTGTTGTTGTTGTATTTGTCCTTTGTTTTTGAAGAAGACCATGACATCAGGGAAATGATGACATGAATTGTGGTTGACTTTGATTTGAGTGAGGGAGGACTGTGCAAGGTCACCAGCCTCACTTTCTCCTCCAGAGCCATCTAGATCCAGTGACCAGATATTCATCAGGATGACTAGAGATGATCCAGGATGCAATGGGAGACCTTGGACCTTTTAAGTTAAGGTTTTCTTCAAGTACTCACTTAGAGAGAGGTAACACCCATTCAATGAATAGGCCTCTTTAAGAAGTAAGTCAAGGGATGGCCTCTTAAATTAGAAAAAAAAGGAAGAAAAATCAAACTGGGAGGGAAGACCCTCTGGGTTGCTGTTCCAAAGAAAAACAGTTACCAATGACATTCATTCTAAGCCAGGAGGGCCCAAAACACTCCCTCACTCAAATCAAACTCAACTGCAAGTCATGTCATCATTTCCTTCATGCCATGGTCCTCTTAAGAAACAAAGAAAAAACAAAACCTGTGAGTAGACCGAGTTGCCTGAACGGGCACCCAACTAGTTGGGTAACTCAGCTCATCTTTTCCCTCTCTTTCTCTATCTCCATCTCCCTCTCCTTCTCCTCCTCTCCAACGGGAGGTAAATTTTGATGGCCAGAAGCTGCCCACTTAACTTGGGGTTTACTGGCTATATTTCTTTCTTTCTGTTTGTCTGATTGTCTATCTGTCTTTCTTTCTTTCTGTCTGTCTTTCTTCTTTCACAAAACCTTAAACCCAGTTCACTCTGAAGCTCATAGATTGGACCACAATAGGTCCCTACCCAATCTCCACTTAATTGTCTGTGTGTCTGTGTGTGTGTGTGTGTGTGTGTGTGTGTGTGTGTGTGTGTATTCTACCACATTCATGCCCCCAACGTCGCCCTTCCGGGAGCAATATGGTGCTGGGCCATGGCCACTGTGCTTCCTGCTGAGTCAGTCATGCCAATGAACCATATGCTTAGACCTTTATTTCTCAAAACCCCACAATTTGAAAGAATGACTATTTCCTCTCCTAAGCTCTCCAGGGGAAAGCAGCCAGAGAGAATGACAAGCTTTTATGAAAGACTTTCTGAAAATACAAAGAGAGGCCATTCCAATGAGGATGGAAAAGGAAGAATTGTCTAATGTGGCCAGTGTGAATGCACAAGGAACCCATTAAACCAACCTAAATTTTGTTAACTCCACAGAAAATGGGCACAAGATTATCCCTAACAAAGGATAAGTACAAAAGCACAGCCCAATTCAGTAAGAACTACATTTTTAAGTCAGAAGTGCTAAAGTCCAAGGCAAATTAAAGCTGGCAATGAGTACAAAGGATGACAAAATGTAGTTTTTCATCTACTTGGGGGCAGGGGAGCCAACTAAAGAAGGTACAGGACTGATGCTCAGCGTGGGTGGTATAATTATGATAACTGATAATAGAGAGAAGACAGAATCATACAAATCATATTTTCTTTCTGTGTTTGCTACCAAAAAAGCATTGTCCAGTAATCTTTAAACTGGAAGGAATATGAGAGAGAAAATAGATTTTAGGGAGATATAACCCAAAATGAGTGGGAAGATGATGGTTAAAGCACCTTGGAGAGCTCCGGCTACCAGTCCCAGATGAACGAACATTATTGGGTACTGAAAGAAGTTGGCAAAGACTACGTCAATCATCTTTGGAAGGTTGGGGGTAAAAACCATAGAAAGCAGAAGTACGGTGGGATTGGAGAAGGGCAAATGTTGTACCAAAAAGGAAAAGGAGTATAGTTTGTACTCTATATTACAGTTAACTTGATTTCTGTTTCTGGCTCCGTGTCTGGAATACTCTCCTCTGCTCCAACTACTGACCTCCCTGGCTTCCTTCAAATCCCAACTAAAATCTTTTTTATTTTGCCGAGGGGAAGGCAGGGCAATTGGGGTTAAGTGACTTTCCCAAGGTCACACAGCTAGTAAATGTGTCAAGTGTCTGAGGCCAGATTTGAACTCAGGTACTCCTGACTCCAGGGTCAGTGCTCTACGCACTGTGCCACCTTGCTGTGCCCCCCAACTAAAATCTGAGCTTCCACAGGAAGCCCTTCCCAACCTCGCTTAATTCCAGTGCCTTCCCTCTGCTAATTATTTCCTATTTGTCCTCTATATAGCTTACTTTGTATAGATCTGTTTGCATATTGTCTATCCCCCTTAGATTTTGAATCCCTCGAGGGTAAGAACTGTCTTTTGCCTCTTTTTGTATCCCCAGCACTGAACACAGTGCCTGGCATATATGTGCTTTTAAAATGCTTACTGATTGACTGGTAGAATATATTATAAATGAGAATATAGCTAGAAAAGGAAGAGGTGATTGCAAAGGGCCAACACGACTCTATCATGAACAGGTTATGCCAGACCAACCTCATTTCCTCTTTTAACAAGGTTACTAGCTCTTTCCCTCTGTTCATCCCGGACCAAAGGAGAGAAACATGTATATAGCAACAGAACATCAGATCTCCAGACAGAGTTTGCCTACCAGAAGCAGCCACCATTTTTCAGAATAACAAGTGGATTCTACTTGCCAACAGCACCAAAGAGATGCTGCCCAGATGCTACTTGGGTTTATCTTTCAAGGCACCCAAGGATGTCCTCAAGGACACCTGTATGGACAAGAACTCTCCCTCCACCAAGCATGTATCCACTCAAGGCAGGATCTTGTCCAGCATGGTGAAAAAGATTCAGATACAGAGGATGACTGTCATCCACTATGATGACCTCAAACTATATCTGAAAATACAACTGACTCAAAGAAGGCCACAAGGACACTTCCATGCTCCCATCACCCTGCTTCCAAGACATCCAAATTGGAGATATTATAACTGTGGGTGAGTGCTTGGCACTCAGCAAGACAGTGAGGTTGAATATCTAAAGGTCATCAAGGAAGCCAGGACTGAAAAGCAGATCCAGAAGTTCTGAGCCCTTCCTTTCAGCAGACAAGCAGGTGATGGTTCAAGAGAAAGGGAGGTGGCACAGTATGTCAGAAGGGTCCCAACTCTGTTGTTTACTGCTACAGACACTTACTAGCTATGTGACCCTGGACAAGTCACTGAACCTCCCTAGGTCTCAATGTCCCCACCTGTACAATGAGGAGTTTGGGCCCTATGAAATCCCGCCTTTGGTCCTCATGAACAGTCCAATTTAACTAAAATATATAGTATACGTGAAGAGAGTGGTGTAAACTAAAGGTAGAAATGTAGGTGGCACTGCATTGTGAATAACCTTGAAGGCCCGGATCAAGGGTTTATTTAGCAAGTACTGGGGAGCTGCTAAGGGCTATGCATAGAGGAGTGACATGGTCAGGGCAGTGAGTTAAGAAAATGGCCCTGGTGTCTGTGGGAGAATAGATTAGAAAGTCAAGAGACATCAATTAGGAGAATTGACAAGAAGCTATGAGGGCCAGAAATGAGCACTTACAAAAATGGAAGGAGGGGAGAGAATGAGAGAGAAATTCCCAAGCTGGAATCAATAGGCTCCAGCTGAAGGATGTAAGAATGGGTGGATGAATAGGGTCTAATGCCATCCCAAAGCAGGAGCCAGGAGGAGAGCGATGCCACAAAAAAAAGAGAAATCAGGGGAGAGGAGCAGATTTGGTAAGGCAGTGGAGTATGAGGAGTTCAGTTGACCCAAGTTACTTAATTAAGCACAGGAACTTAATGATTTTCCTTCCTATTTCCCCAACATGCCTTGCACATGATAGGGATCAGGACTAAATCTGGGATTTCTTTGACATAGGGAATTCCAAGGTAAGGAAACTCCCTTTTACAAATGTGGGCCAGCACCTTCTCTGCTACTAAAAGTCTTAGGAAGTTGCCTCAGTCACTGAGAGACTGAAGGTCTTGCCTAGAGTCCCACAAAATTTATGTGGCAGGCTTTTCTCCCAAGCTTGGTGCCAGGATCTGCTGCTTTTAGTCACATCCCTGAAACAAGATGGTGAAGGTCAGAGTCAACAGATTTGCCAGACCAACCTCATTTCCTTTTTTAACAAGGTTACTAGCTCTTTCCCTCTGTTCATCCCAGACCAAAGGAGTGAAAGATGTACATAGCAACAGAACATCAGATCTGTATTGGGCACCTGGTGACCAGGGCTGCATTCACCTCGGGTGGAGTAGACATCGTGGCCATCAATGACCCCTTCATTGACCTCAAATACATGGTTTATATGTTTCAATATGATTCCACTCATGGCAAGTTCAAGGGCACTGTCAAGACTGAGAATGGGAAGCTGGTGATCAATGGAAAAGCCATTACCATCTTCCAGGAACAGGATCCCACCAGTATTAAATGGGCAGATGCTGGAGCTGAGTATGTTGTAGACTCCACTGGAGTCTTTACTACCATGGAAAAGGCTGGGGCTCACTTGAAAGGTGGAGCCAAGGGGGTCATCAGCTCTGCCCCTTCTGCTAATGCCCCCATGTTTGTGATAGGAGTGAACCATGAGAAATATAATTCCCTTAAGATTGTCAGTAATGCCTCCTGCACTACCAACTGTTTGGCCCCTTTAGCCAAGGTCATTCTTGACAACTTTGGCATTGTGGAAGGACTCATGACTACAGTCCATGCTATTACTGCTACCCAGAAGACAGTAGATGGCCCCTCTGGTAAGCTGTGGCATGATGGGTATGGTGCTTCCCAAAACATTATCCCTGCTCCCACTGGTGCTGCTAAGGCTGTAGGCAAGGTCATACCTGAGCTGAATGGGAAGCTCACAGGCATGGCCTTCCGTGTTCCTACTCCCAATGTATCTGTTGTGGATCTGACCTGCTGCCTGGAGAAACCTGCCAAATATGATGAGATCAAGAAAGTGGTGAAGCAAGCATCAGAGGGACCTTTGAAGGGCACCTTGGGCTACATAGAGGACCAGGTTGTATCCTGTGACTTTAACAGTGACAGTCACTCTTCTACCTTTGATACTAGCACTGGTATTGCCCTCAATGACCACTTTGTCAAGCTCATTTCCTGGTATGACAATGAGTATGGTTATAGCAACCATGTAGTAGACCTCATGGTCTACATGGCCCCCCAGGAGTAAAGTGGAAAGCCATAAACCTTCATCCCCAGCCAAAAAAAGGAGATCCACCACTGGGGAGCCTACATTCCTAACCTATGTTCCTGTACTGGGGATCCATATCCCATTCACATCCTTATCCCAAAGCACCCCTGTAGAAAGGGGGAGAAGCCTAGAGTCCTGTATTGTGTACCATCAATAAAGTCACCACATTCGGTGCAAAAATAAAAAAAAAAAGTTATGTGGCAGAGGATGGCATTGAACTCTGCACTTCAAGGGAGGCTCTCTATACACCACACAACCCTGCCCCTCCCTAGATGCATAATAAGCGTTGATAAATGGTTGTTGGGTTGTGCAGAACCTCAGTATCCTGACCTGTGAAATGGGGCTGGGTCCTGCCTGCTCTGACAGAATTGCTGAGAAGATGGAAGGACACAAATGGAAGGGTGTTTTGAATGAGACTGCCAAATGCCAAGCATATATAGGCTACTGTTGTCCCCAAGTCATATGCTTGATGCCTGCCTTCATACTGCAGTTAGCTAACTGTAAATTCTGGGACAGGATTCACAGAATCCTAGGGCAGCTAGCCCACATCTGGATGCTGCCTGTGAATTTGGCGTGCCTCTGGGGCCTAACAGAAAGACCCCCAAAGGTCTTTCTGAACTTTAAACAAGCCAAGGGAAGAATTAAAAGCAAACTCCTGCCTCCTAGTCCATATTTCCTTTTCAAGGTAAGGCAAGGAAGGGATTTCCACCACTAGCCTTTAGTACATGCTGGGCCTTTATCTGCTTTCAAGTGAACTTGTCTCCCAGCTTCCCTCACCCACTGTGAGCTAAAATAGGAGCGTGTGTGATGTTTCCTTTCTCCCCTCTTCTAGTTAGAGCTAGTTATAAGGAAATCTTCTCCAAAAGCATTTAAAGAGGCCAATTAACATATGTTTAAATAACAGGCTCTGGGACCAATGAAGAAAGTTGGGTACCAGGCTGCCCCCTGCATCTGTGTTACCTTTATGAAATGCTAAGTTCTTAATAGCAATTTCTAATCCTTTCCCTTTGATCCTTCTCTTTGGTTTAGCTGTGACTCAGAACAGTGAGATACTGAATCAGATACCACTGGGTGTTTGGTTCTACCATGTAATTACTTTATTATTTTTCACCTCCCAGAAAAAAATATCTTTGGAAGACAGCAGCAAGACATCTTCCCTGAATGCAAATGCCAGCCAGGGGGTGATGATGGCAAGCTTTGAGTACTTTTTCGAGATTTATAGGTCTCTTGATATTTTCCCCAGTCCTACCTTCTGTAGCATTTGGTGAAAACAACAGAGGAGAATAAAAGAAAACTATCCTGAAAGTACATAGTGTTCATCCTAGGTTTTATTCAACAACATTTATTAAATTCTTCCTGTGTGAGAACATTTTGCCAGATGAAGGGGAGGAGGACAGGGACACAGTTCATAATCAACACATCCCTGTCCTCATAGAACTTACAGTCTGTTTGCTAGGAGGCTAAGAAATTAGTATAAGTAAATACAGTAGATTTTATCATGTGATAAGTACAAAAGGAAATGTTGTCTAAAACTGAGGGGGAAGGTCAATGCCAACACTGGGTCATGCAGAACACCTCTGGAGGCAATGAGGAAGGAACATCTGAGATGTTTTTTTTTTCATTTTGTACGGAAGGAAGGAAAGGGGGAAGGAAAAAGGAAGGAAGAGAGAGAGAAAGAAGGGAGGAAGGAAGAGAGGAAGGGAGGAAGGAAGGGAGAGAAAGAAGGAAGAAAGAGAGAGAAAGAAAGGAAGGAAAAGAGAGGAAGAGAGGACGGGAGGGAGGGAGGAAGAAAGGAAGGAAGGAAGTGAGAGAAAGAGAACAAAGAAAGAAAGAAAGAGAAAGGAAGGAAGGGAGAAAGAAGGGAAGAAGGAAGAGAGAGGAAGGAAAGAAGAGATAGGAAAGAAGGAAGGGAGGAAGGAAGAGAGGGAGAGAGAGAAAGAAGGAAGAAATAAAGAGAGAAAGAAAAGAAGGAGGGAATGAAGAGAGAAGGAAGGAAGAAAAAGAGAGAGAAAAGGAAGGAAGGAGGAAGGGAGGAAGGAAGAAAGAAAGAAAGAAAGAAAGAAAGAAAGAAAGAAAGAAAGAAAGAAAGAAAGAAAGAAAGAAAGAAAGAAAGAAAGGAAGGAAGGAAAGAAGGAAGGAAGGAAGGAAGGAAGGAAGGAAGGAAGGAAGGAAGGAAGGAAGGAAGGAAGGAAAGATGGAAGAAAGAGAAAGAAAAGTCCATGTCCTTTCGTCCTTTTCATGCCTTTCACTCTAACTGCTGTGCTTGGACCAGCCAGCCCTGTCAATTGGGAGTTATCTTGTCCCAAGGTCACTCAATCCAGTTGATGAGGGGTTAGGTCTTACAGGCAAGATAATAACATGGGCAAGCTAAGTAGCCTGCTATGAAATCAGGTAGCAATACAAGGTTAGAAAGTCCTTAGCCCTTGGTCTGATGCAAATCCTTGCGTATTCCATTAGTCAGGTCAATGTAAAACTGATTTAACTGATCAATGCACAATAGATTACAAACAGAGGTAAAACAATCGGTTTTCTTACCAGTGCTGAGCCATGGGTGGGAGCAGCCTTAATTCAGGAACTGACTTGTGCAGCTTAATTTTTTACAAGAAATTTATAGCAGTTAAGTCCAGTCTTATTGGCAAGGTGGAGAATCAGATTCAAATTACTCATGCAATTTTCTACACAGCCTTGGAGCATTTGTAAAGGATAAAAAGCCACTGAGATTGCTGGCCTCTGTTTACAATAAAACAAGGAGTGTTAGAGTGCATGAAAATGGAAATCCATGCCTATATTCTCTATTAAAGAACCCAGGGGAAATCTGGAAGGTAGGAAGCACAGGTCCCAAGAGTGAGCTGCATATTCAACTCAAGCACTGTAGCATTTGATTTCCCAAAGAAATATTTCCGGTGTTTCCTTTTTTAAGAACTCAATGAATACTTTCCTTGGTGCCAAATCCACTGTCTTTAAATCACCCTTGGGTCAAAATTATAGGCCTGAACTCTCAAACCACATGGCAACACAGTACTCAAGATAAATGAAAGAGACAACTGAAAGAGCTCGGTGACTCTGTGTGATGTGATGCCATCCTTCAATCAGTCATGATCCAATCACCTCTTAGCCATCCCAGGAGGAGAAACAAGAAAGAGATGCTGAAATCCAGGATCATTTGTTCAAGACTAACTGACTTGGCCTGAAACTTGTGTTAGTCAAACAAGTTTTGAGAGCTATTGTGTGCTGAAAGTCACCCCCTAGAAAGATGACTTTTAAATCCATGGAATTGATGCGGACGGTAATTTTGAAAAACAGTCTTTGAGTGAAGAACTACCGACATCAAACAAGAATGTACTAAGGGTGAGAGAGAGGGCACAAAGTAAGAGATGTGGTTCTTCTGGAAAAGTACTCAATTCATTTTTCAAACACCCTATAAGAAGATAGATACTATACGTTAGTTCAAAGCACTGCTAATACTATTTTATTCTATTATGCTTATGAAATAGAAACTATCCTCAAAACTGTAAGACCAATTGGCTAGACTTTATAGTGAGAAATGTTTTGTTAAACACTTATTTGTTACCTGGATATAATGGAATATTACTATGCCATAAGAAATAATGAGCATGAAGAACACAGAAAAATTTGGGATGGCTCATAAAAATTGATGAAAAGTGAAATGAGTAGAATCATGAAAACAATATATACAATGACCACAAAAATGTAAATGGAGAGAACAAACAAATGACAGAAATTAAATAATCTAATCATAATGTCCAAGCATGGCCCCTTCTTAAAGGAGGTGGTGGACTAGGGACATAGAGCCGTCAAGTCAGTAAGCATTTATTAAGTCCCTACTATGTGCCAGGCACTTTGTTAAGCACCAGGGATACAGAGAAAGATACAACTAGATTCAAACAAGTTATATACAGGATAAATTGGAAATAATCAGCAGAGGAAAGGCACAGGAAATAAGAGGAATCAGAAAAAGTAGAAGGTAGAATTTTATCCGGAGAAGCCAGGAGACAGAGATGAGGAGGGAGAGAGCCTTCCAGGCATGGGGAACAAGCCAGAAAAAGTGCCTGAAGCTGGGAGATGGAGTGTCTTATTTGAGGAACAGCCAAGAGGCTGGAGTCACTGGATGGAAGAGTATGTGGGAGGGGGTAAGGACTAAGAAAACTGGACAGTAGGAAGAAGCCTGGTTATGAAGGGCTTAAAAAGACAAACAGGATTGTTTTATTTGATCGTGGAGGCAAGAAGGAGCCACTGGAGTTCATTGGGTAGGGGAGTGATGTGGTTGGACCTGTGTTTTAGGATGATCACTTCCCATCAGCAGGCTATTAAAATGGTCCAGGCTTTAGGTGAGGAGAACCTGCTCCAGGAGGGGGCTGGGGTCAGAGGAGAGAGGGGGTGTGTTCCCAAGATGTTGAAAAGGTGAAATCGGCAAGCTTTGGGCCCAGCTTGGATGGGGGTGGGGGAGCCCTGACAGCAGAAAGCAGAACATCACCTGGGTCGCTTTGGTTCATTTTACTGTCCTTTTTTTCTTTCTTTTTTTTTCAACCATTACTTCTAGAGAAGTAAAGGTGAAGGAAGGGAATAAACATGTATATGGCACCTACTATGTGCCAGTAACTATGCTAAGCATGGATATTACAAATATTATCTCCTTTGATCCTCAAGATGACCTGGTGAGATAGATGCTGTTATTATCCTGCCTTTGCAATTGAGGAAACTGAGGCAGACAGAGCTTAAGGGTCTTGCCCAGGGTCACACACACAGCTAGTAAATGTCTCAGGCCAGATGTGAACTTAGGTCTTCCTGACTCCAGACCACCTTGCTACCTAGAGGGATTTATTTGCAAATTAAGGTTAATCAGATCATAGATTTAGAGCTGGAAGTCATTGAGTCTAACCTTCCTGTTTAAAGATAAAGAAACTGAGGCAAATAGAGGTTAAGAGACTTGCCCAGGATGACAGGGCTAGTAAGTGTCTGAAGCAGAATTTGCATTCAGATCTTCTTGACTCCAGGTCTAGGGCTCTCTCCATGAGCCACCTACCTGCCAAAAATTATCACTGAATTTTTTAAGAGATGGATTTGGGGCAGCTAGCTGGTGCAGTGGATGGAGCACTGGCCCTGGAGTCAGGAGGACCTGAGTTCAAATCTAGCCTGAGATATGTACTAGATGCATGACCCTGAGCAAGTCACTTAACCCTGATTGCCAGAGGGAGAGAGAGATTCCCATTCTTGAGATGTTAACTACAAGATTATAGGATTTAGAATTGAAGGAGAATTTACTGATCATCTAATCCAAGCACATCCAGCATCATGGAAATGACCATTCTTCCTGGCAACCAGAGCTTAAATCACAAAATGTGTCCAGCCCAACGAGCAAGAAAAGTGCCCTCAAATACAGTTTTAAGACAAATTTAAGACAAATTTTAAGACAAAGTGAGGAGGCCTTGAGGAACCTCAGTTATCAGTACTTAAGGTCCTTTGGAGGGGAGGCCCCAAGGCAAGGGCGCTCCTGGGGGAGGCTTCCCCAAACAGGGCAGAGGCAGGCAACAAGCATTTATAAGCACATACAATGTGCCAAGCACTGTGCTACATGGTGGGGACACAAATCAAGCAAAAACAAAGACAGTCCTTGTCTTCACATAGTTTACTTTTTAATGGGGAAAGGTGACACCCAAAAAGAAGATGAAACTCTAGTATCATCCTGATGCATGAAGCATCACAGGAGGATGGAAAAAACATTTGTTTTGGAGTCAGAGGACATGGATTCAAATCCCACCTGTATGCAAGTCATTTGTGTGACCTCAGGGAAATCATTCACATCCCTGGGCCTCAGTTTCCCCATTTATAAAGCGAGGGAGTTGCACTCAATGGCCTCGAAGGTTCCTTCCAGCTCTTAGGTCTATAATCCCAGATCAAAGTTTTTGCAGCTCATTTTCCCGAACAGGCCAGGGCATTCTTTCTGTCGAAAGCTCAAAGGAGCAAAGGTCCAGCCTCAGCCGGCTGTCTAGCAGGTGCTCATCAAGCATCCTAAGGGAGATTAGACATGAGAGCTTAAAACCCAGAACCACCTCTGGGAAAACAGCTGAGAGTGAAGGGGTGCCAGGTAGGGAGGGCAGGGCTGGCCATGACGCCCCTCAGCTAATCGTCCCTCATGCACAGGAGAGGTGGTCTGGCGGAGTTTCTCCAAAGAGTCAATAAGCAGAAGATGCCAGCCTTCAGAGTGCCAGGCAGCCAGACTTAAACAAAATTGTCAAGCCATCAGGGAACCTTTGACAGATACTAAGAAGAAGATGGGTGGCAGCCACAGCTGGGATATGGCCATGAGCCAAACACACTGTCGGAGGCTGGTTGAGAGAGGAGAGGCAGTGGGAGGAGGGGCAGCGATTTTCTGAAGGCTGGGGAGGGGGCAGGATGGGGAAAGTGTTCTAACATGTATAAAAGTTCCTTGTCTGGTGCTGGCATGGCTAAGGGACAGAGACTTACCATGGGTTCTCCCCCAAGTCAATCAGAATGAATCGAAGCACAAATAAACATTCTCCAAAGCATTGACCAAACATAATATTTCTCTCTTTTTCTTTAAACTTGAAGTCTCAAGTTTCTAATTCCCTTAATCCACTTTTCTCTGAATCAGCTCACCATCCTGGCTCATTGGCCCTGCACCCCTCAAGTTCACATAGCTGAGGACACTTGACTCCCCTAAGAAGTTTGGCTTTGCCCCCAGACTTTGAGACCAATCCAGCTTACAGGATGGGGAGGATCCTTAGGGATCCTGGCATTCATGGCTCAGGGATCAGTGTCTCCAGCCTTATTCCAGAATCACGTAGTTTTTTGGTAGTAGGACTTGCCCCAACCTAAAGCCAACCCCACCTAAAGAATCACATACTCCCACAGCAGCCTCAACAAATGGCCATTCACCTTTGTTAGAAGGCCTCAATGAGAAGGAAAACACTAGCTCCAGAGAAAGTTCCTTAGAAATGCGTGGAGTGTCAGAAGGTTTTTCCCTGACATCAAAGTGACCCATTTCCATCTTCTGCCTATCACTCCTGGCTCTGTTCTCTTGACCTGCACAGAACAAACTTGATTCCTTATTCACGTGACAGCCCTTTAAATATTTGAAGACAGGCATCACGGCTCACTTACCCAAGTCTCCTCTGGGCAAAAAAATCCACCCAATTCCTTTTACTTGGGAGTTCTTCACCCACAGTCTGTGGACCCTGAGGGTGAACTGGCAGTGGTCCCAAGACAGCAGAGGCTGTGCCAGGGCTAAGGAGGATTTAATGCTCTCACACGGGGCTCTGGATAAATTAATCAATCATTCAGTGGAACCCTCTTCAGGGACCTGGAATAGATTTCAGGGAGTCTAAGGATGGGGTAAAAAATTGCATCTTTTCTTCACTAACTTCTTACTGAAATTTAGCATTTCCTTCGATTATAAATGTAGGCAACAAACATCATTCTGAGAAGACGTCACAGCCTTCACCCAACCCCGCAAAGGGTATCCATGACACAAAAATGAAGGTTAAGAACTCCTGCCTCAACTGATCCTGGTACGGCGTGGAATCCCACCACAGACACCCTTGGTGAACATCGGAAAGCCATATGAGCTCTCAGAGCTTCAGGCTCCCTGTCTGCAAAATGAAGATAATAATGTTTGCCCTACGTCTCTGACAGGGTTAGGAAAGAAGTGCTTTGTCACCGTACGGTATCGTGTAAGCACGGTGTTATTAGTATTGTTATTAGTATAAGCAAGAAGGACAGATGGCTTCATATGGTTATGTTCATTCTGTCACATGCCTTTGTCATTCTGGGATGACAGGGAAAGGGGAAAGGGAACAAGCATGTATAGAGTGCCTACTGTATGCCATACACTGTGCTAAGCAGTTTACAGATATGATCTCATTTGATCTTCACAACCATCCTGGGAGGGAGGGGCTATTTTTATCTCCACTTTACAGATGAGGAAACTGAGGCAAAAGGCAACTAGGTAGCGGAATGCATAGAGCGCCGAGCCTGGAGTCAGGAAGACTCATGTTCCTGAGTTCAAAACTGGCTTCAGACACTTACTAGCTGCGTGACCCTGGGCAAGTCACTCCACCTTGTTTGCCTCAGCTTCTCTATCTGTAAAATGAGCTGGAGAAGGAAATGGCAAACCACTCCAGGATCTTTGCCAAGAAAACCCCAAATGGGGTCACAGAGTTGGAGACAGGACTGAAAATGACTGAACAACAAGAAATTGAGACAAACAGAGGTTAAGTGATCTGCCCAGGGCTGAATAGCCAGTGTCCGAGGCAGGATTCAAAGTCAGGTCTTCCCAACTCCAAACCCAAGTAATCTATCCACTGAACCTCGTAGCTACCTTCCTAAAGTGGCACTTAAAAGGGGTCCTAAGAGAGGGAGGTAAGGAGAGAAGGCACTCCAGGTATAGGGAACAGATAGTGCAAAGACAAGGAGAGAAGAGATGAATCACCACCACCTCCCTGTCATTCAGAGGTGGTAATAATATGGATTGTCTCAGTCAGACAGCACCGAGCACTCTGGCTCATGTACACAGGTTCTGCAGAATCTGTTTCCCTCCTGTGGGAAGATGCTGGGGTGAGGTCAGTCCCAGCATACTCAGGAAAATCCTCACAGACTGGGGAATGGGAACACAGGACATATGGACTCCAGATTGGATGGGAGAGGTACCTAGGAGCCTGCTTCCTCCAAGTGAGAAAAGTAAGGAGGAGGCATTTTGTCCTATGTCTGACTTTGCAAAACAAACAGAAACCTGAATTCTCGGTTGTCAGGACCAAATCAAGGGTGTGAGAATGGGATCCAAATAACTGTTGGGAAGGGGTTACCATGTCTCAGTGGCCAAGGTTGGTGTGAGCCAATGTGGAAACCAAGATAGAATAAAACCAATAGGACTGACGAGAAGAATTCAAGAATGTCTGACTGGGGTGAGGCCATTTTTTCCCAGTAGCCTCTTTTATATTCCTGCTGACCGGGTGGTCTTAGAGCATTCAGGAAGTAATTGTGACTACCTGGAGGATGGGATTGCTGTAGCTGCCACTATGGTCTGGATACGGGCAGAGCAGAGACAAGAATCATTGCATACTCTTGAGTGCTCTTTACAATCCAGCTACAGATCTATTGATCATCTCAGTGTTTATTAGCACCTTCACCAGGCTCAGAAACTCAACTAATCCATTTTTTCCTCCATTAGATTCACTTATGGAATGCAGAAAAAGGTTACAAATCTCAATGAAAATTAGATTAAGGGGCTATCAGTTGGCTTTGATCTTTCCATGCCATTTCACACCAACCGTTGCTGTTTCCCAGACTTGGCATCCCATCACCCTCCCCTATGCCTTTATACAAGCTAGGCCTGAGGTGACCTCTGCCCTCACCTCTGACTCTCAGAACCCTCAGCTTCCTTCAAGGCTTGGCCCATGGCTCAGTCCCACTCAGTCTGAAGCATGTTACTCGGCCCCATGCCCCAGATTATGGGTACGCTGCTGGCCCTCCTGACCCCAGCATCTTCCCATGGGAAGAGGACAGGTCCCAAAGACCCTGTCTACATGGAAACACCACCACCTGTCTGTTCCATACTACAACTGCTTCCAAATTATAAGGATTCAGTGGTGCTCCATCTCTGGTCTCCACACCTCTAAACAAGCTGTGTCCCTGGCCATCATAGGATCCTTGCCATGATAATTTTATTATTTATTTAAAGGAATAGCAAGTTGTACATAATAGATTTTCAGTTTCATGTACATTCATCTTTTTTTCTATTTTTCTACGTTATGGAAATGCTTATTTTATTTAACTTCAGAATAAAATAAATAAAATTGGAAAGAAAAAAACAAAATAACAGGCTCACCGTCATAGGACCATAGATCTAGAGCTGGAAGGGGCCTTAGTAGAGGTCACCTAGTTCAACCCCCTCCTTTTACAGATGGAGAAACTGAGGCCCAGAAAGAAGTGACTTGTCCAAGGTCACACAAGTCACAAGTGGCAGAACCAGATTCAGACACTTCCCCACTGCCCCAGACCTGACCAAAACAACCTCTCATCCAAATTCCAACCCAGATTCTCTAACTTCAAACCCCTCTTTCTTGGACTCTACAACTTCTGCCTCCAGCTTCTCGGGGACCCTTTCCTGGCACTTCACATCTTTTACCAGTTATGTCCCCCAGGAAACTGAAAACCCCTTGAAGGGAGGAAACTTTGTATTTTTGTCTTTGAGCCCTTGGCACCTTCCACATCTCCACCCACCAGAGCTTAACAAATGCTTCCTGAATTGATTGAATTACTACAGAAAACCAGTGACTGGCTGTAGATGGAGTAGAACCATCTAAAATATGGAACAATCTTCAGGAAAAGACTTGTACCAAAAGGTAAAAGAGACACAAATGGGCAGTGACCACACCCCAGAAACAGGCTTGCCGAGAAGACCTTCACTTATGGGACTGGCCCGGTGGGGAAAAGGTCCTCCCCATCACCACCACCACCAACACCAACACCAACAATGACTCTGAAGCACTAAGAGTCCTCCTTATCCAGGCTCTGACTGGCAGGGACTGTCCCTTTAGTGTACCCACTGAGATTTCCAACAAGAAACAGTCAGGGGATATCTGAACCTGTTCTGAAGTGGAGAGTCGGGGAAGACCCCTCCATAACCCATCACCAAGGGAGTGCTGCATAGGAAAACATGGAGAAGCTCAAGAGTATACACAGGAAAGCATCCAGGGTGGGGAAGGGTTTTAAGCCTGTCCTATTTGGGGATCAATTGAATAGACTAGGGAGGTTTACCCTGGAGAAGAGGAGAGTGGGGGCAGTGGGGAAAGGGAGGGCATCTTCAGGCATTTGAAGGGTTCCAGAGGGTCAAACTGTACTGCTTACATATACTGGCCAGTATGCTCAGGGCATGAGGATCAGGATGACCAACAGGCTGCTCTTAGCTACAGTCTCCTCTCATTTGGCCTGCCCATCACCACTGTTGGGGCACCACTAACCCTATGTGGCTATACCGGTGGTATAAGATCATTAACATGGGCCTGGAAAAAGCCTCAGAGATCATCTAGGCCAAATCTCTCATTTTAGAGAAGGAAACTGAGACAAGGGAGTTCAAGTGGCTTACCCAAGGTCATACGGCTGGTTTCCAAGGAGGATTTGAACTCTCTGCATTAGTGTTCCTACTATACCAAGCTGGGACAAAGTTCAACAGCTGATACCAACTGAGCCCTCCACTTAAGTATTCACTTTGTTGATATCTGGACACAGCTGAGTAGCTAATCTGCCCAATTAAATCTTTGTTGATATTCCAACTGCCACTGTTTACCTTCTGCCCTGAGAAGGCCTTTGAAATCCAAACACTTAACCACCTCCGGGGAATGGTGGAGAGAGTAAGCCTCAAAGCAATCTGAGAAAGAACAGTCTCTTCAGCTTGGACTGGGTTTCCAGCAGGCACTTAACAGGGGGGAAAGATGGGAAAGTGGGCAGCCTTCCCCTTCCTCCGGAACCAGGCTATCACAATATGTCTTCATCATTGGGACTGAAGAGAATTCCTAGACTATTGGATATGGCCACATGTAAGCAGCAGTACAAAAGTACATTCTAGGACCAGGTAGAAATTATTCTGGGCAAGGCCTCCATCTCTGCTCTCCTCCCCAGCAGCACTGTGCTGGGAGGCAGGAAGACCCTAGTTTAAATCCTCCATAACCTACTCGCTGGAAGACCTTGACCTCTGCAAGCCTCAGCCTCTTCATCTGTAAATTAAAGAGGCTGGACTTGATGGCTCTAGGATCCATTTCTGTTCTCTATCTATGATCCTACAATCAGATGCGGCCAGTCACTTAATTTAATTTCCACGTCCAAGACAGTCAGTCTTACTTCCTCCTGAATGATTACAAGATGATTTGATCCAACCACCTATTATATTTCCCTCTCCTGCAAACTGTGAGCCCTAAGGCAAAACTCAGTATCCATGTAATAGCGTGGGACACCACTGCTGAGCAAACAGGACAGGAGGTGGAAAGTAATTACAAATGTCACTCAGGTCCCTGGACACAACGCTTGCAATGTTCCATCATCCATCTCAGGGCCTCTGCACAGGCTATCTCCCCTCTCCCTGTCCTGAATGTTCTCCTTCCTCACGGCGACCTTTTGAAATGCCCGGCTTCCTTCAAGCCTCAGCTAACCTGCTCCCTGCTCCCTGCTTCAAGAAATCTTTCCTAGCTCCCCCAGTGGTCCGTGCCCCACAAGAGAGTACTTTCAATTTATTTTGGTTTTCTATCATGTATATATATATATATATATATATATATATATGTATGTATATGTATGTATATATACATACACATGTATCATATATATGTATATATACACACATATGTATTGTGTGTATATACATATGTATTGTGTGTATATTAATGTATTGTATATCATATATATGTATGTATCATACATGTGAATGTATCATTTTCTCACCCAGGCTGGAATTGTGGTAGCCACTGACACTGCTGACTGGTGTGGAAACTCTGATTTCTTCTACTTCTGACCTGGGCGGACCTGGGTCTGCCCCCTCTTAGGCAGCTTGGTGGTCCCCTGCTCCGAAGGGTCCATCATCTTGCCACCACACTTAGTAAGGACACCTGATCAGCCTAGGCCTAAAGCAACTCAGAACTCCTGATCCACAAATCCATGAGCATGGGCCACCACACCTGCCTTTGTTATTTATTGATCTGGGTGCATGCTCTTCCTCCCCACCTCCCCCCCCCCACCCTTCCCCACCTTGAATATCGGCTCTTTGTCAAGGAGGACCACTTTGTTTTTTATCTTTGCATCTCCATCACCTAGCATGCACCTGTCACTTGGGAGGCCCTTAGGAAATGTTTGTTGAATCGAATTGGGTCTCAGCGCAATATTGATCATCATGCTGAGCTCTCTAGGATGACTTTAGGCACCACCAAGGTCCAAGCACCAATTAGTTCCTCCTCTTCCTTCCAGACAGACGGATGACTGTTCAATTCACATCATTGTTACATCCATGTACCACAGCCACAGTGATTGAAAATATACATATACAGGCACACATGTATCCATACAGGTGTGTGCATATGTAAGTGTTCTGCAACATAGCTGGTGGGGAAAAGCAGAATTGGAAGAAATCCCTGCATGTAGGCGGCTTGTGGGACTGACTCCTGGCAGATTGTTTCAGTCCTCACTCAATAGTGGGAAGTCTGGATACTTCTGGGCTTGTTGACTGGAATTAACATCAGAAGAAAGCACACGCTGCTAGGCTGAGATGCGGCACACTAAGAAGTAAACAAAAATTAGTCTACAATGCCATTTCTAATGGAATCATAATAGGACTCAAGCGTCACGTGAGAGCCACGAGAGAAGACAGAGGAAATAAATCATGGGCCACACAAACCATCCCAACAATGAAATAATGGCGGCACACAGATGAACTTTTAGCAGTGGTCCTTAAGATGCACTTTACTGGGGCAATTTAGGTGTGTGAGGAGGGGGTCGGGAGGGAAATGAAATGAAGATAAAGGTCAAAAAAGAAATCCTAGCTAGCAATGCGGTAGGAGGAGAAATCAAGGGGGAGGGTGATACAAAGGAAGGGCTACCTACTCTGAAGTCAGGATCTGAGCTCAGCCACTCACTATGTCTGTGATCTTGGGGAAGTCACTAAACACGGAGCCTCAGTTTCCTCATCTGTAAAATAAGGCTCTAGAGCTATCTAGGATAAGTGTAGGAGTGTAGTTTTTTCAGTCCAGTAAAAAAAATACTATATTGAATTTTATGATTTCTAAGGTCCCTTTCAGCTCTAAATTCTAATAACCTATGACTAAGACTGATAGCCACCTACACATTGGACAGGACATTACATACACCCAATGTTCCAGTCAATCTGAGCTTTCACAAATTTGGCACCCTTCCCACAGATGCAGATCACACCCCTGCCTTGCCTGCTGAGTCTGTGAGACTCTGCTCCATGTCCTCCCATAGATTCACTATAGAGAGATCCACCTAAATTGCTAGGGACCTTCTACCTGTTTTCTTTTTCTTTTTTCCTTTTTTTTGAAGGCAATCAGGGATAAGTGACTTGCTCAGGGTCATACAACCAGTAAGTGTCTAAGGCCTGATTTGAATTCAGGTCCTCCTGACTCCAGGGCCAGCACTCTAACCACTGTGCCACCTAGCTGCTCCCCACCTATTTTCTTGACATTGTATGGAAACCAATGGAACTATGGGCTGTTTATCAGTTGTCTTTTGTTCTCACTATGTGACCTATCTTTCTTTCTGATCATCCATTTCTCTAACAGTTTTGATTGCAAGATTTCTCCTGAGTAATTATTCACTTGAAATTTATTGCAGCCTCCTCAGGTCTACCATGAGCCTCCCTGCTGCCTTTTGGTGATCCCTAAAGGGTGTGAGTGAGTTCTGAGGGTCCAGAGCAAATAGCCCTTGGGGAGGATGCTATCCTCATTGGTCCATGGTCATCCCCAGAAGTCGAGTATCATCACAGACTAGCCTTAGGCTAGAGTCCAGGCATCAAACTGTCAGTCCTGCCGGCAAAAACTCCCCTGTTACAGCCTGAACAAGATTAAAATGTGATGCTTTTTAAAATGAATAAAAATGCAATAACGCAACATAGACAATACTAATTTGTGTTTTTCTAAGTCAATATGCTGCCTGTAGGGATGTCTCTGCTAGATTTTGATACCACTGATCTAGAGCCCCCTACCCCAAGGGCTTGAATCTGTTTAAAATGACAGGAAAAAGACCAAAAGGAGGCCATGAGAGACAACATGGGTGTGGAGACCTATTGGAAGATCCCAGTCACAGCAAACTAGGATAAGACTTCAATCTACAACATGGATCGAGGAGGGTCTTAGATTGTACCAGACTTCTGAGTGGAAAGGATGCTAGATTTAGAGGCTGTCTGGGCAGCTAGGTGGCGCCAGAGTGCACAGGGCGCTGGGCCTGGACTTCTCTTCCTGACAAATCTGGCCTCAGACACTTACTAGCTGTGTGACCCTGGGCAAGTCACTTAACCCTGTCTGCCTCAGTTTCCTCATCTGTAAAATGAACTGGAGAAGGAAATGGCAAAACCGCTCCAGTATCTCTGCCAGGAAAACCCCAGGTGGGGTCACAAAGTGTCAGACACAACTGAAAATGACCGAACAGCAACATATCTGGTACAAATCCCAGCAGAGTTACACACTTTGTAATTAGGAACAGATCCTTTAGCCTTTCAAAGGCTCAGTTTTCTCATGTCTGAAATGAGAGTAATAGTCCTTATACTACCAACCTCGCAGCCCAAGTAAAGCATTCTATATACATTATAACACTGTGCTAATAAGAGCAGTTGTTATTATCTTAAGACTACTCCCCATGATCAAACAATCAACAGTCATTGATTAGGGGCTTATTATGTGTCAGACACTTTATTAAGAGCTTAGGAAAAGAAAATACAAATGAAACAGTTCCTGGCCTTTAATTGGAGGGAAGAAGAGGGCTAGTGCATAATATACACAAAACGAATACAAGGTGGGCTGGGGAGGGGAGGTACTGGTAGCTGGGGCAATCAGGAAAGCTTCCTGTGGAAGGCGGCCCATGGGCTGAGCTGTGAAGGGTGCCCTCAAAAGTGACAGCGAAGTCTGGAAGAGGAATAAGTAGGTTTGGGGGAAAGAAACCCTGCCCCATGTCTAGAATTCTCTCCCTCCTCATAGCCACCTATTTGGCTTCCCGGCTTTGCTCAAGTCCCATTTCTCTCAATTCTAGGCCTTCCCTCTGTTGATTACTTCCTGTCCTGTATGTAGCTTGTTTGAACATAGTCACCTGCATGTTGTTACCCTCAGTGTGAGCTCACAATGAGGAACAGGAACTAGCATTTACCCTGCCTTGTGTTCTCAGAGCTTAGCACAGGACCTGGTACACAGTAGACACTTAATAAATGCTTATTGTTGAATTTGAGATGCCTCCTGGGGATCCGGTTGGAAAGGTCCAATCGGCAGCACACGGTATGATACTGCAGCTTGGGATAAAGACAGGCTGAAAAGATAGATCTGGGAGTCATCTTCACAGAGGCAGTGGTCATGGAGCCCGTAAGATGACCAAGGGAGAGAGGGCGGAGAGAAAAGAGAAGATGGCCCAAGACAAAAACCTGGGCTAAACCCACAGTCAATGGGCACGACGCGCATAGTGAATGAGTAAAGGAGACCGAAAAGGAGTCATCAGAGAGCGGAGAGAGCATGGAAACGTGAAGAGGAAGGAGCCTCTCGGAAGAGATGACTGACGGTATCAAAGGCTGCCAAGGAGTCGAGAAGGATGAGGACAGAGAACAGGCCGTCAGATCTGCAAACTCAGAGATCACTGGTACATGTAGAAGGTCATTTGCAATGCAGTAATGGGGTTGGAAACCAGATTGCTGTGGTTTAAGAAGAGAGTGAGAGAAGAGGCCGTGAAGACATTAGCAGCCGGCTGGTGTAGTGAATTGAGAGCCAGCCCTGGAGTCAAAAAGACCTGAGTTCAAATTTGGCCTTGGACATTTACGAGTTGTGTGACCCTGGGCAAGTCACTTCACTTCTGCCTGCCTCAGTTTCCTCAACTGTAAAATGAGGATAATAATAGCACCTACCTCACAGGGTGGTTGTGAGGTCATTGTAAAGCACTTAGCATGGTGTCTGGCACATAGTAGGTACTATATAAATCAGAGCTTCCTTCATTATTATTATTGAACAGAGATAGATTTTGCAAGGAGTTTGGCCAAGAAGAAGAAGAACGATAAAAATGAAAATTAGCAGGGGTGCTGGGGTGAGGTTTTTTCCCCAAGGATGGAAGATACCTGGCATGTTTGAAACTCTCTAAACTAGGCCAGATTCACATGATCTTTCCCCCACCCAGCCAGGCACCCTAGGGCAAGACCTAGGATCAATCTAGAATTCAATCTAGAAGGATTTGGAAGGGGGCCTCCGGAAGCCCAAGAGGGCAGGAACTAACATTTCCCATACATCTGTAAAAGAAATGAGAATGGACCAGACCCTTAAGAGCAAGTGACACATCCAGGTCATAAGTATCTCTAGGATGCCGATGATGAGGCTGAGCTAGAGCCTTGTGTCCCTTTCAAGCCCCAGGAAGATCTGTTTGCTCAACTGTCTCATGCCCCTACCAACCTCAAGAATGGGGGTGATGAATGGACAACTCGTCAGGTCCCAAAAGGAAATACCACACATCTCAAGCAAGAGACACAGCTAGTTCTCTCTCATATTTCTCACAAGACATAAGCATGAGTACGGAACCAGGCCATCCTGGAGAAGAATATTCTTTGCCAGAGTAAATGCAAATAGTTTCTGCTTGCTTCAAGGTCAGCCTTAGAGATTTAATAGGTTCTAGGGCACTGATGTAGCAGTCTGGCTATCTCCCCTGACAGGCCTATAATGACTGATGGTGCTCAAGGCGAGTAGCATGAAGTGCTCCCTCAAATCATCTTGGCATTTCATGATGTGAAAATGAAGCAAGAAGTAATTAAGGAAAATTTAGTTAGACAAGAAGAATTGGTGATCTCAGTGACTTCTACTCAGCCAATGGAGTAAATGTGTTCCATTACAGCACCCTCTAAATTACAATGCCCTGAGACAAAGCCCTAGTTACCTCCATCCTAGTTACAGCTCTATCTCCTCTGTGTATCTGTGACCCCCCAGAGTAGGCCTCCTTCTATTGACACAGCCAAAGACAATTTCACTCTCTCTTTTCTTTGCTCAGCATCAGGCCCACAGGCACTCGTTGCTTATTTTATGTGAAATGCTTCTTTTAAGCAATGAACAAGGGCCTCCCTCTGGTGAAGATTCCATTCTGATGCTTTGGGAGCTCTGGTATAGTTCTTTGGCCTGGAGGTTCAGAATTTGCAGAATCTCTGCATTCAAGGGCACGGATAATTGGTTGCCAAGCTATTGATAAAGCCACAAAGACAACAACAAGCATGGAGGTGAGGGCACGAAGGGAAACCTGCCTGACTGAAAAAGGAATAGGTGAGGAGGCAGGAGGAAATAAGTCTAGATAAGTGGGATGAGGCTAAGTAATATAGGTTGCCATTATCATATTATGAACCCAAGTAAACAGCCACAGACCATAAAAAGGCAATAAAAACTTGGGGATGTCCTCATTTAATTTCTGGGCTCCCAGCGAGCTCTTATTTGATAAGATTAGTTTGCAAACATTTTTTATTAAACCAGAATATTTATTATCGCTGTCTGCAGCAGTCAACAAGCATAGGAAAGAAGGCTCATGCTAATTACTCCCATATATCCCTCCCAAACCTAAACATGAAAATAGACCATGAGGGGCTATTTTTTATGTCAGAAATGCCTTTTCCTGGGGAGTGCTGCAGGGCTCCAATCTCTTTCCTCCTTTTTAATGCTGCAATGGGACCACTCAGACACATTGACTGAGATGCTGCTTTCTGATGCAGAGGAGTTCAAGTTCTCCAGCTCATTTTCCCCCAACAACTATCGCTTGATAATCTCCTCTCATCATGCAGTCAAGGATCTTACAACACTGTTCTGTAACATACTTAGCAAAGCTCTTCTGGCACAGAAAAACAAAATGTTAGAGCACGGCAGCATCATGGAGAATTTGAATTTTAAAAATGGGAAAAGCTGACCCCTGATTCAGCCCGTTGCCATGTACTTGGGAGAGCCCTCCGGGGCTGGTTTCTACCTCTCCTGATGGCTAACAGGACAAGCTTCTGGTAGCTTTAGAGGCTGTGGGACATGTTCCTCCAATGGCCAAGCCTACTACCGGTAAGGCAGCCTGGTGCAGTCCACTGGACTTGGAGTGAAGAAAATCTGGCTCCGAATTCTGCCTCAGATGCTGCATAGGTGGGTGACTCAGGGCAGGCCGCTTAACCTCTCAACATCAATTTACTCATTTGTAAAATAAGCATGTTAATAGTGCTTACCTCACAGGCTTGTCGTGAGGATCAGGTGAACTAATATGTGTACGGTATTTACACACCTTAAAGTGACATATATAGATAGATATATACATATAGGTTAGCTCTTATTGTCATTGGTGGTTAGAAAGTTAACCAATAACACAGCTGTGATTTGATTCAGCAACTTTGGAATTAATCTGGATTGATGCAAAAGAAGTCACTGAAATGTTCCTGTTCTTTGTCCATGAAGCTAAATGGTGCCACAGTGGCTAGAGTGCTAAGTCTAGAGTCAGGAAGACCTGAGTTCAAATCCAGCCTCAGATACCTACTAGCTGTGTGGCCTTGGGCAAGTCACTTAACCTCTGCTGCCTCAGTTTCTTCATCTGTAAAATGGGGATAATAATAGCACAGGGTTGTCATAAGGATCAAATGAGATAATATTTGTAAAGTACTTGGCACATAGTAGGAGTTTAATAAATGCTTGTTTCCCCCCTTCCATTGATCCATAGATCCCACTATTGGGCATATACTCTGCCCACCCACCACCAAGACAAAAGTAAAAAGTAGTCCTAGTAGCCTTTTCATGACAGCAAAGTACTGGAAATAAATCTGGTGCCTAACAAACAACGAGGCCTACAAAGGTAATGTAATGCAATTGGACTGTAAAGAACAGCAAGTATTAAGAATTGAGAGGGACCTGAAGAGCACTTTTCTGAATTCATGCAAAGTGAAAAAAGCAAAATCAGGAAAACAATTTAAACAATTGACTACATGAAAATGAAAACAAGACTAAAAGGCTGCTGAATGTGGCTTGATTATTATAACCAAACTCAATCCCAGAAAGGATATAAGGAAACACACCTCCCCCTCATTCTTATTAGAGAAGTGGGGGACTACGGGCATGGAATGTTGTATATACTTTCTGACCTGGTCTCTATGCTGGTTAGTTTTGCTTAACTACGTTTCTTTATGACAAAGAACAATTTAGTAAGTAATCATGATGTAAAAAAACAAGGCATCAACAAAACTAGGAAAGAAGGGAGGAAAGGGAAAAAGAAAAAGGGAAGGAGGGAAGGAGAAATGGAGGGAGGAAGGAAAGAAAGAAGGGAGGGAGGGAAGGAAGGGAGGAAGGAAGGAAGGAAGGAAGGAAGGAAGGAAGGAAGGAAGGAAGGATGGAAGGAAGGAGGGAAGAAGGAAGGAAGGGAGGGAGGAAGAGGAGGGAGAGAGAAAGAGGGAGGAAGGAAGGAAGGAAGGAAGGAAGGGAGGGAGGGAGGGAGAAAGGAAGTCACCAAACAACAGTGTGATGGTGTTAACCTATTAAAAAAAAGTCAAGGTCAAGTAACCTTTGGTTTTGTGATGATTCATCCAAGGAAGAGAGAAAGTTTTAAGCAAAAAGCTAATTGATGTAATGAAATCTTAAAGGCCCATAAAGATCCAAACACCAACACTGTGACTAATAAGCAGCTGTAGCTGCATGTAATTGATATACAAGTTCTGAAGATCTAAGCTCTCTGCCAATATTTTTTTAGTCAGCTGTGCATCCATAACTTGGAACTAAAAGGAACCAATAATTATGAGCCCTACCTAATATAGAATTTTACACCAGTATCCAAAATCTGCAATGGAAAGAGATCATTTCCATTCAATTCAGCAGTTTTATTAGACACCTGCATTGTCTTTGCTGGTAGCTAGGTTGTACAGTAGATAGAGCTCCGGGCCTGGAGTCAAGAAGACTCATCTTCCTGAGTTCAAATCTGGCCTCAGACACTGCCTAGCAGTGTGACCCTGGGCGAGTCACTTCTCCCTGTTTGCCTCAGTTTCCTCATCTGTAAAATGTGCTGGAGAAAGAAATTGCAAACCACTCCAGTATCTTTGCCAAGAAATTCCCCCAAATTGGGTCATAAAGAGTCAGACATGACTGAAACGACTAAATAACAAGTGCAAATTGTCTTCACTAGCTGCTAGGGGAGATAAAGTTTCAGTAAGACTCAGCTTCTGCCTTCATGAAGCTTATAGTCTAATGGGAGATAGTACACACACATACAGTCAGTTATAAAATAGGATAATAGGATATTACATAAATCCTTGGAGAGATAAAAAAGGATAACAATCTGAAATCTGATATAAAAATTCATGAAAGTTTTCGTGGAGGACGTGGTCTTTTAGCTGGGTTTTAAAAGACGGGCGGAAAGTCAAGGCAAGAGGGGAGAAGATGGCACTTCAGTCATCAGGAACACCATGATCAAAGGCGCAAACATAGAAACCTAGACCAACACCATTTGCAGGGGACAAGAACACAGCTGCATTTGGCTACGGCATAAGATCTGCAAAGCAGAGTAGTATGAGGCAAAAGTGAAAAGGAAAGACGGTGTCAGACTTCCAAGAGCCTTGAATGCCAGGAAGAAGTTTTAGCTATGTTCACTGGACAATTTTTGAGTAGAAATGTGATCAATGCATAAGAAAAATTAATTAGTCTGTTTTTTAATGAAGGATGAATTCGAGAGGATAAAAAGCAAAAGCAGTAACTGTCACTATACCCCCATCTCCAGGTGGTGATGAGGGCCTGCTTATGCCAAACAGGTGGCAGAGGGAGTAGAGAAGAGGATGGATTCACCGATCATCAATGTCCACCTCAATGCCATGCCCTATCCTTGGGATCAGCCATGGTGATAGAGGGTCAGCAGTGTGGCAGCCTTGGGGTGAGAGGCTGGACAAGAGAGGCTCTCTACCATGTTGGATTCCAGTCATAATAGAAAGAACATTGGCTTTGGCATCAAAAGACTGGAATTTGGAATTCAAGTTCCAGCTTTGCCAGTGAGAAACTATGTGACCTTTGCAAGTTTATTCACCACTCTGAGCCTTAGTTTCTCCATTTGTTAAAAGAGCTTAACAGTAACTGTACTAGTCACAGGATTGTTATGCAAGTTATGTAAAAGCGAGAGAAGGAGGAAGAGAAAAATGGAGAGGGGAGCGAGACAGGAAGAAAGAGAGAGACAGAGACAGAAAGAGAGAGACAGAGAGAAGGGGAGAGAGAGAGGAAGAGAGAGGGGGAGAGACAGAGGGAAAAGGAGAGACAGAGAAGAGACAGAGAGAAAGACAAAGAGACAGAGAGTGTGTCAGAGAGAGAAAGAGAGAGACAGAGAGAGAAGAGAGAGTTACAGAGAGAGAGAGGAGAGAGACAGGAGAGAGAAAGGGGGAGAGAGAGAGAGAGAGAGAGAGAGAGAGAGAGAGAGAGAGAGAGAGAGAGAGAAACTCCTGACATCTGTGTTACTTGCACTGATTAGGAATAACCTACGGCAAGCAGAAATTGCAGAATGAATGAGTTCAACTAGCTGACATCACACCCCATAAAAGTGTCATGGCTAAGCTGAATATATCTTAATAATTTGTGAAAAGATATTGAGGATTTCTTTGGCAGGCAAACGGTGTGAAGAAACTCCCCTAGAAAATAAAAGCAATAAGGGAATTGACAAAAGAGCAAGCTTCGGCCAGGCCTACACATGAAAAGTGAACTGAGAGAATTACGCAGGAAATTTAAGTCAAACGCACCATTTCCCCTTAATATCAGCTCACCTCCCCTAGGGATGTTGACAAGTGGAGGACCAAGTGAAATAGGCATCTTCTAGTTTTCAATCAGCTAGGATAGATGAATAGTAACTAAACTGGGAAGGGAAGGCAAGGAAAGGAAAGGGAAAAGAAGGGAAAGGAAAGGGAAAAGAAGGAAAGGGAAGAGAACGGCAAGGGAATACAAGAAAAGGGAAGGGAAGATGGGATGGCAAGGGAAGGAAAGACAATGGAAGGCAAGAGAAGGGGAAAGGAAGGGAGAGACTAGAAGCCAGGAGACCAATGAGAAGAATACTGCAATAACCCAAGAGGTGATAAAGGTCTGAACTAGTGTGGTGAGTGAACAAAAGAGGACAGATCCAAGAAATATTGTGGAGGCAAAATCAACAAGCCTTGGAAATTGATTTAGGATGAGGAATAAGGAGAACCAAATCTGCTATAAAAACTGGATTTCAACCACACCAAGATACCACATTTCATATATGTCACATCTCGTGTCACCACAAGAAACTGTCATGCAGCAGGCCCAAGCATCTCATTAGTGGTGGTCCTATCTTTTTTCATCACCAACACTCAGTTGCACTTAGTCCCACTTTTAATTTTGACAATCCCTAAAAATGTATTTTCACGTTTCCCCTGCACAGGAAGCTTCCCCATGAGGGACAATAAACTTGTCAGGACATAAACTTTAGAAAATGTTAGTTACAGTAATGGGAACATTAGCATGCTTTTGTAGCAGTGAAAATATAATGGCTAAACACGTAGCCAACAACTATGGGAAGGGCTGCTCTGCGTGGTACTGGGGAGTTATATGGGAGACAGAAGATCTTGATTCTAGTCTTTGCTCTAACCCTTATTATGCAAATCACTCTCTGGACCTCAAATTTCCCATCTATAACATTGGAGAGTTGAACTAGATAATGTATAAATTATCCTCCAAACCTAAACCTTTAGGATTCAAACATCCAAATTTCACAGCTTGGACTTGGATGAGGAAGCATTAGAACAGAGAAGTCAAAATACAGAGGCAGGGAAAATTATAGGTCTAGAGAGTCTGATTCTCCTCTTCAGCTTAATTTGTAAAGCTGGATAATTTCTCCATTTCCTCATAAAGCCACATTCTCACAAAGACAAAAAGTAAGGAAATGATACCAACTCTTTTTAGCCCTTGCTGTGGGGAAAATGGTAATATCTGACATTTGCATAGTTCTTCATGGTTTACAAAGGATACTGCATTCACGATCTACTTTAATACACACAACTTACCACGGTGGTAAGTGAACATTGTCCCAGAGTTACAAATAAGGAGACTGAGATGCTGAATAACCTACCCAAGAACTCACAAGTTGAACCCAGGTCAGAGTGGTGCTATAGAAAGGGTGCTGGATTTGAAACAGGACTACCTGGGTTCAGATTCCGGCTATACTAATTAATACCTAGGTGACCTTAAACAAGGGCAGCTAGGTATCACAGTGGTTAGAGCAAGGCCTAGTGTCAGGAAGACTTGAGTTCAAATCTAGCCTCAGATGTTTACTAGCTGTGTAAACCTGGGCAAGTCACTTAACCCTCTTTGCCTCAGTTTCCTCATCTGGAAAATGAGCTGGAATAGGAAATGGTAAACCACTCCAGTATCTTTGCCAAGAAAATTCCAAATGGGGTCGTGGAGGGACAGACTGAAATGACCAAACAACAAGGACCTTGAACAATTAACTTTCCTGTGTTTCAGTTTCTTTACACATAAAATAAGGGAAGAGGACTAGATGACGTTAAGGTTCTTTCCAACATTAAAATCTATTATCCTATGACTGCTAAGAGATCATAAGAGATCATCTTTTAGCACGCTGGCCCGACCACCAGCCCCCATGATAATACTTCCCTGGACAATCCTGATCCTCTTTGCCTCACCTCACCTCCACAGCTAACAGAAGTCTCTCTCCATCGACGGGATCCGTAGTCTAAGGACACTGAAAAGGACCAGAAGGAACTAGAATCTTAGCCTGGCTTCCAATTCAATCCTTGAATCCAGGGCCTGGCAGGTCCCAGTTCTAGCTGTCAGTTAACATTTTAGCTCTTTCCTCCTCAGTCTCCATCCGTAAAAAAGACAAAGTTGGATTAGATGACCTCTAACGTTTCTTCTTGATCCAAGTCCTATACTCTACGGAGGTCTATGGTCCATATAATTGTGTTGAAAATAATCATGAGAACCCAAGACAAACATAAGACTTTGCCTTTCTTCCTCAGTTTTTCTTCTTGCAAAATGGGGATGAAGTTGTATTTTGTAGGATCATAGATTTGAGGATCATCTAGTCCAACCACCTTATTTTACGGATGAGGAACAGAGGCCAGAGAAGGATAATAATCTGAAGTCATCAATGAAAGTAATCAATTAAGACTGGAGAGAGGCAGCTCCAAATTGGATATTTCCAGTCACTGTGTAAGGAATGGAGACAGTAGGGGCAGCTAGGTGGCTCAGTAAGTAGAGCACCAGCCCTGGGGTCAGGAAGACCTGAATTCAAATCTGGCCTCAGACACCTGACACATTTACTAGCTGTGTGACCTTGGGCAAGTCACTTAACCCCAATTGCCCTGCCTTCCACCCTCCAAAAAAAAAGGAATGGAGACAGTACAGGGAAGAGTAACTAGAGATCTCTGTGCCCCTCAACGCCTGACTTCACTCACAGGCTGGAACCTAAACTTCTACCATCAGACAGAACCTTGCCACATTCTAAGGCTTTAAACCCTGTGGAAAGGCAAATTTCTTTGGGATGGGTGACATCCTTATCAGTCATTAACACCTTAGTGCTAGAGAGCTTAACCTTTTTTGTGTCGCGGACTCTTCTAAAAGTCAGTGAGCCTAAAGACCCATCTAAGAGTAATGTTTTTAAGTATAAAACATATAGGATTACAAAGGAAATCAATTATATTAAAATAGAACTATCAAAATATAAAACAAAACAAAAAGGTCTCCAATGACCCCAAGAACTAGTGTGAACCCAAGATCTGAGAACTGGTTTGATAGGAAGGGGCAGAGACATAGCAGATCAAGGGGAGGAGATATCCTTGGAGTGGGGGTGGGGAGCATAAATATGAAATTGAGAGTCTCTGAATAGGCTGAGATCAATTCAAGCTACTTCAGCTGCTTAGCTGTTTAGCTACCTCGGCTTTGCTGAGGGTCTATCTTGGCATCACCTCCTCCCCCAAATCAAATCAGATCAGACCAGAGCATTACAGGAGCAACCATGATATCTTATAAGAATGAGAATTTTAATTGATGAATCCCTGCCAAGATAATTACGAAATTATACAGAATATTAAAATGTAACAACAATAAACAATTCAAATATGATAGAACACACAACAGAAAAAGGTGAAATATGAAGAGCAATTTAATTATAAAAAATAAGGAAACGGACCCACACGTACAAAAATATTTATAGCGGCTCTTTTTGTAGTAGCAAGGAATTGGAAATCAAGGGGATGACCATCAATTGGGGAATGGCTGAACAACTTGTAGTATATGAATGTAATGGAATATTGTTGTTCCATAAGAAATGGTGAGCAGGCGGATTTCAGAGAAACCTTGAAAGACTTACATGAACTGATGCTGAGTGAAGTGAGCAGAACCAGAACATTGTACACAGTAACAGCCACGTTGTGCGATGACTGAATATGTAGAGCTTATATCAGATTGGATGCCATCTTGGCCGGGGGGAGGGGAGGAGGTGGAGAAAATTTAAAACTCAAAAGCTCGGTGGAACTGAATGTTGAAAACTACAAATAAATTAATTCATTTTCTTTAAAAAAAATAAGGAAATTTCATTGAAAATGTGTAGATTTTCATTGAAAAGATTATCTTTTCTCAGCATTTGCAGGGAAGTAGTCCTGAAAATGCCTTTTTCTCTCTCCTGTTAATGGTGCTGGTCTAACCTATTTGAACATTATCCTTCTAAATGGAGTCAGGTGACTCAAGGGGGCTTCTTTTGCAGCCTCAAAAGCAACTAGGAAATTTTTTTTAAATAGGTTATTTGTGAATCAGTAAAATTTTCCTTTTAAAATTCAATTTCTGATAAGAAATGACTTTTGCATTGCTGAACACAACAAAAAAGAAGATCGGCAAATATGCTTTGTATGAAAAAGAAGGGGCAGCTAAGGCAGCCAGTGTATAGGGCGGTAGGCTTGGAGTCAGGAGGCTGTTCTGTCATTTCTGACTGTTCGCAACCCCATGTGGGGTTTTCTCGCACAGATACTAGAGTGGTTTGCCATTTCCTTCTCCAGATGAGGAAACTGAGGCAAACAGGGTTAAGTGACTTGCCCAGGGCTGCACAGCTAGATTTGAACTCAGGTCTTCCCGACTCCAAGCCCGGCACTGTACCTACTTCACCATCTACCGCTGAGAGTCGGGTAGTCATCAGGTAGTCATCACTCAATCTGCCTCAGTTTCCTCATCTATAAAGTGGGAATAATAGTACCTCCCTCCCAGGGTTGCGGAAAGGAGCAGGTGAGATAATAATTGTAAAGCACTTAGTACCTGGCACACAGTAGGTGCTTAATAGAAGAAAGGCAGTGCAGTCAGTGGAGATTGGATCTGAGTCCTGGCTCTCCCTCTTATCACCCAGGCGGCCTCAGGGAAGTCTTCAGGCCCCCCCCCCATTTCTTTATCCATGGAACAAAGCAATCGTCCTCTCTTTCTCAAGCCCACGTGAAGCACGAGGCACACAGCGAGCTCGAGGGACTGGACGATGAGTCCGGCCCGGACGAGCGTGGGTAGAATGCCCGGCTGACGCAATCCCCACATGGACTCTGGAGCATCGCCCATGTCTGTATCTAGCTCCGATCTGCTAAGCCCCCGATGTTCTTTACTGGCTATAGCAGGGCAGCCAGAACTGGGGGTGCGACCTCAGCCCTTGTCTTGGCTTAGATTCACCTCATCCGTTGGCGTTCCAGTGAGAGACAAGGCCAGAGGGGCTTTGGGGTTCTTCCCGTCCAAGGCTCACAGGGGGCCCAAGAATATCGGCCTACTACTCTTTCTTTTCAGGTGAAGGAGTTTGGAGTTCACGGCCTCCTGGGTTTCCAAAGGTCAGGAAAGCCAGCCACCGCAGACCCAGCGGTGGAATCTGTTCCAGGATTTGTAGGCAGCCAGTCCAGCTTCGAGGACCCCGAAAGGAGCCGCTGAACCCAGGGGTTGCTAAGACAAAGGCTTGTACAGCAAAGATGCCAAGTTTGGATGTGAACTTGGTGGGATCTAGCCACTGCATTAAGTCTGTGACTGCTCCACGGAGCCCAAAGCCCCGCAGCGGCAAGCGTATCCACCAGGTGTTATTGTTGGAGAGAGAAGAACGTCTGCGTTTTTGTTCTGGCTTTATGTATGAAGTAAATATCCCTAGGGGGTGCAACAGATAGAATGCCAAGTCTGGAATCAGGAAGACTCCTCTTACTGAGTTGAAATCCAGCCTCAGACACTTCCTAGCTGTGTGACCCTGGGAAATCGCTTAATCACATTTGCCTCAGTTTCCCCATCTGTAAAATGAGCTGGAGAAGGAAATGACAAACACTCCATTATCTTTGCCAAGAAAACCCCCAATGGGGTCATGAAGAATCAGACGCAACTGAAGAACAACCCAACAACAAAAATCCCTTTGTAAAGGCTAAGCAATTTTAACTGGTTAAATGGAATTGGGTCACTCACTGGTGACTAATGGTGAAAGAAAAAAAAATAACCAGAACGGGGACTTGAGCCAATGGCTTTAGAAAAGAGGCACCCCACCCTTCAGGGGGACCTCTAGAACACTGAGGGGGAGAAGCAGCTAGCTTTGCCTTGGGATAGTGAGTCCAGAGAGTACTCACTATATCTGTCCAACAGTAGAGATGGACTCCATGACTTCTAGGTCCCCAAATCTCTGATCCTAGGGAGAGACAAGCATCAGAGCTGTTAGTCTCAGCCTCCCTCAAGGCCTAGGAACTAGGACTAACTTAAACATAGGGGAAGACAACGATTTCAACACTGATCGGATAAGATTTATTCACTATTTATTATAAAATTTTAATGACAAAAAATTCTTTTCTACACAACACACAGATTTTTTATCTTGTGATAAGTCAAGTCTCATGTGTCCTAGTGAAGGCTTAAAACCTCTGGAACATAGTAAGGTACAAGGGATGAAATCCTTATATACTGCAACCTGGCTCCAGGGCACATAAATGGATTTTTCCTGCTTTGGTGGAAAAGTACCAAATATAGCCTTCATTTAATATACAGTTTAGCCTAGAATCAATCTTGTGTGTTAGTAGCAGATTACTCAAGGATGATTCAATTATTCACTGAGCAATCACTTCCGTGTGTATGCTCCCCTCACTAACATAGGCAGTCACCCCCTCAGACTTAGGAAGTATCTTCAAGAGCCGCCGAATCATAGATTCTCAGAGCTAGAAAGGACATCAGTGGTCATTATGTCCAACCCATACATGAAAGGGTTATTCAACTATGAAAGACTTAGCAATGCTGATCAATACGATGAACCACAATTACAAAAGACTCGAGATGAAAAATGCTGCTCCCTCTAGATATTTTTCTTTATTTTTTTCTTTATTTCTCTTGCCCTTTTTTTTACAACACGGCTATTGTGGAAATATGTTTTCCATGACTTCCTATGTATAATGGGTTTTGAATTTCTTGCCTTCTCAATGGATGAGGGAGGGGTGGTGGGAGGGAGAGAATTTGGAACTGAAAATTTTTTAAAGTTTTTTTTTTAAGAAAAGAATACTCACCAAAACATACCAATGAGTGGTGATAAGTCTCTGAAGACCTACAATGAGAGAAAATCTACTCTCTCTTGAAGCTGGCCATTCTGTTTTGGGATATTTAATAATTAAGAAGGTTTGCCTGACATCAAGCCTACTTTGCAATAACCACCCACTTGTCCTTGTTCTAAGCTTTCTGGGGTCAAACAGGACAACTTTGACCCCTCCCCCATGTGACAGCCTTTCAGATACCTAAAGACAACTATCTTGTCTACATTGAGTCTTCTTCCCATTTCCCTCATCAGACCCCACAGCACATGGACCCAAGGGCCTCCGCCATCTTGGTTACCCCCCTCTGCACACTCTCCAACTTATCAAAATCCTTTTTGTGCACCCAGAACAGAACACACTGCCACACATGAGGTCTGACTAGGACAGAGAGCAGCGATCCCATTATCGCCATAGTCCTAGACGTTAAATCTCTTTTAATGTACCCCAAGATCATATCAAGTTTCTTCATCCCACTGAGGCCAGTTGGGTTGTTTGCTTTTTCTGACCTGCTATAACCTATGTAAATGCAGCTCTGGGCTTACACGAACCAAATCCAATCTTAAAGACATTTCAGTAATTACACTCCTCAGCTCATGGTCCACTCAGGGTTTTCCCTAGGAACACAGAACATAGGAACGTAGGAATTTGACATTGAGCTGAAAGTACTTTGGGGGGAGGGGGAGAGGAGTGAAAGCAGGCATAGAGAGGAGAGGTGGAGCTGTGTGAAGTACTACCTACATAAACCAACCTAGTTAGACACCATGGAGAGTAGGTATGAAGCCATAAAAACACCATTAGAGGAGAGAGACAGAGAGACAGACAGAGACAGACACAGAGAAAGAGGAAAGAGAGAGAGAGAAAGAGAGAGACAAAGAGAGAGAGAGAGACAATCCAAGGAAGAACTCAGCAATAAACCATATCAGATGCTTCTACAATGTGTGATATATGAATAGGTCTTCATAATATTTTTATCTCTTCTGCTTCTTTTAAGTAAGATAAGCCCTTCCAGGGCCATATTCCAGTTATGATACCTATTCCATCAAGCGAATGAAGTCAATTTTGCCTTTGCTGTAGGATCTCTCATTTAGCCTTTTTAATTAGAGATTCTTAGTGACTTTGAAGACAGATATCCAGGGCTATGGGTTTGAGTGTTGCCTTTGTTTTTTAGGTATGGTCTTCTACGAAGTACAGGTCCTGTCTTCTACTCTTCTTCCTATGCTACATCCAGCACTCAGCACAGAGCTTGGCACATAATGGTCATTTAATAAAATATCTACTGATTGAGTGGCATCAGGTTGGATTAGATGTGGGCAGTCTTCCATTTTTAGTTTAAAGCCTTCTTGATCTGAATCAGATAAAATCCTGGAAAATGTACTCTCATTGTCCTTTTCGACGGGCCCTCCGGTCCTGGCTTCAGGCTCATCGTTCCTATATTGTAAGGACATGATTCCCTTATTTTAAACATCTGTTGAATGAGCAATCATTGCTTCCTTTACCTGCTGGACTGTGACAGGGCAAATACAGTCAGGCAATCCAGTAGCCAGGAATGGAACTCTGTAAGTAGTTAAATCTTCCTGCCTCCTAGCGCAGAGTTCTCTCCAAAGCAAATTAAATTCCTTCCCTTTTCTCTATTTTCATTATAAACAGATGTTTATGTTTCCCTCCCTGGGGTCTAACAAAATGTAAATTAACAAAGAGCAAGGGATTTCACCTGTAATACCATTTTTGACATTTTTTTTCCAGCCTATCTTATTGCTTTAAAAAGGAGAAAAATTGACACAAGAGATGTGGGCCTCCATAAATATATGGCATATTATTTAAATGATTCTGTTTCAGAAGAGCTGAAAGATAAGTGGCAGGTCTATAATTATCCCTCTACCATCAATAAGCCTCAAATTGCTATCTACTCTCAGGGGTAGTGAAATTTGAAGATGTTTTTGATGAAATTTCAAAAGTTGCATATTCATTAAGCTGCTACAGTATAAAATACTAGAGGTGGATGGGACCTTGAGATTCTGCTTACTTAGAAGAACCTTATTAGCCAAAATTCTTAACTAAGCATGAAGAATCATTTTTCCACCAAGCTTCTTGTAACACGTGGCCCCAAACCAATGTGAGCTTTCATTGTGTACTTACAGACAGCATTAGGGTCAAAGCAGGAAGGGACCTGAGAGGAGATCTAGCCCAACAAACTCGTTTTGCAAATGAGGAAACCAAGACTCAGAACAGTCAAGTGACTTGCCCAAGGTCACACAGGAATGACCCCAATTTCAATAACAATCAGCACTCCCTCCCCACACCTTAATCAATTTTTCATCTTTCTCTCTAGCTAGCTCTTCCCTATTCAACTTTCTGTCTTGGGTTTACATTGCAGCCCCCAGCTCTCCCAAATGGACCAAAATCAGATTAAAATGTTATTTAGAAATGTTTAAGAAAACAAACAAAAATACAATAAGACATAGACGATGTTAATATGTGATTTTCTAAGTCAATCTGTAGACCCGTGGGGATCTTTGTGTTTGGTTTAGTGACCTCCATGTCTATTCGAGTTTGACACCCTGGCTTTGAAGGAAGGCAAGGCAAAGTACAAGTGTCGATTTGAGATTAGCCCTAGTATACTGTTTGAATAGCAAATCCTGGCCTCACTTTTCTTGAGCATACAAGTTCAGTCAAATAGTCTCTGTTCCAGTCAGCAACATAAAACTAAACAAAGAAAAGATCAGCTTCAAAGGGACTACAAAGGGAGGGGAATTACTTGTCTGCAAGGCATTTGAAATAATGTTGTTGAGAAACAGAGCTGTGTTATTAAAAACCTTTTTTAAATCCTGCAGGCTCTAAATGAATGCAAGCACAGGGTACATCCAGGGACACACACTCTTGCTTTGCTGGCTTCCCATTCAATCCAAAGGATTTTTGATCAACGATGCTTCCCAAGAAGCCAACGATGGCCATCTTCACAGTAACATGAAAGCAAAGGAAGGTTTTTTTCTGAATACTTAGTGCTCCTAAGTTGTTACAGATCAACTGGCCCCAGGATCAGAGATTGTCTAAAAGAAATAAAAATAGTGAAAATAAAACCGAAGGGAAATGGAATTGCAATTTGCAGATCAGCTCTCCCATCAGGGCAAGAACAAGGCATGATGAAGCTGACTTGCCTAGATGGAAGAAAATTAAAAGCATTAGGATTACGTATGTAGAGCTGCAAGGGATCTTAGACATCACCTAATGCAACCCCCTCATCTTACAGATGAGCAAACTGAAGCCCAAGAAAGTGATGTGACATGGCCAATGTCATGCTTGGAGTACAGAGCCAAAGTTTGAATCCAAATCCTCTGACTTCGGGTGTTGGCTTCTTCTCACCATGTTAGACTGCCAAATGCACGTTAGTGAGTTAATGAATGTGAAACGCCTTAAAGGGCTATAGGAGGACTTGGCGTCATTATTATTATTGTTTGGTTGTTGTTGTTGTTTGGTATCCAGTTTGGCTTTTTCCCCTGAACTGAATGCTGTTTGTATGTTGGACTGGAGTAAGCTTGTCGGCCCCTTCACCTTGCTTCCCTTGCTTAAGCTGATGGAAAGAACCTGTGCTTTCCCGGTCAACCCCTTCACCTTGCTTAAGCAGATTGAAAGAACCTGTGCTTTCCCCGGCGTACCTTACACCCCCGCAAAAGCCGGATGGTTAAAAGCAGCTCCTGTTGGAGCCAGAGGCTGCTATAGCTGTAGCCACAGCCGAAGCAGGAGCTGCCAGTAGCAGAGCTGACCTACGGGAGGAAGCTGAACAAAGACTTCAGGCCAGTGGGTAATCTTTTTACCATAGAGGGGGAAGCATGATTTTGCTTTACGCAATCATGCTTCTCTGTAGCCTCCTGGTTACTCTTTCAAGGCGTACTTATTGGGCCTGGAAGCTTTTGATCAATATATCAAAATGGGGTTGCTGGTTCATGGGTTGGTTACTGTGGAGCCTAAATATATGTTTTGATTCTTCTGCCTTCTACTTTGAGAGTTTCTTATATCCGGCGGTTCCGAACCTTTCAGACATGTTTATGATCCTCTTTGAGATTATAAACTCTGCCCTCCTAATACATTTGGCGTAGTCGGTAGGATGGGATCACTAGGTATAAGATCTCTATTTAGAAGCAGAACAATTCCAGAGGAAGAGATGAATATCCCATCCTCGTCGCCAAATGTATTAGGAGGGCAGAGTTTATAATCTCAAAGAGGATCATAAACATGTCTGAAAGGTTCGGAACCGCCGGATATAAGAAACTCTCAAAGTAGAAGGCAGAAGAATCAAAACATATATTAGGCTCCACAGTAACCAACCCATGAACCAGCAACCCCATTTTGATATATTGATCAAAAGCTTCCAGGCCCAATAAGTACGCCTTGAAAGAGTAACCAGGAGGCTACAGAGAAGCATGATTGCGTAAAGCAAAATCATGCTTCCCCCTCTATGGTAAAAAGATTACCCACTGGCCTGAAGTCTTTGTTCAGCTTCCTCCCGTAGGTCAGCTCTGCTACTGGCAGCTCCTGCTTCGGCTGTGGCTACAGCTATAGCAGCCTCTGGCTCCAACAGGAGCTGCTTTTAACCATCCGGCTTTTGCGGGGGTGTAAGGTACGCCGGGGAAAGCACAGGTTCTTTCAATCTGCTTAAGCAAGGTGAAGGGGTTGACCGGGAAAGCACAGGTTCTTTCCATCAGCTTAAGCAAGGGAAGCAAGGTGAAGGGGCCGACAAGCTTACTCCAGTCCAACATACAAACAGCATTCAGTTCAGGGGAAAAAGCCAAACTAGTCAAGGGCACTTGTTGACTAAGTGCTAAGGAGCCCATTTTTGGTTGCCAATACAGGGGTCAGTTTTTGAAGTTAGCTTAAATGTTTCCTGACTGGTTTCAGTATATACCAGATGCATATGGAGGGGCGGGGGGAGAGAGAGAGAGAGAGAGAGAGAGAGAGAGAGAGAGAGAGAGAGAGAGAGAGAGAGAGATTTTCTGCCTGCTTCCTATCCGACGATGACATGAGCTGCTGAGCTAGAACGGCGTGCATATAAAAGAAATAATGTGCTTTTCTGTGGCCCTTTGATCTTTTCCTTCCGGGAAGCCAGTCAGAAAGATTTTTTTTCTAAGGTATTAGCTGGGAGAGCATCAGCAAACTGAATTACCCAATCCAACTGCCATGTGTTCATGAGCACACGGCACCTTTGTTCCTTTTGTATTTGTTCCTCCATGATCCTAGTCAAATGCATATCCAGAGATATAATTAATCAAGTTATAACCACGTAAACTTTGAAAAATCCATCAGAGGACTCAGTGGAAACCAAAGGAGGTAGGAGTGGCTGATGACAGAATTCTGAAACACCTAAACATAGATGTCACCTGAGAGAGTGATGACTTCTCAGGAAAGACAGTCACTTAAGGAAGGTGGCAGCTTTGAGGAGTAGGACCCTTGGAGATCAGAGACATAAAAGAAACAAATTTATCATGAGCTCATGAATGCATGACCATCCAAGGACTCCAGAAAGGCACTAGTCTTCAGAGCACAACAGAGAGCTATATCTAAGAGGAACTTCAGAAGGACTCCACGAAAGAAGAAGGGCCAGGATATACCCTGGGCCCCAAACACTCTGCACATGTGTACCTGAGTGCATGTGTGCTTTAAGTCTGAGTCCATTCTCCCCAGAGCCTTGTGTGTAAAAAAAAGGAGAATGAGCCTCAGTTAGGGGGAATGTTTTTGTTCTCAGTAGATTTTCTCAGGAAATCTAGTAGACAACGCTTGGTTGATGAACAATGGTAATCACATAAGAAGGAGGCTTGGGAGCTACAGTGTTAGAAACCCTAATCTCTTAGGTTTACTCTTAGAAACCTAAAGGGTGAAGTCATCAGCCACCTTCTGAGGACCCCTTCCACTAGTGTGAGTGTGACTAGGGAAAGTGGCTCCAGAGTCCTAGACGTGTAAGGCAAGCTTTTCACCTCTTGGTAGCTACTGCATTTTTGTTGAACAGCCATGTCAATTGTAAGAAGGAGCCACTGTGCATGGAACTGAATTTTTTCATTGATTTATAAGCCCACTGGAAACACATTGTCATTTTCAGATTTATTGCTGACCCACACTGCATAACTAACTAGTCAGCGATATCTTAAAGTCATACAGTGATCTTTCTCTGAGACTTATTTTTCATGGTAATGAGGTAGAGACCATACGAGGTATGACTATAAAACAGTTACTGATTTTTTTAAAAAAATTCATCCCAGTCCATTGTTGTTTGGGGTGAATTTAGATATTTCTATGGCAAAAGTAGACATGCTAATAAATGCTAAAGGAAATAGGCTTTTATTTGGCACATCTGAATTCACAAAAGGGAAAGTATGTGGCTTATTTATTTTAATATAATATAATAATTTAATATATTTATATATAATATGTAATATATTATTATTAACTTGAGACTCTAGAGGATAGGGGGTGGGTGGCAAGAGAAGAGGGGAAAGGATATATCTGAATCATGGTTACCAAAGAGATAAAGATACAGTCAGTTTTCAAGAGAAGCAAGGTACGTCCATCAGCAGAGAGGCATCTTGAAAATGGATGAGATGATCTTTAGTCTCAATCAGGAAGAGAAAAGGAATGGAAGTTCTGCTGAGGCTCAGCCCTCCAGACTTGTCACCCAGGTCATGCCAGGTTCTGGTCCATTTGAATGCAGCAACATGTGGGTCATCCCACATAAAAGGGCTGCTCGGAGATGCAGATGAGAAGTAGGATCTTAGTCTCTTTCAGGTGTGTTTGATTGGTTTCCCACACCTGAACTCACAGGCAGGGAAATGAATTAGTGAGGCTGGAAGCTGAGAGCATGGGAGTTTCCAGATAGTTAAGGGGTGCAGAAAAAGGGGTCAGGGGTGGCTGTTGGGAGAATACCAAGAACAAAAGGAGGCATGTATTGAACACAAAGTCTAAGGTCAAGAAAGTAGTGAGATTTGTCAGGCTACCACACCATCTGAACATATACCTTCTAACAAGTGTTGTCTTTCAAAGAAGTCTCCTCAGGAAGTACCCACAGGTTGCAGTAACAATACCATTGCTAAGAGCATTGGAGAGGTCATGTTAGGATCATGTGATTTCAGGGCTACAAGGACCATAAGATGCAAATCTAGAAGGAATCTTTGGGATAAGTTAGTCTAATTCCTTTATTTCACAGACAAAGAAATTGAAGCTCATAAAAGGTATTGTGAACTATCCAAAGAGACCTAATAGGTGCAAAGTGTTGGAAGTGGAACCACAATCCAGGTCTCCTAACTCTGAGCCTATGATCTATACCACATATTTTACACACATTCCTTAACAGCTGGTTTCCAAAGAGGAAATGTGCCCTAACCCAACTAATAATTACTCATAATTAATCAAGCATTTATTAAGCACTTACTGTGAGCTGGAGAAGGAAAGGGCAACCCACTCCAGTATCTTTGCTAAGAAAACCCCAAATGGGGTCATGAAGAGTCGGACTCAACTGAACAACAACAACATGTGTTGGACCTAGAGATACAAAAACAAAAATGAAATAGTCCTTGCCCTCAAGAAGCTTGCACTCAGCTGAGGGAAACAATATGTATACATGCAAGTACAGACAACATAAGTGTCCCACATAATAAATCACATGGCAATGGGAAGTCTGGACGTGTGAAGGTTCTGATCAATGCATTGAAAAAATCTGCAATCTCAACATTATAGGAATTATGTCAACATTACATCAACCAATGCAGGCCACAACCCAGTGACTTATTCTTGATTTCTGTGATTGATTCTTGTGCATGTCCTCATAGGAATCCTGCACAGAAGATCTACTCACTCTAGAAGAAGACTTTCCTTGAGCTCTTTTCACATATTTCTATTCCAGAGCATTACTGTCAGGCCCAATAGAAAGGATGAAAGTAATTTATTGATTAATTTTTATGATATGCTTTTCTCTTTATCATTTTTATCATAAAGGATAACTTTCTGGGGAGAATGGTATAGATTCTGAAATTAATTTTCAAAAATATTATGACAAAACAAAATATAGTGATAAAAATATATAGTAACAAACTTTTTAAGAGAATAGTACATATTCTAAACTGATGTTGCTCTCAGATACCATGTCTCTCTACTTGGGAAAGAGATAGTGTTTGTTTATTAGATTTAGGGGGTTTGGGATTCTTTTGGCCTCCTCAGTGTGATGCTTGTTTTATATTGGTTAAACATTTCTGAGAAATGCTGACAGTTGGAGTTTATATCTTCACTTTTTACAATTTCCTTTTTTCTTCAGAGTCAACAGCTTGTATAAATAATTCAAGTTAGTGACATTACGATTATACACAGTAGCTTCTCATCTTCATCCTTTCTCATAACATGGTTTGGATTTTTACCTCTGCTTTAACAAATCAGTGATTTGATTCCACAGACAGCTTATGCTGTATTAACTCCAGATGGGTAACCAGTTGCTTCCTGTCTGTTAAATTATGGTCAATTTCATTTTCTGTGGAATAGTTTGGCATATGCCTCATGCAGAAAAGTCAGGATTCAACGCGGTTATGATAGTTTAGGACACAGGGTTGAATCTAATAAGAAAAAAAATGAATAGAAATAGATCTAAAATATTACATTCAGGTATAAAAATAAACTTTATGTGTAAAATATGGGGACAACATGGTTAGACATGCTTGTCAGAAAAATATCTTGGGCTTTCAGTAGACTGCAAACTCCATGTAAGTCAACACTGTCAGCCAGTGGGTCAGCCAGAAAAGCTAATGAAATATTTTTTATTGGTCAGTTATTTTCAGTCGTGTCTAACTCTTTGTGACCCTATTTGGGGTTTTCTTGGAAGAAATAGTGGAGTGGTTTTCCATTTCCTTCTCCAGCTCATTTTACAGAGGAGGAAACTGAAGCAAACAGGGTGAAGTGACTTGCCCAAGCTCACACAGCCTGTAAGTGTCTGAGACTGGATTTGAACTCGGGAAGATGAGTTTTCCTGACTCCAGGCCTGGCATTCTATCCATTGGGTGACCTAGCTGCCCTCAATCCCTTTTGGATAGTACTAAATGAATTTTATTTCCTGAGGGTATGTTATTTTTTAAACCCACGCTAAGACTTTGGGGACACCCTACATATAGGTATATTACATACATACTTATATGTTGTCTCCTCAAATTCTTTAGAATACAAGCTTTCTGAGAACACAGATTGTTTCACTTTGTATCCCTAGCCCTTAGCACAGTACCTGACCCATAGAGAGCACTTAATAAATGCTCGTTAATTGGAAAATTGATTAATAGTGAGTTCTCCCTCACTGGAGATCTTCAGATAATGGATGAGCAGTCACTGGATATGTTGCAGGGAGCATCGTTATTCATACGTTAGTTGGAGTCAATGATTGCTGGAAGCCCTTTCCAATTCTGAGATTCTGTGATTCTCTAAATTCTCGTTTTTTTTCCTTCTTTTCTCTCTAAAACAAACAAACACCCAGATCCCTCCATCTGGCCTTCTATGTCTTGTAATCATTCCATGTAATCATTTTGGTGTTTTCTGCTCATGAGTCTAGAGTTTCTTCACAATAGTCATAGAATCATAGACTCCTCCAACAGGAAGAGAACTTAAAAGTAATCTCTTTAAACCTTCCATCTAGTGCAAGAATCCCCTCTACAACAGCCCTGGTTATCTAGCCTCTTCTTGAATACTTCTGTTGATAGGGAACTCACTCCCTATCTAAAAAGTTTTTCTGATAGTGCTCATCATGAGAAAGTCCTTCATCATACTAAGCCTATATCTGCTTCCTTCCATTCTATCCACTGTTGCTAGCTCTACCCTCTGGAGCCACACTGAAGTCTGATCTTTCATTCTCAGAGCAGCCTTTTACATTGTTGTTTGGTATTTCAGTTCATCACTCTTCGTGATGCCGCGGACGCCAGGCCCCTCCATCCTCCACTATCTCTCAAAGTCTGTCCAACTTTCACGTTTGTTGTTTCCATGACACCATCTGTCCGTCTCATCCTCTCCCGTCTCCTTTTCCTTTTGCCTTCAGTCATTCCCAACATCAGGGTCTTTTCCAACGAGCCCCATCTTCTCATCATGTAGCCAAAGTATTTAAGCTTAATACATGAAAACAACTATGGAGTCATCTTCTCTTCTCCAGGTTAAACATCCCAATTTCTTCTAATGCTCTGCATGACATCTTTTAAGTCTCCTTTTATATGAAAAGAAAAACTTTCAGATCTGCCTAGGCTATTCTTCCTTTTTCTAAAATCTGGCTAATTCATACCAAACTAGTAACAAGAGGCCTACAAGTAGTTTGTCTCTCGATTCATTCATTCAACAAATGTTGACTGTGAGGAAAACCCTAAGACAGAACTAGCTAGTTCCTTCCAATTTTATTGCTATGAACAGCTCTAATTAAATGGCAATCGAGAGTCTTTTCCCCAAAATATTCACAAGGAGTCTTCCAAATGAATTAATGAATGAATGAGTGAATGAGATAATTCCAATATCCTAAGGGAATGTGAATTACCTAACTGTAAATGCTCACCCTTCCACCCAAACACAGTTTGTACTTTGGGAAAGTTGTCAATGAAGGGGAGTGGGATTATCTTCTACCATCAGAGTGAAGGGGGAATGTGGCCCCTCAGATTTGTTTTACTCTAGACTAAAATTCCAAGGTTAGATGAATAGTTTTGCCATTAACCAGTAACCTGAGAACTAAACTAGAAAGTGAGGGCTCTGAGTTCCTATCTAAATACAATCTTTGGTTTATCATAGAATATCCACCTTACCTCAGTTTCTCTATGTGTAAAATGAGAATAGGGCAACTAGGTGGAACAATGCATAGAGTGCCAAGCCTGAAGTCAGAAAGACTCATCTCCTGAGTCCAGATCTGGCCGCAGACACTTCCTAGCTATGTGACCTTGGGCAAGTCGCTGAACCCTGTTTGCCTCAGTTTCCTCATCTATAAAATGAACTGGAGAAGGAAATGGCAAATCACTCCACTATCTCTGCCAAGAAACCCCCAAAGGGATCACAAAGAGTTGGACACAAATGAAACAACTGAACAACAAAATAAGAATAATGACACACACACACCCAGACTTGATGCATGAATGATGATGAATTATTCCAAAAATACAAAGAAATGGAACACACACTCAGGATTTTTTATAGTATCCCAGCTACAAATTTTCTCAAAGTCCAAATCGTAAGCCAACCAGCCATGTCAACTACTGAGGGTTTGGCGCCATCGTGTGGCCATTTTTGTTTTTTCATTTAAAGCCGAGAGGACGTCATTGGTATTTTACAATGCTCTCCAGTTTTCTAGGTGCTGCATTCACAGCAGCCACACAGGGTAGGACATTGATGACGAACAGGAATATCAGAATATCCAATGTCAGAGGTGGATGAGGCCTCAAAGCCACACGGATGAGGAAGTTCCCCAAGGTGTGTGGGGAGTAGAGGGCTAGGCTTGGATGCAGCCATACCTGAGCTCCAATCCTACCTCAGACACGTGACCGTGGGCCAGTCACCTCATTTCTCTGTGCATCCGTTTTCTCAGCTGTAAAATGCATGAGTTGGAGTGAATGGCCTTCATAATGCCCCCCAGCTCTGAATCCGTGATCCCCAGAGGAAGGGCCACAGAAAGGCAGGGTGGTATAAGGGATCTGGCCTCAGAAACCATGGACTCGAGCCACCCACAATCCATGAGGTTTTTAGGCAAACCCTGTTACTTCATGAGATCTCAGTTTCTTCACCAGCAAAATGAAAAAGTTGGACCAGACCAAGTATCCTCTAGTTCTAATTCCTATATATGGGGCCCTGAGGTAGATAGAGGACTAGAATTGGAATTGGAACAGACCTGAATTCAAATCCAGCCTCAGACACTTAGTAGCTGTGTGACCCTGGACAAGTCACTTAACCCCTGTTGGCCTCAGTTTCCTCATCTGTAAAATGGGAAAAATAATAGCCCCGACCACGGTCTTGGTATCCCTGAGTGTAAAATGCGAATAATAACAGAACACGCCTCCAAGGGTGGTCTTAAGGGTCAAATGCAGACCTTTTAAAAGGGGCCATGTAAACGCTGGCTATGCCTATGATCCCCTTCCCTGCTGGCTCTGAAACAAGCCCATAGCTCTTCTACAGGGTTTCAAGAAGGATTTATTAATAGTGACTGCAGAGAAAACACAGGAGTTCAAGATAATAAATAAAAAGAGGTCACAAAGTAATAAGAAATCTTTCCATCTAACTCTGATTTTCAATTAAAATATAAACGGAGCTCCGTCGGCTCTTTCTGAGCTTCTCACACCTCACCCCTTTAATTCTCCCTGTGGGGAGAAAGAAAAATATAGTAGGTTTCCGTTCAGCTCAGGACCTAGAGTCTAGAAGGCCAGGTTCAAGTTTGACGTCGGACACTTAATAGCTGTGTGACCCCGGCCTAGTCATTTAACCTCTCTGGGCCTCAGTTGTCTCATCTGTGACATGAGCTCAGCAGTCTCTTCCCATCTGATGATCCCGTGGTTCTAATGCCAGGACTCAACCTACTCGGTGTCACCTGGGATAGCTGCTAGCTGAAGGGCTCAGGCTTGTAGCTAGGAGTTTACGTTCACCGTCTTCTAAATGACAAGAATCTTTCCTCCACTTTGTACGCTGTTGTTGAGTCATTTTAGTCATGTCTGACTCTTCATGACCCATTTTGGGTTTTCTTGGCGGAGACACTGGAGTGCCATTTGCCTTTTCTTCCCCAGCTCATTTTACAGAAGAGGAAACTAAGGGAGACAGGGTTAAATGACTTGCCCAGGGTCACACAGCTAATAAGCGTCTGAGGCCAGATTTGAACTCAAGGAGATGAGTCTTCCTGACTCTTGGCCCAGCACTTTATCCACCATTCCACCCAGCTGCCCATAGTCAGGAAGACTTGAATTCAAATCTAGCCTCAGACACTCACTACTTATGAGTCTAAGCAAGTCACTTAACCTCTTTTTGCCTCATCTACCTCCCAAGGTTGTTTCAAGGATCAAATTAGATTATTGTAAAGTCCCTGACACACAATAAATGCTATATAAATATTAAAATACATAGTTTCTAATGATATCCTTTATTTCTTCTATATCAATATCGTATATGTATGATTCTATATTTGATCTAAGGGTTCTGAAATGCTTCAAGGCTGGCAGGGATTATATGGAGGATAATCCCATCAATGATGTCTCCCTTTTCCATTTGGACTCCATGCTGGATGACAATGGCAAATCCCTTTGATGTCTAAGCTTCCCTATCTCATACCTCCCTTGATATTAACAATCAGAGGGTTATTTATTTCTAATCTGTTCTCTGGCATTTAAGGCTCTCTCTGATCTCTTCTCTTTCTGCCTTTCAGTCTTCTTACAGTTTACTCGCCTCTGGGTACTCTACCATCCAGCTACACCGGCCTACGTGCTGTTCCTCAAACGTTACTCTCCCTCCCCCATTTCTGTGCCTTTATGCTGCCTGTCCCCTATGCCTGAAATGCTTTTCCCCCTCCCCACTATCTCTTAGTCTGCTTGGCTTCTTCCTTCAAGATTCATCTCAAAGCTCCTCTTCTTCAGGAGGCCTTCCCTAGTGTCCCCAGATGCTAATGCCCTCCCCTTTCAGATTACCTTCCATTTACTCTATATATGGAAGACCCTTTGCCTGTTCTGAAGACCCTTCTGAGGAGGACATGTGAGAAGACAAAGGCAAGAGTGGCCCAGAACGGGCAGGCATGGGCAGGGGAGGGGCACAATCTGCATTGGTGGAAGGGACATTCAGATATATGAGATCCCAGATCTATTGCAATATTTGAGAATATCACTTTTAAAGACGTGTGTCCCATTAAAACAAGTCAACAGAAAATGCATAAAACGTGAACCTAGTCCAAAGTCAAAAGTCAATGAAGACTCTTCATTTTTCACTCCAGGGTGAGAGATGGGGGAAAGAACTGATCTGAAGAATTAAAGTTCGACTTTTAGAAAACATAGTCAGTTCAGAGAGAGGCCATGTGATGTAGTGTAATGTAGGCTGGCGCCACAGTCAGGAAGATCTGGGCCAGTCACCTAACCTGACAGGTTCAGATCTCACCTCCGACATGTACCAGCTGTGTAACCCTGGGTAAGTCATCTGAGCTCTCTAAGCCTATGTTTTCTCATCTGTAGAGGGAGGATAACAACAGTACCTACCTCAGACAGTTGCCATCAGGATCAAGTGAAGTGAAATGGTCTTTGAGAACCTTAAAGCTCTGTACGAGCATCAGCTATCCTTACCATGATTTTAGCCATAGAATACAGATTTCAAGTGAAAGACTTTTGCTACAATATCATGGAATACAGTCCGGATTGTAAATCAAGAAGCAGGATGTCAGGAGATGTGATCTAATCACATACAAAAGCTTGAATCCATCATCACCCCAGCAGCCACATAGAGACATGTGGTCAAGATCACATCATATACTGATAGGGGCAGTTTCGTGTTAAAAAAAGAAAAAGATTTGCCCAGAAAACATGTATGCTAGGATGAGAACAGTCTCTAACTCTAAATGCACAGCTGTCTAATTGTCTCTCCCTCTCCAGGACTCCCTGGGAGAACATAGCCATTCCTGCAAAGAGAATTTATGGAATTCCTGGGGCCGGTAGACAGAAGGACTCCAGGTGAAAGAGAGGCCTGCTCTGGGAAAGCGAGAGAGGGTCTAAGCTGTTTTAAATAACCCATTTCTCCAACTCTTTGGATTCTGTTTTATTTCATTTGCTTGACTTATGTAACTGCTGCCTCTCTGCTTGCCCCCTCAGGGTATACTTACAGAGCAGGACCTTTATTAAATCTATACCATTCATAAGGCTGGGAAAGCAGCAGAAATGTGGTGATCACCCTCTTGGGGATAGCAGATGGAAAAGTACCTCTGGAAGGTCAGCAGAATGGAATTTTGGGGAACTGAGGCAGGAAAAGATCTTCTGTGAAGCAAGGTATGTGTGTCTATCCATCAGGTCAAGTCAAACAAACTTGTGGGGAAGTTTCATCTTAAAGATAACTAAAGAAGAAAGACCACTGACCTTGGCATCAGACTTAACGTACAAATCCTATCTTGTGACGTTGGGTAAATCACTACCGCCCCCACTCTAGGCCTCCTTTCAAAGTAGGGAGTTTAAATGGATTGTCTCTGAGTCCCCTTCCAGAGCATCCCATGAGCCTTTATGAGCTAAAATATATTAGATGGATTAGTAGCCTGCAGCGATTGGCTAGAAACTCTACTTGTGCAAAAGAATTTGACCCCAATATCTTTGCAGGAAGAACTAGATGGGGACAAACTGAGTTGGGACAAAGAAAACAATCACAGTGTAATAGAAACCATTTTGGGTCTGTTGTTGGAAGACCTGGGCTCAAGACCACCTTTGTCACTTACTACCTGTGTGATGTGGACAAGTAATTTCCCTGCTGTGTGCCTCAGTTTCCTAGTCTGTAAAATAAAATGGGTGGGACTACATGGCCTCTGAGATCTTACTGCTCCAGATCTAGGTTCCTAAATTGGAGAAAAGAATGAGGTGGTAACTGCATGGGTTTGTAAAGGATGCCCTCTACATCCACCATCCAAGCGGTCAACCTAGCAATAGCCTCTGCAGGTGCCCCAAGCCTCGCCTGCACTGCCACAGTCTGGGACACTATCACGCAGCTCAGCATCAGAAATGAATGTGCTTATTTCAGTGGAAATCACAAAAGAAGATGCAACGTCATCTGCACCCTAATGGACAGGGATATGTTTGTCATGAGCTAGAAACCTACAAAATGTGTCTCTTTATTAGAACATGAGCTCATCGAGAGTAGGAACTGTCTTCCATTTCTATGTACATTCCCGGTGCTTAGCGGGAAGCTTTGCACATAAGAAGCGCTAATTATTTCTCATTCATTCATATGTGTGAATTTATATATTACATATTAGATATTTATTATACTTTAATATTTTTGTTTATATATTACATATACTTTATTTTATATATGTATAGTATATTAATTTATCTTATATATTTATATATAGTTTATGTGTATATTATTTATATATGCATAATTTTATTTGATCCTCACAACAACCCTGTGAGGCAGGTGCTCTTATTATCTCCATTCTAGAGATAAGCAAACTGAGACTGAGAGAGGTGGAGGGATTTGCTAAGAGTCACAGGGCTAACAATTTTCTGAAGGATGATTTGAACTCTGCTCTCCCTCTACTCCACCCCTTCATTACTTAAGAGTCACTGTAAGAGTCAACAAATCTAGCTGACTTCACAGGACCCCTCCCTTGGGGGCTACCAGGCTGTCAGGTGAGGCTCAGCCAAATGTTCCCATCAGGAAGTACCCAAAGAGGCCAAGAGCTGAGAGTCCAGGGTCATTCCAAAGCTCTCTTATCTCTGGAGCGTCACAGCAGCTTCTGCGGCCGTAACACTGTCCTTCCTTTGAACCCTCCAATGAGAACTTCCTTTAAGTGGACATCTCACAATCATCAGCAGAGGCTGATCTTAATCAAACTCTAAAATAATCAATAAACTTCTGACACTTTGGCAGATCTGGGAGTTTTTGATGTAAATATTCACTCCAGTGATGTAGGCTCCATCTCCATGCTAAGGCAGCCTGGGGAGACCCTGCCATGATTTCCCATCAGTCTTCAACCAAGGCGCTCCCTCCCTCAGATGCCCAGAACCTTTCTCTAGATCTCTCTAGATGTTGTGTGAATGGCCATAAAAATATGTGAGCACTATCCATTGGACTATCCTACCTTTTTACTATAATGAAAATGGGAATAAAACAAAAAAAAACAGTTCATTGGAAATGTAATGAGGGAGGGTAGAACGCCCAAATTCAAAACTTGGAGAATTCCTCTTGTCGCCATAACTTTGCCTTAATGTTCCTCCTGAACTCTCTGCGGAAGGTATTTTATCAAGCTGAAGGAAAAAGAGATGAAATTCCAATCTGCCCATTTTTGTTTTCCTGTAACAGTTCTGGGTACAATGTTTCATAGAGAGAAAGGCTGATCACTAAAATGAGGTTTAGGGAATTAGCTGTTAGAGTTCATGGATATTTGTTCCAAATATTCAATGAGATATGATCCTCCTTACCTTATGGGAGCTAATTATTTCATTCCATGGCCTGAAGTGAGAAAGGAAGGGGCAGAAACTTTCCATTAGCACAGTCATAAAAATTAATGTCGGCCCATGAGCCTCAGGCCAGGAAAAAAAAAAGAAAGAGGCTGAGTCCAAAAGAGAAAATTGGCAGTAGACAAACAATAACTTTATTAAATATTTTTAAATAAGTAATTTTTTTCAGCTGAGTACAGACTTCCATCCGATGTAAAATCACCCCAGCATTTGTAAGCGTGGGAAGGACTGACAAGTGGGGGTGAGAGGGAGTTGGCTGGAGGGGGGTGGGATAGAGATGCATGTCTTTAATTTACTTTCCTATCAATTACATTTTTCAGGCATGTAGTTATATCCTCATTAGACTTCAAGATGCAAGCTCCAGCTTCAGAAGAAAAAAAAAATTAAAAATTAAAGTCATAACAGGAAAAAAACACATTTCATGAAACAATCTGTTTATAAATGCAACAGCAACAGAGAAGTAAGGAGAAGGGGGCAACTGGAGCTTTATTCCAAGGCTCTAAATGTAGATGGTGCTGACAGAACTTATTTTCCTTCAGTAGGTAGAAAGAATTGAAAACAAAATTAGTGAAATGGATGAGTTAAAGTAGGAAGCTATGTCAGAATCAGGGCTAGAATATTCCCTTCTCTGGTAGCCTTCCCAGCAGGAGCTTTGTGATATCCCAAGAGTTCTGCTCATGAGAGACAAGAGCCTGGGATTTCTCCCTGACGAAAACTCAGCTTCTGTGGTCCAAAGTGTTTCTCTCCAGAATCACAGAATTCCAGAATTGGGCCAATAAGTCCCACCCGCACCTGAAAATACTCCTAGCATGTGGTCATCCAAACTCTGCTAGAAGACCTCCTGTAAGGGGAACCTTCCTCCAATGTGTCGCTGGACTCTAAGCAGGTCGAATTGTCAGGCACTTCTTCCCGATATCATATATCCTTGAGTCTCTTTGCAGTTTCGCCCACATCACCCCCTTGATTCTCAGTTTGGCCTCTAGGGCCAAAGAGAACAAATCTAATGCCTGGTCTGTAGGACAGCCTTTCATATAACGGAAGAAAGCTAGTGCACGCCCACCAGGACCTTCTCTTTTCCAGGCTGGGCATTCCTAATTCTCTTCACAGGCCCTACACTCTCTCTCCTGGTTGCGTTCCTCTGAATACTCTTCAAAGTCGTTCTTAAATTAGGACACTCAGAACTGAACACAGTGCTCTGGAGGGCACCACGGGACTGTCATCTCCGGATTCCTCTTGATGCAGCACAAGGTCCCATTAGCTCTTGGGGCTCTGACATATTGTGACATCTAAGGTCCCTTCTAGCTCTCGGGGTCTGGTCTGCCCATACCTCTCTCCATAACAGGTTTGGAGCTGCCTTCCCTGTCTTTGCTGGCATGGTTGGGCTGTCATGCAATTCTACGAACAGGAAGCTTCCTGCCTGTCAGGTCCTCTCTTGATCTGGCCAGGGATTGAAGCTCTTTTAGCAGAGTGCGCATCTCTTTGAATTCTTCCGGCCAGATTTGAGGGTGTTCCACTCTTGAGGTTTTCCTTCCTTGAAACTCACCAATCTCTGCACGCGCACGGCCTCTCCCAGGAGTAGCCCCGTGGCATTTCCATACAGAGTGGCACCTTCTATCACCTTTTAAGTTTCCTTCCAATTACAGTCCCAATCTTGGGACAAAAGGAGGAAGAATTAAAAATAAACTTGTTGGATGCAGTATTGTAAAGCCGTCTAACTCCATAGAATGCAGAACTTTCTGAAAACTAGAATTATCTGATGTGATCTTAGGGACGATGGAATGGACTCTGTTATGAGGTAGTAAGCTTCATCTCACTGGGGGTAACAAAACAGGGAATGGATAAACATCTCACATGGGGCACCATAAGAATAAATCCTGCATTTGGGGAGATCCTGAAGTGGATGATTTCTAAAGTTCACCTCCTAAGATGCCTCACATTTTCTCACCTCTGTGACTGCTCACTCTATTCTCTCCGCCTGAAATGCCCTCTGCATACCCATACACTTCTTCTGATGAAAAGCCTATCTGTCATTCGAGGCATAGCACCCGTACTTCATCTTCCAATGGACATTTCTCTCCTCAAAATTCCTAGAATACTAGGAACTATTTGCACACTTGTCCTTACTAGATTAATGATAATATTAACTGATTTTTATACAACACTTTCAAATTTGCAAAGCACTTTACATTAATCATCTTTTGAGCTTCACAACAAGTCTTTGAGGTAAGTACAAGCATCACCATTTTGATTTTACAGATGAGGAGACCAGATTTCAGAGAGCGGAAGCGACAGCCAGTGAGCATCAAGGCCAGGATTTGAACCAAATCTTCTGACATCAGGTCCAATGCCTTTACAAATAAAGCAGGCTGCCTTTCCCCTTGATGGAATGAGGTACAACTTTTGTAGTCTCCATAGCACCTGGCAGAGGCTCTTCAACGCAGTAAATATTGAATAAACGTTGGCTGAATTAATTAGTGATGAATTAATGAAACCCAATCCTTTATCATTCTATTTTTGAGTGATGAACCAACGAACAAAATCCAAAGCATTGCTACGTGCCAAGCACCGTGCTAAGTGCTGGGCTCACAAATGAAAAAGTGAGACAGACCCTGCAAGACCAATGGAAAGATCCCATGGTCCTTGGGGTAACGCAGCAAAGCAAATGTTACCGTATCATCTTTAATGTTGTTTCCATTGATAAAACTTTATCAGTTTCTGATGTTGGACCCCTAACAATGCCAAGGACATAGGCAGCAATGATTTTCTTTTCTGGGTCTCCAGTAGCTATGACAGCAGCACCCACGGAAATAGTGGCCAGGCTGCGTTTCCATGACGGGCCTGGGGGTGGGATGGCAGAGAGTGGTTTCCCAGGACAATAGTTTTGAGGGTCAGAAGTAGGTCCAATGGCCTGGGGGTGGGGTGGGGGTGCTGTCACTTCTGTGGATCTTGGACTTACCTATGCATCGGTGGAAGTTGGTCAGCAATTGGTCTTGGTGGTGGCAAGGAAGGTGGTCTCCTTCTCCACAATAATTTTTCTCCTTATTAATGGCTTTAGAGCCCAGGCTGGACACAGGGCCAGTGCTAAGGCTTTTGGGTCCAGGGTCCTGGGTTATTTCTATCCAGGTCTCTGGGGAAGTGGTATTCAGGGTGGTGGCATGGTTAGACTCACCTGGCACATGTCACTTCCTGTCTTCCCTCAGGGGGCCCGGCTGCTTCAGCAAAATGCCTGCCAAGACTCAAAGCTCCTTAGAAGCTGGAAACCTGGAAGATACTGACCCTTGTTTCCAAAACCTCTTGTCTGAATTTTGAAAGATCCTAAGCCCAACTGGCACTTCAAAGACTGAGACAAACCCACATGAAAACAAAAGCATGTAGTCTGCTGAAAAACAGAAACCAACAAGTTTCATTTAGCTCTATGATTATCTTTCCTGCAAACTGAACTCCCAGAATGCTACTCGACAGCTCTTAGCCTAGCTTTTTGCCCATAGTTTAAAACCCTGGTTTTAAATTACACCATTCTTATGCTTATTAAAGTATGTTTAATATCACGTCTGCCCAAAAGACATCTCCCTGGCGTGTGACAATAGTACATACAGACTAATTACAGGATAAATTCTGAGGACTTTTTTTCCTCTAGCAGGTTGCATAGTAACTTACCTTGGGTAATCCCTAAGTCATTTGCAGAAGCCTATAATTACTTGGCATTTACAGTTGAGAGGTTTCTGTATGTTTGCCAAATGAAACCTATGCAGATACTATAGACTATCCCTTTAGGCACAGAAGATTATTAGGGCAAGAACACATTGCCTTATTTTCACTCTGTGGGGTCTGCGTCCCTGCATTTGGGCTTCCTGATTCTATATGTTACCTTGAATAGACCTGCCTGCCTGTGGGTATGATCACGGTGCACTAGAACTTAGAGAGACACGCCCACGGTACAGAAAACCGCATCTATCAGCTTGCCTTTAATAAAGAGCAAAATTTTGAAAGATTTCTGACGTTCGAGGGACGGCACTCTCGTCTGACTTAAATGTCTAGTCACGGACGGATCATTCCTATCAACAGGTAAATTACTCAGGCAGCCAGCAGCATCTACTAAAAACCTACTATGTACCCGGCACCGTGCTAAGCTCTGGGGAAACAGAGAAAGCCAAAAACGGTCCCTGGTCTCAAGGAGGTCACAGTCTAATGGGGGAAACCACACTCTAGCGGCTCTGTACAAACTAGACGTTTACAGGATAAGTTGTGGAAGGCGCTGAAATTAAGGAGGATTAGGAATACGTTGAGAGAAGTCAAATGATCCCAGAATTCCAGAGCTAGAAAGGGCCTCAGAGGGCATAAAGTCCGAGGCAATCCTGAAAATAAATTCTCTTTACAACCTGCCTAAGCGTCGGTCATCAAGCCTTTGCTTCAATTAATGGATTATCAGTCAATAGTCAACAAGTATTTATTAAATGCTTACTGTGTGCCGGCAATGTGCTAAGCAATGAAAATATAAATGCAGCGAATAAAACAATCTGCTCAGAAGGAGCTTACGTGTTAATGAGGTCGACATGTTCATATATGAATATATGCGGAGTATGCAGAGGTAGTTAAGGAATAAAGCGGTTAGAGAGAGTGCTAATGACTGAGTCAATCAGAAAAGGCCTCGTGTAGAAGGTAGTATTTGAGATGGGTCTTGAAGGAGAAGGTGAGGAGGGAGTGTGGGCCAGTCACAGGAGATGGCAAAGATGGGAGAGGGAGTGTTGTGTTTCAGGACCAGCGAAAAGGCTAGTTTGTCTGAATCACAGAGATAGGTGAGTAATGTCCAATGAGGTTGGAAAGATAGGTCGGGGCAAGGTTGTAAAGGACATCAAAAGCTAAACAGAAAGGTTTACATTGCATCCTAAAGGCAAAAAGGAGACAGTCAAATTTACTGAGTGGCATGGTCAGGTCTGAATTTAAGGAAAATTCTGAGTGAATTTTAGTGGCTAGCTGGGTGAAGGATGAATTAGAGTGGGACTACACCACCTGAGGGAGGCAGACCGGTTAGGAAGTCATATTAGAGGGCCCTTCTCTCCACTCACACAGCTACCATCTTGGATCACGTCTGAGACAGGCCGTGAGGACCTGATCCAAGATGGTAGCTGTGTGAGTGGAGAGAAAGGGTCAGATATGAGATATGTTGTGAAGCTAGAAATGGCAAGATTTGGAAACTGATTGAACAAGTGGAATAAGGAATCAGATACACCAAAATGTTTATAGCACCATTTTTTGTAGCAAAGAACTGGAAACAGAATAGATGGCCATTGACTGAGGAACAGCTAAACAAATTGTGGCACATTTGTATAAAGTAATACTGCTTTGCTATAAAAATGATAAATATGAATAATGTAGTAAGTCAGAAGAAGACGCGTGAATTTGTACAAAGTGAAGTAAGCCAGACTAGGGGAGCAATATACCAAAGGACTACAGCAACATAAAAGGAAAGGACAATGACAACAAGAATCAAAACTAAATGCTGTGTAATTACAATGACCAAAATTAGCACCGAAAAAGAGCGATAAGAGTGCATTTCCCTCAATCAGCGATCAATAATCAAGATTTATTAAGCTCCTGCTCTATTGCCAGGCACTGCACTAGGTGCTTTGAATACAAATATAATGAATGAAACATTCCCTCCTCATAAGTAGCTTACATTCCTTGTAGAGGAAGAGGATTATAAAAGTGAAACACAGCATATACTGTCAGACTTGATTAATAATTTAATTAGTTTTGCCAAACTACTTTTTTTCTTTCTTTTTATTCTTTATTATGAGAGATGGCTCTCGGGGTGAGGAAGGGAAGGATATATCGGGAAATTGAAGATGCTATAAAAATATTAATATTTTTTAGTTCATAGCATCTCAGAGTTGGATGAGATCTCCAAGCCTCATCCAATCCATACCTAACCAAGACATCTTTCTACAATATTCTCCAAAAAATGAATCCCCAACCCTCTACTCAAAGGCCTCCTCAGTCCCTCCCCAGGCATTCCATTCCACTTTAAGACAACTTGTTAGAAGATTTCTTTCTCCTTATGTGTAATCAAAACCTACCTTTGAGTCTCCCACCAATTGCTCCATATTGTATCAATCTAGGTGACTGGAATATCATTTGATGCCATGCCTCATTCCTGACAGATTTTATAATGTTGTTAGAGGAACATTATCCTGCCCACAGGCAAGTCAGGCTAATTTTTCCTTAAAAGGTATTGAAACCATCTTCAGTGCTTGGTAGGCTCAGGAGACTACAGGCTTAAGATGTTAGTAATCCCTTCCTGGTCACCTGAATGCAAAACAGTCCAAGTAACTCCAAGTTCTCCATGTTTGGTTGGTAGAAAATAACGGTCAATGCAGGCACACCTGAATCTACTTCAAATGTCTTCCATGTCTATTTTCGTTGAATATACTTCTCCTACAACTGGATAAGGGCAGCTAGGTGGTGCCACAGTGGAGAGAGAACAGGGCTTAGAATCAGGAAGACTCATCTTCCTGAGTCTAAATCCAGCCTCAGACACTTATAGTAGTGTGACCCTGGGCATGTCACTTAACCTTATTTGCCATCTGTAAAATGAGCTAGAGAAGGAAATGGCAAACCACTCCAGTATCTTTGTCAAGAAAATCTTGAATCAAGAAAAGGGGTCACAAAGAGTCAGACACAACTGAAATAATCCAACAACTAAGTAAATTTCCTTTTGTTAACTGCTGAGCCACAAATGTCTTATTTTATTCCAGTGCCAAACCTAATCTACCAGGCCTGAGGCAGACCTAGACCAGAATAAATATAAATCAATAGGTTTTAAAAACAGACTTGAAAGAAAGAAGCTGTTGTATGTTTACAGAGGCAAAAAGGTTGACACAGGCACGGAGGAGAGAAGCTTCAGCAAGAAATGGGAAGGGTCAGGAGGGTAAAAACCTGAATCCGAAAAGAAGGTGATGGACAATTAAAGTGAAACCCAATAAGAATCAAGCTTTCTCATTTTTTTTAAATAGGTGAAAGTGTCAACCAAATAAGTAATGAAGAGGATGTCCATGGAAGTTGCCACATCATAGGCAAAATTATCTTTTCCCTGTCTAGGATCAAGAATCTTATGTAATTAGGTTTCCAAGGAACTTGGTAGCCAATTCAGATAGCATTGTAAGAAGCATGGCTAGTGTGAAATGTAGTTGAAGTTGGGGGTGTGGAGGGGTGGCAGGGAGGAAATGATCAAAGGCACAGCCAAGAACATAAGAGTAAAGGAAAGATTTTTCAAGCTGAGGACTATATATGCCAACCCTCTGAAGATTTCTTTCAGCCATGAGTAAAATATTTATAGAGAGCTTTGAATCTTAAAAATTTACAATGGAGATGTGAGCTAGCAGCTAGAGTAGTCACCCAGAAAACATTTTTTTTTGGAAGTTGCATTTTCTTATAGTCCAGAAACGGGCTCAATATTAAAACTGTAAAACATTACTGCTGACCTTCTGGAGATTCTGTTAATGAAAGACTCTTTAAAATAATGTTTTAAAAAGTTTTTAGATGACCTTTAAAATCTAGATTGCAAAGCACCTTCCATCTCCTCACTTCTCGTATCTTTGAGTCCCTAGCGGATACCTCTTGCTGCTCAGTCTTCTGGCCTTGTCTTACATATTTTTGGAAATCTTGCACATTGACAGCTTTCTATAATGTCTCTTGGCTTCCTTATATGTGAGCTGCCATTATGAAATGATTGTGTCTCCTAGCCGAGGCCAAGATTCCAAACAATGGCAACTGACAAACTATTTTAGAGTTCCTCATCTCCTTGTCATCTTCTCCTCCAAGAAGATGGTTTTCTACTCAGCTGAAATTGACCACCATTTAAAAAATAGGATGGACTTCATCATAAATGCAAAAAACAACATTTAGGGTACTCTGGCTCTGTGGAAGATCCAATGTTCATCACATCAGATGTTGCTCTGTAGAATGAATGAAGAGCAAGGTTTCCTCTCAAAGGAATGACTGGCCAACATCCAACGCTGGCTTGTTCTGTGCCAAGAAAAGTCAGTGATGGAGCCACTGCACAACTGGGGGTTACTTTAGCCCAAGGCTGGGGCTTCAGAGAAGAGAAGATTAAAAGCCGGAGGAACCTCAGAGGTCAAAGTCATCTAGTCCCATCTCCTCGTTTTTACAGACGACGACAAAGGCCATAAAACGTGCCCATGGTCACATGGGCAATAAGTATCAGAGGCAGGATGTGACCCTGGATCTTCTCACTCCAAAGTCAATGTTCCTTCTACTGCATTATGCTGTCTCTCCTTCCCTCCCAAAAATGTGGCTCATACTGGGAATACAAAGACAACTCGACAGAATAATTAAACTAATCCTTCTATATAAAAAGTATTCAACCTTTCTTACAGAAATGTTTAAATTTTAGTTTTGGTTTGTTTGTTTTTAAATATGGCATGTTCAAGGGCATGAATAAAGGTATGGTAAAGAAAGCTGGGGCAAGAGTATGACTAGATCACAATTGCCAAGGAGACAAGAGAAGAATCAGGTCTCAGGCCATGGTCAGAGAATCAACCCGAGCTTCCCTCAGACTTGTGAACCAGGGTTTTAGGATTCTGGTGAGAACACACCTGGGACAGTCCCACCCAAGAGCTAAAGGATGCTGAAAAGGGCCAGGAGGGAGTTGGGATAAGGGGTAGTATCTCACTCTAGCCCTTCTGATTGGTTTTCTTACACAAACAAAGGCAGGGAATTGGTGACTGTGAAGGTTGAAGAGATGGAAATTGCTAGCATGGGAGAGGTTCCAGGTACAGATGATTCCAGAAAAGGGAAAAGAATGCCAGGGAAGGATGAGCATATCTCTAGCAGGGGCAGTGTGTTATAAGAATGACTGGGCCTGAAGAAAACAGGTCTTTTCAGACTACCATAAATTGCTGAGACATAATATTTAATTTAATAATAATAATTACTTTAATAGTAAATGTTCATCTTTATCATTCACCTCAAATGAGATAATCTAGCTAAAGTGCTTTGGAGAAAGGGCTGGCACTGAATTGTCCCTCAGACACTTCCAAATTCCTTGACCTCTTCAGGTCTCTGTATCCTCAGCTGAGGTGGATGCTCGGATCTGATGACTTCCAGGGTCCCTCCCAGCTCTCTATCTGTGATCTCATGGTACTTCAAAACCTCTATAAATGCTAGATATCATTATTATCATCAATTATATGCGGGGCACTGTGCAAGTTGATCAAGGTAAAGAAAAAGACTGGACTTGGGATTTTATTGGTGTTGGGAACTTCCAGGTAAGGAAACTCCCTCAATCAATGCAGGTCAGCACCTTCTCAACATCCTATAGTCTTAGAGTTCTGCCTAGAGCCCTCAGGGGTTAAGTGACTTGTCCAAGTTTATACAGTCAGGATATTTAAGTAGAGGGGCAAATCCCTTGGCACAGGCCTAGTAAAGAATGATATATTCCCAAAAGGTGGAAAAAATAAATGAATATAGGAGGGGGCATAATAACTGCCCATGGAGCCATTCCATAGGATGCTGGAGTTGGAAGGAACCTTAAACATTTTCTGTCCGAACATTCCCATTTTACAGGTAACAGAACTGAAATAAAAATCAATATAAATGTATTGTTCATCAATATGTAAAAATGAGAACTAGGAGTGGTGATAGCTGAGATCTTTAGGGCAATTTAAGGTTTGCAAACTGTTTTGCACACACCTGATCTCATTTAATCTACCTCTGGGGCCCAGCACAGCAGGCCTAGTCTGTCCTTCTGCACAAAAGTCCTTCAATATCATAACAGCTCTCAAGTCTCCTCCATCCCCTAAATCTTCTCTCCTTGAAGCAAAACATCGTCAGCTCTCCCAACTTATCTCCAGGCCCTTCTCTATCCTGAATTTTCTGAATGGAGATCAGGAGTAAAAAGACTGGAGAGGGAAAAGGAGAATCATAAGAGAAACAAAGCTAACTGTATCTTTTAAGGGATTTCAAGAAAGAGGATGAAGGGTCGTGAGGGTCGCAAATGGGCCCCAATGACAGAATAGGTCATTTTTGTCGGTGTGTATGAAACAGAGGCTCAGCAGGATGAAAACATGCCCAGCGTCTCCATCCCTCAGATGAGCCTATCTTGACAAAGACGGTGTGTGCTGAGATGGGTGAGTACGATATTAGAGATGTGGCCTAGGGGGGAGTAGGGGGCCCAGCTGGAGGAAATGTTACATTATTGTTAACACAACATGCTACACAAGGATTGCCCTGCTTTTCCCATGTGTGAAATAGAGATTAACAGGTTGTGAAAACCCTTTGAGGTAGTTCAAAGAATAGTGAGCGAAAAATAATTGGAAGCCTTTTAAAAAAAAAAAACAAGTCCTAGATAAACACTAAATAATAATTACTTCTGAAAATGGAAATGGGAATTATTCTGCCAAGCTCTTTTGATTAGATTATAACCCAATTATTTGTAAATAACAGTTAATGAGACCTCTCATTAAAATTTCTAATTTTCTACTGTCTAAGTCTTTACCAAATCAAAATTATTGGTAAATCTAGACGACTACTGCTGAGATTGCCCAAAATGTCATTCGGCTCAGGTCTAATCAGTTTCCTTTTAGGAACAGGTCACCTGAGCCACCGAAGGACACAATATTACAACAAAAGGAAGAGTGACAGGGAAATCAAGGAAATGGTCAACATCCTCTGCTCAGGCCCCAGGAAAGTTTGAAGATATGCCAGGCCACAGACCTCCTACCTGGCACTTTGAACACTGACACAGATGGGCTTACAAGGCATCTCAGTTTCCTCATCTGTAAAGGGAAGGCGTTGGACTGGGTGGCCTCTGAAGTACTTTCCAGGTGTGGGATCTGTGATGGAGATAAAAGACAAATAACTGGGATCATGCCATCGCTCCAAATCAGCTAACGGAAAGTACATACACAGAGTAGATCCTGATTCTCCCACCTAGCTCACAATGATACTCTTCCATCTGTGGTAGAGGGGAAAATCCCAGGGTCTTTGAGTCTAAAAAAATTCATTCTACACATTGAAAATAAGTCTGCGGAGAACTTCTTGGGGTTGGCAAGAACCACAGCAGAGACCAGAGCCACGTGCACACCCTCAGCTTCAACCCTTTCTCTTCATTCCCTCCTTGATCACGCCAGTGAAGTTGGCGTGCTTACTGCATTGCTTCTCTACAGGGGACCCTATCGCTTTTGCCCTGGAAAACAGGTAAAGTTCATTTGCAGAACTTCAGCACTCTTGGTGACCTAATTAGTTCCCATGGATTCAATTATCATCTCTGCACAGACGACTCCCAGATCTATACGTCCAGCCCCAGTCTCTCCCCTGAACTTCTGTCCACTCCGTTTATTTTAGCCTGGATATCCTAGAGGCTTCTCCAATTCAACATACCCCAAACAGAACTTAGCCTTCACCCCAAACACACTCTTCTTCCAAACTCTGTTATTTCTTTTGACCTTAAGAATATGTGTACTTATAAAAAGTATTTTAAGGTGTCACTCAGGTGCCCCTGAATGTTGCAAATAGGGAGCTACAAACTTTAGATGCCTCTAGACCCAGCTTTGGATAAGTTACTAAATAACATTAATGAAGGAGAGATACTGCAGATTAAGAAGAAGGGGTAATATTAATCACTAGTATTTAAATAGTGCTTTAAGGTTTGCAAAGCACTTTACAAATATCATCTTGTTTGATCCTTATGATGACCCTGGGAGAGACTAAGTGACTTGTCCAGGGTCACACAACTAGTGAGTCTGTGAGGGAGGATTCCAACTCGGGTATTAGACAGTAATAGTTGAGTTAGTATCACAAAGTATCTGAGACCTGTGAAGGAATTTATCATCTTAACATCTTTATAGTATATAAATCTATAGTTTATAAATCTCTTCCCAGCTGCCCCTAGCATCTCACCTTGGGCAGCAGAGCTGATCTCTACTCATCCAAGGCTAAAATTCAGGGGTCCAGTTTTGTACTGACAGTTTTATCAGCATAATGCAAAGGGAGTAATTATCTGACAAAACAGTTTCAGAAGACAACACTTTTCTGAAGGGTTAAAGCAATTTTCATACTGGTTGATGTACTTGGCATCTAAAACGCCTTCTACCACTCTTTATTAACACTTCTAGGGAGTAACTTCCAGCCCTTTCACTTTAGGCTATAAGTTCAAAGCCTGGCTCATGTGCAAAATAGTTGCATGTAAACAGATAAACCACCAAGGCTCATAGCCCCTAGTGCACAGGGTCAAAAAATTAGAGTTGGTGTAATGGCAACCACATTGGCATACCCAGAATTGCTGCTAGTGCAGGTTCTTAGATCTGCTTTACTAAGGAAAGCAACTTAAAAGGGGTTGATGATCTTCTTTAATTACATAGAAAAATACAAAAAGAAACAAAGACCAGCAGACAGCCTACTGCCTGAATCAAAGCTTTACATCCACCACTGAATGGAGAGAGCCTTTACCTCTGAGGAGTTGGGGAGCTCTGAACATATGGCCCCTCAGAGTCTCAACCAGGGAAGCACAACATCTTTCTCATAAGTGAGCCCCTAGAGCAAAAGCTCACCTCTCACAATATATACTCTTTCAGCTAACAGGCTTAGAGCCAGAAGGCATCACAACCTGACTCATTGACTAATTAGCTTATTAACAAAAGGTATGCAAGCCTTGCTATAAGCAAGCTGCCCTTAATGGGCTCCACATGAGGCCTATTGATGGGCAGGGAAGATCTTACACCCCACCCCCATTAATATTACAGTTGAAAAGAACCTTAGAGATGCATCTTTTGTTTGTTCAAATAGATGAAGAAACTTACCCAAGGTCATACAGGTAATAAATAAGAGCTAGGATTTGAGGTCCTCTAACTCCAGATACTATGCTCTATCCCTTACATTCAAGGCTGTGCTGGAGTCAGCCCATACCTGAGAGCTGATTCCTAACTTTTCAGTATGAGCATTTATTTACACCTAGGAAATCGGCAAACACCACGAATAAGGACTTGATGCTATAAATTGGGCCTTGATTTATTATTTTGTTCACTGTCTAGACTTAATAAAGAAATAGAGAAATTACCAATAATTCAGATTAAATTTAAAAGTGTGTCAAGTGTAAGGCTAAACCAAGATAATATTTGTAAAGTGCTACTTATCATTACTACTAATCCTTAAGCCTACGACAGAAAAGCTATGTGTTACGTGCTGCATTATTCACAAAGGGCTACAATTTCTAAGTTGTCCACCAGGTGGCGTTCCCTTTGAGCCTTCAGCTCCCTAGCCCCCTCCATTCCTCTCTGGCTCACACCTGCAGAGACTTACCCCTCACCATGAGAAGAGCGCCTTGTCTGGGTTTTTAAAGGCACAATGAATGAGGAGTGTGACATTTCCACTCTCCCCAGATCAGAGGACCTCTAGATGATTAGATCCAATTAAGAGCATAACCTTTTCAGGAGGTCATTGACAAAAAGCAGAATGTCCAGAATATAACGGCAGATGGTAAGAAAGGTGGAAACCATGCCCTACGAAAACTTCTGTAAGAAAAAGGAATGTTTAGCCTGCAGACGGGAGGACTTAGGGGTGGAGTGAACGCAGGAAACATGACAATTGTCTCCAAATAACTCAAGGGCTATTTCTTGGACTTTATTGGTTGCCCGCAAAAGGATAAAGGTTGGAACAATGGCTGGCAGTCGTCGAGTTCGATTTAGGCTTCTTGTAAGGGGAAACTTCTTAACAAAGAGAGCTTTCTGAAGTGGAATGTACTGCCTCAGGAGGCTGTGGGCTCCCTCTCACCCAAAGCAGAGGATCTCTGGACCACTTGTCAGTAAAGGTTCTTAGTCAAATGCAGACCAGAATTGATAGCTTTCTTTCTAACTCTTACATTCTGTAATCAAGCATTTCCACAATCCCCATTCATTTGATCTCTGAGCTTTGACTTGTAAGTTTCCTTACAGATCTCTGCTTTCTCTACAACTCACTAGGAACCATCATGGATTTAGTTAGAATAGCTCAAGCCAAACTAAACGCATTTAAAAAAAATTAAGATCACTGAATCGAGACATACTATAGACCATAGTGTATCTTGATTTCAACAAGATATTTGTCTTACATGATCACATGGGGAAGAAGATAGAGAGACGTGAGCAGGTTGATAGTATGGTAAGAAGGATTAGAACCTGGTTCATCAACCTTGCTTAAAGAGTATTCATTAATGCATCGATGTCATTCTGGAGCAGAATCTAAAGTCCTAAAGGGTTGTATACTTGGCCCCTTCCTACATAGTCACTGTTTTTGATCAATGACCTAAATGAAGGTGTGATGCACAGAATCAAGGGACAGCTAACAAGCCAAATGTCAAAACCAAAATACAAAAATATTTTGACAGGTTGGATCAATGCATGGAATTAGGATTAAATCTAACACAATTAAATTGAAAGTCCTCCATGCAGTTTTGAAAATTTAATCGCACAAGTGCAGGAATAAGGGAGACCTAGCCTAACAGCAACACATATCACATAAACCTGGGATTGTAGCTGACTACAGCTTTAGCATGAGTCAGCTTTGTGAAGTGGCTATTGAAAATCAAACCAACCAACCCTAATGCAATCTTTGGCAACCTTAATGGATATATATCAAAGGAAAGGTGGGCAGGCAAGTCACTCTTGCTGAAGCAGAAAAGCACAGTGAGAGAGAGCCAGAAGGCAAGGCAAACCACCACCACTACCTTGACCACCATCTCCCCTCAGACCTGATGGAGGCAGTCCAGGACCCTGAAGCCAAGAGCCTTGGGACAGCAATGCTTCTATACCAGTGCCTTCAGTCATTATCTTCTACCAAGACACAGCCCAGCCACTGCTCCTGAAGGGGCTGCAGCCATGGCCACTGAAGACCCAGAAAAGAGACTTCTTGTCACCAAAGTCCTTGCAACTGTCAGATGGTTCAACATCAGGAACTGAGATTATTTTTATCAGTGAAAGTGACATGAAAGAAACGCAATTACAATCTGCTTTATTGCTTCACCCTAAAGACCATAGGATCCTCCACCTCGCAGCCGAAATTTCCTCTAGCTATATCCCACAATAGAATGTGAGCTCCTTGGGAACAGGAATTGTCTTTTCTATTTTTATCATCAGTATTTTGCACATAGTTAGCATTTAATAAAGGCTTCGTTCATTTATTCATTCAAATAGTGTCCAGATTGAGCAGGGTTTAGCCCCACTGCACTGTGCTCTAAGCCAGAAGAGATCTGGATTACCATATTCAGTTCCACACAGCACGCTTTTGAGGAATATTAAAAAACCAGTGTGTCCCAAAGAGCTGAGCCAGTATGGTTGTTTATAGTAATGGAATTATAAAGAGAAGTTGAAAAATACTTAGCCTAGAAAAAGTTCGAAAACAAGATAGCAATCTTTAATTCTTTTCAGGACTATCCTATGGGAAAGAGCTGAGATTTATTCTGAGGGCCTCAGAAGACAGAACTAAGATCAATCAATGAAAGTTGCACGGATGGAGATTTCAGTCAGCAGAAGACAGAAAATATACAAGAATGTGCTTATATTGCAACAAGTTCCATGACCCTCTAGCTAGCTGTTCAAGCAGATAGTACATGGCCATGAGTCAGAGAGTTGTTGAACGGCATTTTGAACAAGATACCTCTAAGATGACTTGATTATAATCCTCCAAAAGAATGTAAACTCCATAAGGTCAAGGACTTGCTCATTTTGGCTTTCAATTCCTAGCCTAGCACAATGTCTGGCACATAGTGAGCACTTAATACTTACTGAATGGATGAGCAAATCCTTGTGTAATCCAAACTTCTCCAGTAACACAATCCCAATATCTCTAAAATTCCTCTTTATCCTCTTAGCCCCTTACATGTTTCTAGTAGTTAATTTTACTTCTCTAGTCTCTATTAAAAGAGGCAGCTTGGCAAAGTGAATAAAGTACCAACTGCTGACAGGAACCTGAGTTCAAGGCCTGCACAAGCCACATACTGACTATGTGACATTGGGCATTTAACCTTTCCATGTCCCAGGCAACGCCGAGACTCTAAGTGGCAGAATGGTTGGTGAGATGCATTAGATAGATGTTCTCTGTACCAATGAACTCATAAGTCCAGTTTGTTTGTTTTTTTAAGATCCTTCTATAGCCTCCAAAGACTGCCTGCATAATGACTGAACTTTTGGAAGAAAAATTCTGTTAACATCATGTCTTTAAAGGTTCAAAATTTCAAATAAATTTATTATGTTGGACTATCTATAATTTTAGTATTTCAGGATGCTTGAAACAAGTTGGGAAACATATTTTAACCAGTTTTTTTAAAAAAAATTAACTGCCATTTAAATTTTCTCAACAACAGTATAAATAATATTTTCCAACAAAACACATTATGAAGTAGCTCCCTGATAATTAAGTTGCCATACCATTCTGTTTAATTTGGTGTCATCTTTCCAGGAGCAAACTTAGGGCTGAAGAGACCATTATTAATCTCATAGAGAACATACAACAGCTGTGGAAGAACAAAGAAAATCTAAGATCAAGAGAGTTGTCTTTAAATATTTCTACAGCTAGTCTGTGGGAAAGGACTGAGTCTTATGTTGGGGCCTTCAGAAGATAGAATTATGGTCAATGGGTAGAAGTTTCAGGGATGCAGATTTCAGCTCAAAGTAAGGAAAAATAAAAATGGAAGATGAGATATGAGAAGGGTATCTGTAGGTGACTGAAGTGTGGTACTTATAAAGTCCCCAAATCAGAAACATCAAGGAGAGACTCCACATGTTTATCCATATATGTATATTATTTCTTTATCCAACTGACCACCATTGGTGTCATGAATCAGTGTTCACGTACACACAAAATACACATACTACACGTCAGAAATACAGAGGGTTGCATTTGTCCCACCAAAGCCAAAGGAGTTGGTCAATCCAATGCGTCGATTTCCTGCCTTCCACTCCTGGGCTGTCAGTGGGACATAATTGAGGTCAAACTCTAGTTCCAAGCAGTCCAAGTTGAGGGTGGGTGGCAGTGTTCTATGGTAACAAGCCAGGGCAGTAAAAGCAGCTTCCACTGCTCCAGCTGCTCCTAACAAATGTCCTGTTGCCCCCTTGGTGGAAGACACTGCAAGGGAATGAGCATGCTCTTTAAAGAGTTGTTTGATGGCCTTGTTTTCAGCAGCATCTCCTAGAGGTGTGGAAGTAGCATGTGCGTTGACATAGGACACATCTTCAGGAGAGATGCCTGCATCTTTGATCGCAGCAGCCATACATCTAATGAAGTTAAGAAAGACATTTCATTTGGTAAATTATCAAGAATAAATGTCCCTTGTCTAGAACAATACTTTTATTAGTAACACGAAATGTGCATCTGTATCAGACAGTGATGAAAACGATACTCTCCTTTAATAATCTCTTTAAATAAGATAAATTTGGGTTAGAAATTCACTTTATCTTTAGGATATACAGCAAGATTCCTTCATATTGATTTACTAAGATCATCCTATACATATAACCAGAGAATTAGATTTAACAATCCTTAACAAAATATGAGTGGCAAGTAACATAGGAGATAGAGAGCTGCCCTTGGGGTCAGGCAGGTTTCAAGTCCATTTGCCCAATTCAGAGAGTTGTATGACTCTGGGCTAGGCACTTAACCTCTAGTCCTCCAGGCAGCTCTAAAACTGTGAGCTGAAATGCATTTCCTTATTTGCATTGATGGAGGAAATTACACACCAAGAATTCCTTTACACCTATGAAATCAAAGTTCAAAATATATACAGATCTATCATATGTTTGTGTATAACACATGTATGACCTTAAGCAAATTACTTAACTTTTCTGTTCCCAGTTTCCTGATCTGAAAAAGGAAAGGCTTGTACTCAATGACTTCTGAGGTTCTTTCTAGTTCCACGAAACAAAGTTCTAACTAAAGTAAATTTGTGTTTTTTCCTGGGAAAAGTCCATGGCCTCAGGTCTGGCAGGAAGGGATAGGAGGGAGGGAATAAGCATTCTATAGTGCCTACGATGTGCCAGGCACTGTGCTCAGTGCCGAGCAGAGCACACCATCTTTGCCCTTTTCCAGGTCATTGACAAAATTGTTAATTACACATCAGGCCCAAGCATAGATCTCTGGGGTGTTCCACTAGGGACCTCCTATCCCATTGACACTAAACTATTAAAAACTACTCTGAATCCTGGGGGGCGCAATCTGTATGAATGGAGGGAACACCCACAGAAAGATCACTGGAGGCTTCACAGTCTTCATTTTTGGTCACTGAAGAATATGGCCCACAGACTGCCAGGTTCTCAAGTATCTTTTGGAAAATATCTTCACTGAAGACAGTAAAGCAATCTTCAAAAGCTGAAAAGTAAATTTACTAAAGTAAAAATAAAACTATGCTAATTTTTTTAAATGTCTCTGTTGCAAAGACTATAATCTGTAGTTTTCCCTAACAGCTTTCCCTCAATATTCCAAGTATGTTTTCTAATTGTTCTTTAACAACCAACCAGCTTCTTTGGCCAAAGACTTTACCACCTGTTGAGCACCTTCTGATTCTAGGGCTGCCTATAACCCTGTGTCAGGAAGGCTGATGAGAACAAAAAGAACGGAGGCCCCTTGGCGTGGTGTGATTTGAAACATAATGAAATCCCTTCCATGCCCCAGCCCAGCTGGCTAAAAACATCTCGCCCACCAGCCTGCCACCATATATGAAATTTCTAGCTTTAAAATTTACTATTTCAAAGTCTCGAAGTATATTTTTCTTGAGTTACAGAATAATATTATGTGAGAGGGCTGATAAAATATCAAGGATTTGTTTGTGTAATTAACATATTACCTATCTACTCTCACATAGAAAGCTCAGACCTGTAAGCATGGGGCAGAAAACAAGTAAGTTTGGATGAAATGAAGTCTTATCTGGGGTCTTTGGGCACCACAGAGGGAGTGGATGCTGAAGAATAAAATGGTTTTAGTAAAGGAAAAATGTGAAAAGCTCTACCTTACGGCCCCTGCTCCTTCTGGATCGGGTGCTGTTATGTGGCTGGCATCCCCTGAAAGGCCATAGCCCAAGATTTCTGCATAGATCCTTGCTCCTCTCTGAACAGCATGTTCATATTCTTCCAGCACCAGGACAGCGGCTCCCTCTCCCATTACAAAGCCATCTCTCTTTGGATGGAATGGGCGGCACGCCAACTTGGGATCAGAGTTTATGCTCAGAGCCCGAGCCCTGGAAAATCCAGCCAGAGACAAGGAGCTGATGCAGGCGTCTGTTCCTCCAGCCACCATCACATCGGCATCTCCATGTGCAATAAATCTAAAAGAATCTCCCAAAGCATGTGCTCCTGTGGTGCAGGCAGTTGATACAGCATGATTGGGTCCTTTGAGTTGGTAACGGATGCTGACTTGACCGGCTGCCATGTTGACCAGGATCTTAGGGACAAAGAAGGGGCTGACTTTGTTGTATCCTTTCGTCTGAAACATCATAGCTGTGTCAGAAATCACTTCCAGGGGAACCATTCCCATACCGATAGCTACACCAGCATTGCTTTGATCAGCTTCTGATTGAGGATGCCAACCAGAATCTTTGATTGCTAACTCTGCTGCTCCAATGGCCAAGATGGTAGGAAAGGACATAGATTTAGCCTCTGATCTGGACACAAAGTTTTCTTCATTAAACTGACCTTCGCCAGCCCCTTTGGGCACATAGGCAGCAACTTTGCAAGGGATATTCTTATACTCTTCACCCTCCAGTGCGACAATGCCACATTGTCCCTGGATGAGGCGATCCCACACCAACTGAGTTCCAACCCCAAGAGGAGTTACTAATCCAATACCAGTGATCACCACTCGCCTTCGCCACTTGGTTTGTGGCACAGTACACAAAAGCCTTGGTTTACTTCCAACTAACCATGGCAGTAACCTGGAGTGCAGAATGCCACAACGTGCCGCTTTGCTCATCTCTTGAAAACAGCATGGAAACATGGTGGAGATAGGAACATGAGAAGCTCACGCCTGAAACGGGCAAGAACAAAGCTATGAGTAAGCTGCTGCTCTGAAGCCATGTTGCAATTACACCTGCAGTCAAAAGGTGGCACTTTAAGTGAACTGCTAATGGAACCTCAGGAGGAAGCTTTCTACAAAAAACCACCTTTATGGGTTTAATTCACTTACTACAGCATTTTTTTTTTAAATCCATGCATGCTGGGCTGAGAAAGTTGCCTGGGGTACTCTGCAAGATTAAGCGTCTGGTCACTTAGCTAGTATGCATCAAAGACTGGAGTTGAACATAGGCCTTCGAATTTTTACACCAGGCTGCTGTATGGTTATATATTACAGCATTGTGGTATAGTTTACGGAGGGCTAGCTTTAGGAGTTCCTAACCTAGGGTTCGTGAACTTTTAAGAAAACTCATAACTGTTTCAATTTAATTGGTTTATTTCATCAGCCTATGTATGTTATTTTATACATGTCTCTGGAAGAGAGATTGAGGCCACCTTTAAGCAACCCTGCCTCACTTAAATTTATGTGCAAGTCCAAGGACATCACCCATACCATTTTACCTGGACCCCAACACGGTGACATCATTTTGTCCTCTTCAAGAATGAAGAAGGACGACAACAACCACCAATACACTTAATAAGTCTTCTAAGAACAGGTACATGGGCTTCGCCAAAATGTCAAGGAGATCTCTGACACAAAAAAAGGTTAAAAACACCTGCCTGTCCGGAAGAGTCCATGAGCAAGCTGTTTAACCTTTGATGCCCTAAGCAATTTCCTAAAATGACCTCTGGAGTCCTCTATAGCTCCTGATCTAAGATCCTATGGTTATCCATGATTTGCCAGTTTGCAAGAGTAGAGAGCTTCCAAACTGGGAAACTGCTCATACCAAGAAAATCATAGATAGGAAGGGGAAAACAACGTTTATTAACAAAGTTTACCAGCCTGTAAACCCTTCTCACCCTTGTGCAAACATCGTGGGTCGGCCTGCCAGCAGCCAGCACTCTGGTGGCCCCGAAAGGCCTCCGTGTCTTAGCATCCCGGGGTTACTGCCAGACCCACATGGAGACGTCACCTCCTACCTAAACTCTCTGATTCTATCTGGCAGTTACCGTTCACTCCTTCCAGGTATTCTGCATATTTTGTGCTTATTTCATTAGGGAAGGGGCCCGCTATTTTTACTGATGTAGGGAATGGCCGAGCGAGGGATTCCTCGTAAGACAAGGCAGCCCTGGGGCCCCACAAATAAGACCCCCTCCCAAGTCTTCCTGACCCCGCGACTGCTTGATCACCCTCGTTAAATGTCAAATGAACGGACACGTGCACGCTCTCACCGTCTGGGCTGTATCAGGTACCAAGGGGATCTCTTTACCATTTTACATTTGGGTAAACTGAGGCTGGAGCCGCCTCTGCCCGGTTACCTGCCTGTCGAGCCTTGTCTCCCACTCACTGTTTTACCAAATCATTTAACTGAAATGGACTGAAGACTTTCGAGCGGGTGGCATTTTCCAAAGGAGAAAACTGGGGCCGAAAGGGATCATAAAATCCGATTTCTGGCTGGGAGGAACCACAGAGGTCATCTCGCTCACCGCCCTCGTTTACAGGTGGGGAAACTGAAGCCAATGCGACCTAGGCCTTGACACGAGGGGCTATTTTCGCTTTACGAAGGCCACGGAGGCCCAGAGAGGAAAGTGACTCTCCCCGGGTCCCTCAGGTAGGAAGAATCAGGGCTAGATTTTAAACCTCCTCCTCCATTTCACGGCTGCCCAAACAAACCAGTAAAGCCAAAACTCCCCCCCACCCCCACCAGACAAAGACGACCACGCCTGTCTGAAAAGGAACCCGCTCCACAGAGGTTACGGGGAGAGATCTGGTTGGTGACGCTACGTCACTTCCCGCCCACTCCGGTCTAGCGCCTGCGCGAAGGAAGTAAGGGCTCCCAGCGCCTGCGCGGAGGAGACAAAGGCTTCTGCGTAGCAAAGACGGCTGCCGGAAGCCTCTTCCAGCTCCTAGGCTGCCCATGTGGAGCTCGCCTTTGGGCCGAGGCGGAAGGGTTTCGGGGAACGGGGATCTGAGGGTCGCCTCTTTAAGAGGAAGGAGAGAGGAAAGAGGGGCACGGCTTTCGGCCCTCGGTACCTGGGTCCGAGCTCGCGCCGCAACGCAGCTACAATCGGCCTTTGGATGACGCAATTACGCAACGCCCCTCCCCACTCCGCACTGGCCTGACGGCGAGATGAGGGCGGGGCTTTGCCCTCCTTTTCTCCCTTCCCCCGTCTCGAGGCATGCGCTATGGGAGGGGAAGCGGCGTCGCGTGAGTCTACGTCACACACGCCTGCGCCGGCGTTGCGCATGCGCCTCCAGGCGCCCAATCAGAAACTGCCTTGCAGGCTCGGGCGATGGGAGGTGGCTGTGTTGGAGTAGCCCACCTTTTTTTGTTAATATAGTTTAAATACAATAGCTGTTAAATATAATTCGACCCCATTCTATTCATCAAGCACTGGAGTATAAGTTTAGACAGACTTCACAGGAAACGGAATCCAACCTCATTTTCCAAATGAGGAAACTGAGGCACACGGCGTTTAAGTAAATTGCCTAACGTCGCAAAGCTGTCGGGATTTGAACCCAAGGCTGTTGATAGCAAATTTCACCCCACCAGGCTGGCGATGACTCGGCTTCAGCTTCGTCTGGGGGAGCCATTGAAAGAGCCCTATCTTGGGCCTGACCTCCTCCCTGGGCCTCCTTTGGGAAGGGAGCCACCCGCCCGGGCCTCCTTCTCGTTTCGGCCTTGAGCAAACAGGACCCCGCCCTATACTGGCCTTGAGAGCAGGAAGCGCTGGTTAGGGATTCAGTGCCAGGAGAGTATCGTGCCATGCCCTCACTTGGCAGGTGACGTCACCCGCCCGCACCTGCACGGAGAAGTTGCAGGCAGAACCCGAGCTCCGGTCCTCCTCGTCCAAAACCAGCGCCCTTCCTGCGCTCACCCTTTCACCCCCTCCTGTACCTCATTTTACAGACGAGGTCGAGTAATCCTCAGGGTCACAGACATTAAGGAAAGGATGCTGGATGAGAGCAAGGCCAGATGTCCAATTGTAGAGCCAAGGCTAACCCAGGCCCTCCGTTCGCTCAGGCCTTTACTGCATTTCTAGAGAGCTCTTCCAACTCTCAGTCTCTGAAGTTATGACTTACTAGGGGTGACCAAATAAACATTTCCCCTGGGGGAGAAGAGTAAATGAGCAAAAGACAGATTTAGGAATGCGGGAGGATTTTCCCTCTGGGCAATAATTTAGTTTATGGACTCAGACTTGCTCTAGCCCCACAGTCGTTATCCTGCAGTCACCCTGGTGAAGAGCCTTGCCAAATTTAAGCAGACCGGTCCTCAGATGGGAGACGCGCTGGCCTGTACGGAGAAGACTTTCCAGCTTCGTGGGACCTACCAGAGCCCTGTTACCTGAGCCTCCTGGCCCTTTTTTTGGCTTCACGTCTCCCTGATAATAATCCTTAAAACCATTTCTCTAGCACAGTTCTGCGGTAAAATGTCTCTTCTCCTCCCCCCCCCCCCCCATGAGGCTCTCTCTATTCCCCTTTGGTTGCTTACAACTTCAACCCTTCAGAGATGATATTCAGTGACTCGCATCACAAAACGTGGCTAGAACAGCATCGGTATTTCCAAGGTGGGCCTTTGTTTCAGGGAGATCTGCCGGGTTAATAAACCCACAATGCGGGCTCCCAAATGAAACGCCATCCTTCTTCCTCCTGTTCAGTTCTGGGCCCAATTCACTGTGTATCTGCAGGATCTGTCAAAGATTCACAAAGAAATGAGCCGTGAGGGTTATCCAGCCAATTGTGTAGCATCATCTGGACAAGAGACATTCTCGAGCCAAATGATTTTTCTTCGGGATAGTTAGGCCAAACGTCTATGTGATTGTGGATCTCATTTAGGAGGCTGTGGTGTTTCTGGTCTCAAACAGGAGTACCTTGAGGTTCTTACTAGAGGGAATCTCTTCTCTTTGATTTGTGTATTAGACAGCAGGCCTAACGTAGAGGTTACATGGCTATTTTTTATTATAAAAGTAAATTAATTTTAATAGATAGGAGGTACCCAGCTGCTACTTGTCCTCATTCTTGTGCATCAGTGGTTCTCAGGGTGGACTGGGGATCAGTAGGTATCCCTGAGATTCTTTCAGATGTCCATGAGGTCAAAACTATTTTCACAATAATATTAAGAGGTTTTAAATTCCTAATATAATAAATGTTGACATAAACCCCACATAAACAAAAGCTCTTTGAGGGGTCCTCAATAATTTTTGAGAGTATAAAGTGGTCCAGAGGCCAAAAAGTTTGAGAACTAGTTCTATAGAATGTTTTGCCACAGAAAGAACTATAGTGTTGGTCTTTTCCCCCCAGGTTTCCCAAGTGCTTCATAAACTTACTTTAAAATATTAGAATACGCTTACATGCAATGTTCTTTTATCATATTACAAGATAATATTGGACAAGAAGTGACAAATCAGTTAAGAAAAAGAAACAAAAAATGGACAAATGGCAACTTCATTTTATTCCAGATTCTGATTCCAACTTGTGGGAGAGGGGGAAGTCATGGCATTTTCAGTAATCCTACATGGCCAGAATATGTCAACAGATGTCTGTATCTCCTCTGAAAAATAGTTCAGTACCATAAAGGCGGCTAAATGGTGAAGTAGGTACCACTCTGGATCTGGAATCAGGAAGACCATAATTCAGATGTCACTTCAAACACTAACTGTGTAACCTTGGACATTTAACCTCCCTGTGCCTCAGTTTCTTCATCTGTTAAATAACAATAACATTTATTTCAGGATAATTCAAAAATGCTTTGCAAAATTTAAAGGGCTATACAAATTTCACTGGTTTCTAGGATTACAGAGATCTGGATTTTAATACACAGTATGACATTAGTTGTGTGACCTTGGATAAATAACTTTACTTTTCTGGACTTTCCTTAGCTCTAAGATAAGTAGGAGGTGAAAATGCTCTGATGTTTGTGTAAAATTGCATTACCTATAGTATAAAGTTAAAATTCCTGAATATTACATTGAATTCAGATAATTTACAATCTATCTCCATATATTCTACTACTCTACTAACTTTCCATCCCAATTAAATTGGTCCATTTCCTAGTCCCCAAAATATATGTTCCCCAACCTTTTCCTACTCATTCCTGTAACCTAAATGGCTACCCTGTTCTAATCTCTTATTTTTTCCCCATAAAGTTTTCCAGTCCCATTCATTGCCATTATCTCTCCCTTCTCTCAATTCATAGCATACACCCACTTATTTAGTAAATATGTATTGCCTTGTGTTATTGATTACTTATGGGGAAAGAGTTGATCAGGGGATGCCTGATCAATAGAGTTCCACAATCCACTCAATTAAATTACACAGTGTTGAATTTTGAGTGAACCTTTTTCAGCATGTAAGGGTGTTAGACTTTTGAGTAGCTTCAGCTAAGGACTGGCAGAGAAAAAGAACTTGTCTCTTTTTGTGGATGGCCCTAGTGCCCTTTTCCTGCATGTTCACTGAAGTGGGAAAACAGGAGAGACTGAGGATTTCACCAACTCCAATTTAATTAGTCAGGAAGACTGTCAGCTCTAGAGGAAAGACTGAACTCATGAAGAAGTTCTGAGGACTGTCCTGTGCCCCTTACTGAATGCAGTAAGATCAGGAGGGGATATTTCTCTCCTCCAGTCCTGGCAGTACTGCAGCAGGATCTTGACACAGAAGCCCATGGTGATAGCAGATGTGTTTGTACACAGCCTGAGGACTGAAGGAGGTTCCTTCCCAAGCCCCAACCTTTCATGTCAAAAGAATCTAGAATAGAGATTGGCACCTGCTGCTGGGATCCAGTTACTAAAGAGATGGTAGGCCTCAGAGCTAAGAACTAGATAGAACAGAACTGAAAAGTCTTCTCATTGGTCCTTGAAAAGAGGTTCCAGTTCTTTTAGGAGCATAACAGTGCCTTAGCCAAGGACTTCAAGTAAACCAGACGCTGTAAGAAACAGACTGTAGCCAATGGGCAGAACTGGATGCTCTGCAGAGAGCAGGCCCAAGGAGCCCAGCTAAGTAATCCACCCAGCCAAGAGGTCTCACCCAGCAAGGTACAGTTCAGTGACATCTCAAGAGACCATCAGAGACCCTGCTGTATCAGAGGTGTAAGTTGCTACACAACATGTTTATTTTTTTAATTCATTTTGAACTTAAATACAAACATTTCCATGTATAGAGCACAACATAAAAGGGGGATTCCGACCATGAATTTCCTCTTCACACTTTAAAACTATGTAATAAAAACTGTGCATCGTTTTCAAAGCTACCCCACTTTTCTGTGCTTCTTTCTAAGTTTTCTTTTGTTCTCTGCTGTGCACCTTTAATTTTTTTTCCCTCCTTCCTCATCCCATCCTAGAGAAGGTTACTATTAGACACAGGTACGTGTATATATGTAAAACCATACTATGCATACTTCTGTTTATCGTTTCTTTCTCTGGACATGGAAAGCATCTTCATTGGTCCTCTTAAGTTGATTCGAGCGTTTGTATTACTCAAAATGACTTAGTCGTTCCAAGTTCTTAGTACAATATTGCTCTTACTGTGTATGACATTCTCTTGGTTCTGCTCATTTCACTAGTCATTATTTCAAATGAGTTTTTCCATGTTTTTCTAAAATCAACCAGCTCACCATTCTTTATAGCATGATGGTATTCCATCACAGTCATTCCATTTCACTGAAATTGTTAAATTTACCGTCATATAATTGAGTAAAACAATTTGTAATTGTTTAATTTCGTCTTCATTAGTGGTATATTCACCCTTTTCATTTTTAATACTAGTGATTTGGCTTTCATCTCTCTTTTTTTAATCATTAACCAATGGTTTATCTATTCTTATTAGTTTCTTTCATAAAACCAATTCCTAGTTTTAGTTATTAATTTAATGGTTTTCTCATACTCAGTTTTATTGATTTCACCTTTAAGTTTTAGTATTTCCAATTCAGTGTTTAATTGGAGATTTTTAATTTGTCATCTTCCTTTTGTTTTTGAGGGGGGAAGGCAAGCCAGTTGGGGTTAAGTGACTTGCCCAAGGTCACACAGCTAGTAAGTGTGTCAGGTGTCTGAGGCCAGACTTGAACTCAGGTCCTCCTGACTCCAAGGCCGGTGCTCTATTCACTGCACCACCCAGCTGCCCCAATTTGTCTTTTTCTAATTTTTTAAGTTGCATACCCAATTTATTGGTTTGTTCTTTCTCTGTTTTATTGATATAAGCATTTAGGAATATTCATTTTCCTCTGAATACTGTTTTTGCTACATCCATAGCTCTTGGCATGTTATCTCATTACTGTCATTCTCTTTAAAGAAATTATTGATCATTTCTATGATTTGTTCTTTAACCCACTCATTCTTTAAGATTAGGTTGTTTAGTCTTTAATTAGTTTTTACAGATTGAAAATTGCTACACAAATATGTGATTGTTATCATGGTTATTATGCTTTTCCCATAGGCTTTTTTTCTGCTTTTTCCTTATAGTTTTTGATTGTAAACTCTTAAGGGGAAAGGAGCATGTTTTATATTTATTTGCATGCCCCATAGCACATGTTGTGTTATCGTGAACACAGTAGGTATTTTATAAATATGGTCTCTACGGTCCCTTCTAGTTCTCAAAGTCACTTGCTGACTTTGTGATTGATTCCATGAGTTCAGAATGTCACTTACCACTTACGGCTCCTGAAGAACTCATCACTTCCTGCTATTTAGTGGTCACTGATGCAGACCCGAATGTTTTTAAGTGGATAAAACAGAGCTTAATGAGACTTATGGTACAAAATTAAATTTAAATAGTGTGGCAATAGAAATTCACTTAGTAGTCTTTATCAAAAATTGTTTAGCCACATGCGTCCAAGACAAAACCTGGCGATTTTCCACTAATTTAACAATAGTACCACCATGTGACATTAAAAATGCTGCTTTCCACTAATAAATCTGAAATTTAAAGAAAATCCACAAAAGGAGAACAAGAAAAATACAAATCCAACTTAGAAATCACAAATCACTACTGATCCATACAGGGATATCTTTTAACAGCTCAAAATAATAATGTTTAAAGAAAGATTAGGAGGTAGTTTAATCTTCATATTTATGAAAAATTACCATTTGGAAGATAATGGCCAACCTTTCACTGAGGCCAAAAGGGGCAAACATGAAAAACAGGGAAAGAAAGAGGTGAGTTGAAAATAAGAAAGAACAGCCTGATTGTACAGGGAAAAGACTGCTGGGTTTGGAATAGGAAGGCCTTGAGTCTTCAAACCCTGGCTCTGCCATTTTCTGTCTGTGTGGCCTCAGGCAAGTCACCAGTTCTACCTAGGCTCATTTTTCTCATTTGTGAAAGAATGAGGGGCTTAAACCACCTAACTTTTAAGATCCCTTACAGCTCTACATCTGTGAGCCTAATATTGAGAGTTCTTCTCACTAAAAATCTTAATGGATTTTCAGCTGTCTTGAGTGATTTAAACTAGAAGCAATTTTATACAAACTTTAGAATGAGGAGGAACAGAGTTAATAACTTACTGGACAATTCATAGATGAGTTATTTCTATATTTTCATGAATTACATGGGATTTCCACAAGGCAGAAAACTACAAGAGAAAGGATCCAGAGCATTGGATCTAGGTCTAATCTCATTCATGGCCTCCAGATTTGTATCTCCAACTGTCTGTTGGACATCTCAAGCTAAATGTCCCACTCAGGCTTAACATGTCCAAAACTGAACTCATTTTTCCCACCAAACCCTTCCCCCTTCCTAATTTCCCTATTACTGTCATGGAGGGTACCACCATCTTTCCTGTTATCCAGGCTCACAACCTAGGTGTCATCCTCAAATTCTGACTCTCTCATACCACCCATTATCTAATCATTTGCCAAGTTAAGTCCATTCTACTTTCACAACACCTTTCAAATAGGTCCCCTTATCCCCTTACCCTAATATAGGCCCTTATCACATTATACCTGGACCACTGCAATAGCCCAATAGTTGGTCTTCTTGTCCTAACTCTTCCTATCCTAGTCCATCATCCCCCCAGCTATCTAATTGATCTTCCGAATGCACAGGTCTGACCATGTCACCTCTTTGTTCCATAAACTTCAGTGTTTTTTATTAACCTCCAATGTCAAAAATAAAATTTTCTGTTTGACTTTTAAAATTCGTCACTCCCTGGTCCCTTCCTGCCTTTTCAGCCTTCTTATATTTTATTCCCTCCCCCACTCATTTCACCCCTTCCAAAGTACTCTGTGATCCAATAACACAGTCTTCCATGCAGTTCCTTAAACAAGAAACTCCATTGCTCAACCACATGCATTTTCATTGTCCCTTGTGTCGGGAATTCTCTCCTCCTCATTTCCACTTCCTCAGTTCCCTGGCTTCAATCTCAGCCCAAATGCTACCTTCTTCAAGAATACTTTCTCAACCCCCTTAATGCTAGTTCCTTCCCTCTGTGATTATCTCCAATTATCCTGTATTTTTGTTTGTACATAGTTATTGAGCTCCCTGGGAGTAGGGACTGTTTTTGTTTATCTTTGCATCCCAGTGCTTAGCTCAGTGCCTGACACACAGTAAGTGCCTAATACATGATTGTTGACTTGGAGGGATCCTCTGTAGAAGATCTGTGCAAACGTGAATAAAAATCATACAGGATGAGAGGAAGTAGATTGAAATCTGTACCCAGGGAAGAAATGCCCACAAAGATGAGATCACAGGCAGGTCCACCGAAGTTTGTCCTTCCATTGATACAGATTACAACCCTTCCTTGATAGCATACATAGTTTTTAAAAATTGCTGTTATATCAGGCTCTCCCATTGGGAGCAAGATAACTTAGCTTAACTGAGAGAGAGTTCTGGATCTCACTCTAGGGGAAACTTCCCTGAAGTCTCTACTATAGCAAGCTGGGAATAGGAGCATGATGAAGATTGCCAGCTTCTCTCACGTGTTCCCAGAGTCTTTTCCTTCAGCAACCTGAAGTGAGGTTGACTTCTTCCATCTTCTTTTTGGTAGCTGAAAGTGCCCAAGATATCTCTAAGCTAGAAGAGTCTGGCAGGGGATTGAAGAAGGTTGGAGCCATTCTCACCAGCCCCTCACTTGACCCCTCATGTATAGCAAGACATTCATCTCCACCAGTAGAGACAGTCCCATACCAGTAAGATTTGGGACAGCAGTTACACTAAAGAATATAGTACAGTGTAACCATCCTCTCAATTCTTAGCTGGAATGGTTAATGGAAAAGAATCATATAGACTATAACCAAGACCTTACATAAAGCCCGTCCCTCTTGGCCAGACTTGTTGTAGCTTGAACCCTACTTGTCTAGGCTTCAAGATTCCAAGTTAGTATCTCTATGAGGAGGTACTTCAGTAGGATTTTAGTAGAGGTGAACTTTACTGTAAGTGAACATAGCTCACTTGTAGAATAACAACCAGAAGGTTGGAGAGAATCCAACCCTTGAAAGTTCAATCAAAAAACATATTCACCATAATCATTAAAAAAAAAGTTGCCAGCAAACAGAGAGCATTCGAAACCACTGGAGTGTATTACATGGTTCAGGACTTTGGTAAGAGAAATGAAACAAAATCCCTAATAGGAGGTACCTTAACAAGAAATTTCAAAAGGAAATATTATGGCAACATTTAGAGAAGCAAATCAGACTATATTATATTTTGGAGGAAGGTCAAGGTCAGAAAAAGCGTTCAAGAGTAAGTATAGTCAAAAGCCATGGAAACATTTGAGAAAATTAGGAAGGAGCAATATCCTTAAATTTTGTTGCAACACTCCCTCCAAATGCAATACATGCCTCAAACAGACCCCTTTGTAGAGACATAACTCCATTTGGCTGAGAAACCTTTGAAACTTTGATGTTACATACATCATACACAAGGGGAAAATGATTTTAGATTGGGAGAGAGACTTGGGAAAGCCTGAATTTAAAAAGAGACCAGGCAAGAGAAAAAGCACGCATGCACACACACACACACGGATGGCTAATGGGAGCTCTCAGAGCCTCAGAAATAAGGAAAGCTGACTTTCCAAAATGTCCCTTGATTCCCAACCCTTGTCCCCTAGGGACTGCTAAGAGCAGACATCCGAATCATTCTTTTCTTGGTTGATAAAATCTTGCTTCTAAGAAAGTTGAAGAGCCCATTTATTTCTGCCTCTTCTGTTACCCACCCCCATCTATATAACTTCCCTGCTTTATTATTTCTTCCTTAGATTAATATCTTTGTTCCAGATGTGTAATTATTTTTTGTCTTTTGTGTACCAATCATTAGTAGAAGGGAGCATAAGCTATTATCCTCCCCTTTAGAACAGTCAAGGAAAGTGGCTCTTATCCTCAACCCCTAAAAGATCGTTGTACCTCTAAACTATAGTAGATGACATACTTCTAACCCATTACCTTTTTTGGAGATTGGAGAGTAGAGAAGTAAGAGCCCAGCCAAGGCCCTCCTCCTGCCCCACCCAAAGGTGGAAAACTTGGTGTCCCTGGAGATGTGGAGTGGGACATTCCAGATCTTATCTTTGTCCCTGTGGCCATGGTTTAATCTCATTACATTGGTAAATAAAGTTCATTAATAATCATGGTTTCATTTCGGTGACATCATAGGAGAGGAAGTTGGATTAAATGAGGTCAGACTAAATATTTCAAGAAAAATAAAGGGCATGGCATTGCTGTGCCATGGTTGTGACCTTCAAAAAGGTGGTGAAATCACCCATAGGAGAGAAAACAGGCAAGTGAGAACTAGAGTATTCCTTTGAGAGGATTTTAAAAGTTGTGAGTCATTCTAAAAGTGTGGGTCATTTTATTTGTATATAAAATACATAAATTATACTTCTAAGAGGCAAAGGGCAGCGTCAGCCAGTATTTAGCCAATAGCTGAACAAAGCTGTTTAGCAGGGGTGCAAGAGAAAAGTTGGAAGGTTCTTTGGGTGAACTAGAATTTAAATCTGGAATACTTTACCTAACAGGTGCAAGAGGAATCAAAGAAGCTCCATGTTTCTGATTTTCTATCAGAACACCATAAAATCTAGAGGGAATTGGGAGATGAGAAAAGGTGATAAAGTCTGGGTCAGATGGAAACGAGGCGATGATCCAAAGCACCCTTGAGGTTGGTGAGCTTGAATGGTGCTACAACCAGTCCTAATTACCAATTTAAAATTCACGATCCATTTATTCTATTCAGCCTTCATAGAGGAGATTGTATTTTCAGATCTTTGAATAAGAAGAAGAGAAAATACTTGTCAGATCTGAAAGAAGTTGATGTTTCAGATGTAGAGAGCAGCATGAAGTTGGACAGGAATAAGAGATAGTCCATCTGAACGGAGCAAACAGAGTCTGGCAATAAAAGGAGAAACCAGGTGTTTAGAGGATGATGGGAGATTCGAGACAAAAGGTGACATCAGCAGTATCTTTCTCTACTTCCCTGAGAGAACTGGTGCCCGTGGCAGGGATACTGGGGTTGACAAATAGATGACAGTAATATAAAGGGTAGAAAACTTAGTCTAAGACCTGGGATTTGTGGTGGGAACAGCGTTGAAATGATTCATTTAACTTTGTGAAGGAAAAAAATGACAGGATTCCATGATGAACTGGATGTAGGATGTAAAAAAAAAAAAAGTAAAATGCCAGGGACAGTGAAATTCACTTTGCTGAGACGCGGTTACCAGCTTTAGTCAGGGAGCCTGAGTTTGAATCTTAACTCTGCTACTCACTGCCTCTATGATAGGCAAATGACAACCTCCATGAGACACCTTTTCTTCAATTGTAAATGAGAGAGGTGACTAGATGATCTTCCAGCTTTAAATGCTGTAATTCCTTCATCTGGGAAAAGCCAATTCAACAACAAATTTATTAATAGTAACAAGGCACTTATCAGGGCAAGACACTGCGAATAAAAAAAATAAAGCCTTCTGTGCTAAACAATTGATAATATAAGAGGAAAGATATGTCTACAGATAACCATAATACATATTCAAGAGAGCCATAAGTTCATTATTACACACACTCCTCCACAGAGGAAGATCAAAACCCCTTCCAACCCTGAGAGATGCCTAATATAAGTTGCTGTGGACGAATAACTCATTGCCTGATAGCCAGCCTTCAGGTGATGAGCATCTCCAAACACAGGTAGGTTGGTCCTCAGATGATATGGTCTACTGCCTACCCCTACTTAAAATCTTTCTGGCTCAGCAGGATTTTGCAGAGCCTGGACTCTGTTGGCACAGTCTTTGCAAGCTTTATATTCTCTTCCATTTCATAGAGATAACAGAGTAAAAATTTAGTAGTTTCCACAGTTTCTGACTACAGAGATGCTTAAAATAATACATATATAACAATGTCAATGGGGAAGTAAAGAGATGGGAGAGTGGGGGGGGAGGCAACACAAAATATTCATCATGTTAAGTCTCTTTTCTCAGGCTGAATGATACCATTGACAGATTTTGAGGTGATGCTGAAAGAAGGAAAAAGAATATGAGGTAGAAAGAAAGATAGTTATCATTAATTTTTGTTCATTACATGTGGCACAAGGCCAGGTTTTGTGGCCTTTTGTGTTTTGTTTGGGGTTTGGTTGTGGGGGGGGAGGTGAGATGCAGAACTGTAAGCATGGAAGAACTCCCATTAGGAAAACTCTTCCCACCTAAGCAAAACAGCAACTGTAACTTGTAGTTTTGGAATTGCCTGGGCCACTAAGAGGTTAATTGATTTAGCAACATTCACACCTATAGTATTTGCCAGAGGCAAGATTTGAACTGAGTTTTCCAATTCCAATGCCCACCTAACCATTATCCATGGTTCTTGGACCATATGATGGCCCACAAAAGAGGCACAGGGAAGGATATAAAGGTTCCAAGAGAAAACCTAAGGAGCACACATTGGGGAGAGAAGTTTCCTGAACGTAATCAGAAATGACAAACCAACCAGTTATTAAGTCCTCAAGCTAACGATTACAATGACATAAGAAGGAGACAACTGAATATCAGAGTAGGGATTTACTGTAGAAATCACTTAATCAACAAGGGCCTACTGTGTGCCAGGCATTCTGCAAAGAGCTGGAGATAAAAAGATCAAAAGGAAATAGTCCCTGCCCTCCAGAAGCTTTCAGTCTACTAGGGGAAATCACAGGTACACAAAGGAAATACAAAACATGTACATAGTCATTTGGAGAAGCACTTGCAGCTGGGAGGGGGTCAGAAAAGGCTTCTTGGAGGAAGCCCTCTCTAGCTAAGCTTTGAAAGTAATTATGGATTCTAAGTAGAAGTGAGGAAGGAATGCAGCTCAGTAGGGGAAGGGGCAGTCTGTGCAGAGGGATGGAGACTGAAAATGCTATGTGAGGTTTAGGGAACAGCAAGAAAATCAGTTGGGTAGGATCACAGAGCATGTGAAAACAAGGGTCATGTGCCTGGAAGGGTATCATGGAATCATAGATTTAGAGCTGGAAACTATCTTGGAGGCAGTCTGACTTTAGAAGTCATCAACATCACTTTACAGATGAGAAACTGAGGCACAGAAATTAAGTGACATGCTCCAGTGTCTGAAGGAGGAGTCAAACTCAGGTCTTCATGGCTCCAAGTCCAGTGCCCTCGATTCATCTCCATGTCAAGTGGTCTAGAATGCGAAGGTGCTGGTATTTTGTCCTATCAGCAATAGGGAGTCACTGGAGTTTTTTTGTTTGTTTGTTTTGGTTTTGGAGGGTTTTTTTGGTTTTGTTTTGTTTTGTTTTTGCTGACATGGTCAAATGTGTTTTAGGAGTGTCACTGTCAGCTTTGAAAAGGACAGAGTGGAGAGGAGACAGACTAGATTAGGAGGCTGTTGCAATGATCAAGATGAGAGGCGAAAAGGACTGAACTAGGGTAGTAGGTTGGGTAAGTTGGGTAAGAAGCCAGATGTTGGGGGTGTTGTAAGACTTAGCCACTGGCTGACTATCAGGAATGGAGAAGACTAAAGAGCTGAGTAGGACTGAGGATGTGAACCTAGGTGACTGGGAAAATGGTGGTGCTCTCAGCAGAAATAGGACGATTAGGAAGAGGGATCAGTTCCAGGAGAAAAACAGAAAAATGGGTCATGTTCAGTCTGATATACCTACAGAACATCTAGTGGAACTTGTTCAGAGGTCAATTGTAAATGAAGAACTGGAGTTCAAAAAGGAGATAATGGCCAATATAGATGCAGCAGCTACCTGCATTGAGAGGATGACTGAACCCGTGCCAGCTGATGAAGAGGTTAGAGGGCATCAAGAAAGAAGAAAAGAGGACCCAGGATAAAGTTTGCAACACATCCATAGTAAGAGAGCAGGGCCCGAATGATATCTAACCTAGGAAGCAGATGGTGGTGCTGATTCCTGTATTGAGATGTGGTGGTGATAAGGACACTGAGGATTAGATTGTAGAGATGGAGTAAATGCAAACTGGTGAATTCTAGAATTGATGTTTGGAAAGGAGGAAAGTGAAAAATGGTGGGTACAATAAGATCAAAAATAGGTTTAGGAGGAGCAAAGCATCGTAGGAAATGGTTGGAGAGAGACTTTCTGAATTCCTTAGCATGGAATTGGATCAGATCAGGAAGATTATTAGGGGTGTGTGTGTGTGTGTGTGTGTGTGCATATACATACCTACACATACAAAAATATGCTCTGTATGGCTTACATAGATTGTTCATAGATCTAGATCTGCAAAGGACCTCAGAAACTGTCTAGTCCAAACCCTTTCTTTGATAGAGAAGACTGAGGATCAGAAGATCTCATGGATGATCAATGATGGTCATTTACTCCTATACCAGAATCAAAGCCTTTCCACCATAGTCATCAGCCAGGTCACTTTTGTCATTTTCTGATCTGGGCTTTAAGACCCGGACAAGAGAAGACCCTCTTTGTAGTCTTACAGCATTAGAAATGATTGTCTTACCAGGTCAGGGGTTCAAGATGGAAGGGAGAAGAAAAAGACATATAGCAAGCTACAGGTCTAACCATTAATGTAATCAGAGGCTTAAACTCAGTAGTGAAATTGTGTTCTCTACATCTGGGGAGATGGAAACAGAAATGAGAGTCCCATCCTCCTCACATTCTGTCAGGGAGACACCACACACGTAGATGTGTTCATACAGAATAGAGACTGGGGGTGGGGGTGGGGGAGGGGGCACTAGCCGCGTGAAGGGATCAGGAGGGCCTCCTGTGGGAGGTGGTCCTGGAGCTTAGCTTTGACTATAAGGATGCTTCGAAGCAGAGATGAGGAGGGGGTGCATCCCGGGAGTGGGTCCAGGACCCTCACGTATGAGCAGAAGCCCAGTGTGGCTGAACCAGAGCTGTGGATGGGAAGCAATGTATTAATATGATACTAGAAAGGCTTGGGTCCAAGCTGGGACACGTTTTAAATGCCAGGGGTTCGAGTTTGTATCTGATCCTTGAGATACCAAGAAGCTATCAACACCCAGCTTTGATGTTAGGCACCCACAAACATTATTTAAAAGATGGGACGCAATGGTGAAGCTCAATCCTGAACTGGAACCGCTGCCCAGAGAAGGGCGAGGGTCTCAACGTTCTCGAAGCAGCCTGTGGATGCCATCGAGGACGTGGAGGCTGCAGGACGAGCCCTGGGTGGGGTCCGGGCCCCCGGGAGGAGGACACTGTCCTGTAGCAGACGCTGCAAAGGCACAGTAAAAAGGTCACTGGCCGGCGCCGGACCAAGCTGCCCAGTCTGGTATCGGGCCCGTCTGAGGCCGCCGTCCGAGTACGTGGCTCCGGCCCGGGGCGGCCCGACTGCCCGGCGGGGTCCGCGCACGTGGCCCGAGGCCGCCGGCCGGCCGGTGCCCACTGGGCCTCAGGGCTCAGTACACGCAGGTCCAGGGGGCGCCTCTCTCGGCAGGGGCCTGCGCCCCGGGGCCGGGTCTGCGCGCCAGAGCGTAGGCAGCCCGAGGCCGCACGAGTGGAGCCGCGACGGGGAGAGAAGTGCCTCTAGCCCCGGCCTGGGGTGTGTCAAGGACGCGCCCTCCCCACGCCGGGTCCCCGCAGAAGCCGAGCGCGCGTGGCCGCGGCTGGCTCCATCTCCCGGCGGACCGGCGGGCGGGGCGGGCGCCTGCTCAGTGCAGGGGGCGGGGGCCGGAGAAGAAGGAGGAGGAGGAGGAGGAGGAAGAGGAAGAGGAGTAGGAGTCCGAGCTGGAGCCGCAGCCGCAGCGGGAGCGGGAGCGGGAGCGGGATGGCTGCTGCGGCCGCCGCCGCGCTCGGCCCCTCGGCGCCCACCCTCTCCAGGGCCGTGTCGGAGCTGTGCCAGAACCCCCGCGAAACCTTCCTGGAGGCCTCCCGGCTGCTGCTCACCTACGCCGACAACATCCTGCGGTAGGACCCCCGCCCGGCCACCGCCGCCGCCTGGTCACGGCCGCACGTGGTCGCCCGGCCCCGGGACCTGGGCAGGGGGCGGGGGCGACTGCGGCCGGCTTGCGGCACCTGGCCCCCTGCCCTGCCCGGGGTCCTGGGGACGCCCACCCGGCCGCTCGCGGGACTGGGCACGTCGTGGGGGAGGGGGGAGGGTCCGAACTGAAGCCTCCTCCCTCTGGCCCTGCCGGACCTGGCCCTGCGCCACTTTTGCCAACCTTCCCCCCCACCCCATCCCCTTGCTGCAAAGCTACGCGCGGGTCCCGGGCTTAGCCCCCGAGAAGGGGATTCGCCTCTATTGCTTTAAAACAGGTTGTGTTCGTGTCCGAAGTTAGCCGCAGACCGTGGGGAGGCCGTGTCCCCGAGCTTTGGCTTGGGGCTGCGAGGGTTGGTTTGGGGCACGGCCCTCCTTGGCCATCCCTCCGTAAATGTTAATTCGGGTCGCGTGTATTCGTCGGTGCAGCACGACCCCGACTGCACGCAGTTTTAAACAGGAGGCATGAGAGAAAAGGCACCCGGTCACCTTGCCAAGCCGGATGGGCTTTGCCTTTTGACCCGAGGCCGGAGTAAAAAGCAAGGTTCATTTCTGGGTGAAAGCGCACCTTTTATTTTTTAAGCCGCCCACCCTCCAGCTTGGGGTCAGCCGCTGGAAGTTCGCCGGGATGACCTAGATTAATCTTCCCCGCTCCCCTCTTGGGTGCCCTGACTAGTGAGCACCGGTCCCGTGCCGTCATCGGTTTGATCTAAAGGGATCATCGCGTCTTTGAAGGTTGTTGATACATTTCTTTGGCGTCACTTAGAGGTCACTATTGCGGGTCCCATCCTTAGGGTGGTCATTCCGCACCAACGATACATTTCCTTGGGCACCTCTGGCTGTCTAAACCGGTATTTGAGGGCCTACCATGTGCCTAGTGCTATGGGAGATGAGAGACATAACCGCTTTATTCCGATATGGGTAATCGTGACACAGCACCCCGGTCCCCGCCTCTTCTATCAGTGACCCCGCCCCAGATGGGCCGTATCTGCCCACTCATTCCCCAGGACCGTAAATAAGCTCTGTGTAGCCCAGGTTAATTGAGCACCTTCAGATCCCATCTACCCCCAGCCCTGAAGAACTTCAGATAATCAGTTGTTGCCTCTCCAGCTGTCTGGGCATCAGACTATTTTTAGACCTAGGTGTCTGTAAAGGAGGGGAGGGAGCTGGGCAAAAATATCCAGGACTCATTTCTTCTTTCAGCCTTAAGTTGAAACCAAAATGCTTACAGTAAACACCCTTGATCTTTCAGAAATCCCCCTCATATTACCATTGGCTTTGGGGTTCATTCTAATTGTGTGTGTGTCTGTGTTTATTAATTAACGTGTCTACTGAGGTTCTTAGGAGGCCTGTGCACAGGCCTTGGTCACAAGCTTCTCTCCCTCCCACCTTGTATATATCTATATAATTTAGACGGGGGATCAGGATTCAGGGTGCCTAGGGAAGGTGCAAGGAAAAGCCTGGGAGTTAGCATATTCCCTGAGTTCTTTCATTTCCCCAACTAGCCCCAAGATCCTCTAGTCTCCAGGTGCTGGGTGGCCCTTGGCCTCTGCCAGGGCCCTGCTGACCGGCTCTGACTCCCTTTTTTCAAGGGGTGGCACCAGCAGAGTTTCCATGTTGCATTTACCGAAAAGTCTCCAGATCGGTTTCATTTTTTTTTGCTTTACCTTGACGGCTGTGTCAGTATGACTGCATGGTGAGCTCTCCGCTCCTCAGAGAGCTCTGTAGACATTGAACTTCCAGCTTCCAATACCAAGTGTAGAGAGATCATTATCTTCTCAGTACAGATTTTTGCTTTGTGAACTGATACCCCCTTCTGAAAGCCATTGAAAATACTAGAGTCAGGGAGAAGTAACAACAAGATCCCATGGTGTCTACAACATCCAGAAGCTGGTTCTGACACATTTGTTTTACCTCATGCTGAATGACTAAAGCTTTACTAAAGATAAGATCCTATGTATAACTTGTTCTGACTCTTCCGGTTTCCAGAAATTAGGTATCTTGGTAGATCTGGAAGCTTTTCTGGACCACTCAAAGGAGTGCCTTGCACCCAGGTGCTTAATTAAGAGTCATTGAGTTGGAAATTAAAAGGTCAACATTTAAAAACCTATAGGAAATCCTCTCTTCCTCCTGCCTTGCCCTGTTGGACCCTGGAAAGAGTAGCCTTCCTTCGCTGCTGTAAGCTCTCGATCCTATTTCCCTCAGACACAATCTGGCACCTGAACCAACCAACCATCGGTGGCAACTTTCTCAGAAGCAGTCAGTGTTCTAATTGCTTAATCCAGCATCTACATCCTCCTGGAGATGCTGATGCTCCAGTTGTTCCCACCTCCCTTCCTTAGCAGGACAGGTTTTCCCCCAGTTCTCTAGATGGACCTTCTTCATGTCCCTTGAGGGAGGAGGATGTTTCTGCTGGTATTGTTAGGCCTTCTCCATATCCCACTGCTAAGCTTGTGTGTCCCTGAAGGTTCTCTCCTGAGCCTCTGATTCCCTCCCTTAGTGATCTGGCACCTCTTTATGCGTTGTCTCCCCCCATTGGAATGTAAGCTTCTTGAAGACAAGGCCTAGCTAGCATGCTTTTACTTGTGTCCTAGCCCATAGCCCATTGCTGGCACATCGTAACAATGCTCCAGCTAGTTAGCTAGCTATTCCAGCTGCTCTCACTGATTTCTCCATCACCTCAGGTGACTCCCAAAGCTTTTATTAAATACAAACTATTATTGAGCTTGCAGTCCAGTCCACCTCGAGACCCGTTTAGATTCTGACTCTTTCATCCACTGGCTTAGCTTTCCCTCCTAGCCTCGGGTCATCTCTAGATTTGTTAAGCATTTGTTCATCCATGTCATTGATAAAGGTATAGGTGGCATTCTTACCAAATTAGTGAATGACTCAAAGCTAGTCAAACCTCACTTTATGAGGTCCAGAGAGATTGTGACTCACTTATCGGAGGGCATCCTAATCTGCTGAACTACCTCCCCACTGCTCCAGCTGCCTGTTGTATAGATCTATCTGGATGACCTGCCAGCACCTTAAACTCAATGTGTTCTTTTCCTCCCCTTCTCGCTCCCCTGCTCCTCTCCCATCCAACCCTCCTTGAAACTTTCAGTTAATGGCCCCAATATTTGCCTCGTTATCAAGATTCAAAACCCTGGATTCATCTTTGACCTTTTACTCTCTCCAATCCCCTAGATCAGGAGTGGGGAACCTGTGGCCTTCTGTGTCCTTGGGTTCAGCTTTTTGACTGAATTCAAGTTTTACAGAACAAATCCTTTTATTAAGGGGATTGGTTCTGTGAAGTTTGGATTCAGTCAAAGGGCTGCACTTGAGGACCTAGAGGGCCACATGTGGCCTCAAAGCCAAAGGTTCCCCACTCCTGCCCTAGATAGTCAGATCAGCTGGCCAAGTCCTATAAAGTGTTCTTCCATCCATCTTTCTATGTGTCCTCTCCGTTCATAATGCTGCTACCCTAGTTCAGGCCCTCATCACCACTTAACTATTACAGTAGCCTCCTAATTGGTTTTCATACTTCAAATCTCTTTATATATTCTCTGTATAGCTAGTAAAATGATTTTACAAAGCACAATTCTGATCATATTATTTCTCCATCCAAGCAGTTCCAGTGACCTGCTACTACCTCTAGAATAACATGCACATGCTTTAATCCAGCATTTAAGGCCCTCTGAAGCCTGCTTCCTACTTATCTGGGTTTTGCAGTCCTGATCCCTCTGAGTCTGAGTTCCAGACCAGCATCTCCATTTGATTCTAGGACTCTTTATTGTCTGGATATCCCACCTACACTTAAAACTCAGCTTGACCAAAACTCGGCTTCTTAACTTCTTACATCTCTTCCTCCCTCTGATTTCAGTATTTGTGCCCCTGGCACCACCATGCATCCAGTTTCACAAATTCAAAATCTCGAGGTTTACTTTGACCTTTCCCCCACCTTTACTTCTCATGCCCACTTAGTGACCAAGATCTCTTGATTCCATCTCTCTCCCTTCTACCCACAACCACTACCTTGGCTGGGGCATTCATTGCTATGTGCTTCCTTATGATTCTTCCACCTGCCATTCCAACCTTCTCCCTGCTGCCAAGGCACAACTGGTGCCCTCCTGAAATTACTTTCTGTTTGCCTAGGAGGCCATTTGTAGTTACTCAGGCACATACAGGTTGTTTCCACCAACAGAATGTTTGCTTTTCGACTCCAGGGACAGTTTCCTTCTTGTCGTTATGTCACCAGCACCTCATACAGAGCTTGACACGCAGTGTTTAATACATGCTTGTTAATGGACTTTATCTTTTAGGATGTTGTTTTGTTTATATTATTGTGTTCTGCTTATTTCTCCCTACATCTGTTCACAGGGATCTCCCCATCTTTCTCTAAATAACTTTTGTCATTTATTACTGCACAATGATATTCCACGACATTCATGTTATCATAGTTTTTTTTTCCACCATTCATCATTTGATGTGTGCTCATTTTTATTTTTCTGTTATTTTCTACCACAGAAGGCGCTGCTGTGAATGTTTTTGACTTCGACTTACTTGGGGTGTGTGCTTAGGAGTGGCATCTTTGAATCGCAGGGTTTAGTCGTTTTTTCTTTCATAATTCCAAATTGTTATTTAAAATGACTGGACCACTTCATAGCCTGAACAGTAGTCCATCAGTGTGCTGCCTTTTGTCGTTTTTGCATTGTGAGGCAAAATCTCCTGGTTGTTTTAATGTATGTTTTTCTTACAATTAGGGGTTTCAAGAATGTTTTCATGTAGCCACTTAGAATTTTCAGTTCTTATTTGAAAACTGTGCATATCCTTGAGCCCTTATTTTATTATTACTAACTTTGTGTGCTAATAGACTGAAATGCTCCCCTTCTCCAACCCAACTATTCAGAATCCTTGTCCATCTTCAAGATTTGGCTCAGGTAACATGTCCTCTGGGTGGCCTGTGCTGACTTCCTCAGCTAAAAGTGTTTTCTACCTCCTCAGATATTCTCAGAGCATATCATCTGAATTTCTTCCTTGAAAGCATCTTGCATACTTGTTGAATAAAAGAGTATATGTTGGTCTTGGAGGGATGTTAGTTCATTCAGTCAATCAATATAAAGTCATTAAATATGAGTAATTGGGGAGCACGCTAGCTTGGAGGGGAGGGTTAGGAAAGGTTTCCCGTGGTCCCTGAACCACATCATGAAGGAAGAGAAGGAATGTGTAAGGCAGAGGAGAGGAGGGCGCACATGCCAGGTGGGGGGACTAGAGATTGAGCATTGTGTGCGAGGAACAAAGGCAGTCAGTTTGGCTGGACTATAGAGGGATAGAAGAGGAGTCATGTACAGTGAGGCTAGAAATATCTGTTGGGACCAGGTGGTGAAGGGCTTTAAAAGCTAAACAGAGAACTTTTTATTTTACCAAGAGACAGTAGAGCTCCCCTGGATCTGAGTGGGTAGAGGGATGATGTGGTAGGACCTGGGCAGCTTGGGATGTAGGGGAGTGGGAAGAGCCTCGAGGCAGTCTGCAGTGGGTGACCACAGTGGTCTAGGCCAGAGGTGCTGAAAGCCAGAACTGAGATGATGAGAAGCTGAAGTGGCCGGATGAGATGGGAGGGATGCTGTGGAGGAAGAAATGTGAAGATTCGGTAACTGTGTCTGTGTATGGTGAGGGAGAGAAGTTATGAACCTGGGAAATGAAATCAGTAAGTGTGCCTTTGACAGAAACAGGGAAGTATGGAAAAGGGACGAGTTTGGGGGCAGGGGGAATAGATTTCAGTTTGAGGCATTTTAAGTTTGAGATGTTTCTGACACATCCAATTGGAAATGCCCTCTAGGCTGCTGATGGTGTGGGACTCAAGCTCTGGGGAGAGACCTTAAATCTGAGTCTTTTCCTTGGAAAGGGTAATTAATGAGGTGGTCACTAAAAGCGGGAGTGTAGAGAGAGAAGAGGAGGGCCGTTGTCTTGTCCAACTGCCTCCATCGACAGATGAGGAAGCTGAGGCCCACAGAGGTTTACTGACCTGCCTACTGAGATCATACAGTAAGTGGCAGCCACAATTCAAATCCAGTTCCTGTGACTCAGAATCCAGTGTTCTTTCCTTTGCACCACACTTGGAACTCAGAAGAGGGCAGGACTGGAATTCTGGATCTGGGAATCATCAGTGTTAACATGAGATTGCCAGGGGAGAGAGCTGAGAGAGAAGGAGGCCAAATCCACAACTTCAGAGAACCCTTCCATTAAGAGGTTGGAAAGAGGTTAAGAAGCTAGAGGAGGAACAGTGAAAGAGGATTGAAGGACAACCAGAATAATGTGGTATATTGGAAGTAATTTTCAGAACAGTGTATTTGAAGGAGATGATAGTCAATGTGCCAGACGCTACAGAGAAATCAAGGAGGGTCAGAAAATTAAAATGGCGGTTGGCTTTGGTGATTAAGGGGTGACCTTGGAGTGAACAGTGTCAGGGGAGGGCGAAGAAGACATATTACAAGGTGATAAGGAATTAGTTTGAGATAATTCTTTCTTGATGTTTGGCAGCAAAGGAGAAAAGAGATAAGATGGCTAGAAGTCAAGGGAACTTTTTTTTTAAAGGGTTACAGAAGATTGAACATTTTTATACCAATGGGAAGGAATTATGGAGGGGAAGATAATGAATATGCATGAGAAGGGTAGGGTGTCACTGGAACCTGGTCCTAGAGGAGGCAGAAGAAGATGGGATCTAAGATTCAGCTAGACCAGGAATTAGCCTTATCAAAGAGTGGTGGTATCTCTTTCCTCCAACAGGAGGGAAGGAGGAAAGAGTGGGTGACAATGCTAAGAAATTTTGAGAGTTGGAGAAATAGGTTAGTGTGTAGAGAGGGATATGCCAAAAAAAAAAAATCAGTAAAGCAGTTTCTAAATCCAAGAAGAAGAAAAAAAGTACAGAGAAAGATACAGAGGATTCTTGTTACTGTTAGCCAGTAGACATTTGTTAAAGGCATACTGTGTTCCAGGTTCTGTGCTAAGTGTTAGGAATACAAAGAAAGGGAAGAAACGGTCCCTCCTTTCAAGGAGCTGACCATGTAATAGAAGAGACAACATGAAAAGAGGTATGTACAAACGATATATAAAGGATACATTAGGAGGGTCTAGTACTAAGAATCAGGAAAGACTTCTTGTAGAAGATGGGATTTTAGCTGGGACCTGAAGATAGCCAAGGAAGCCAGGAGGCAGAGATGAGGAGGAAGAGATTTTCAGGAATGGGAAATAGCCAGTAAAAATACTGTCAGGAGATGGGGTGTGCTGTGTGAGGAGCCCCAAGGAGGGCAGTGTCACTGGACCACAGAGGATGTTGGGGGGTTGGGTGGACCAACGTGTGAGATGACTGGACAGGTTAGAGAGGGGGCCTTTCTGACTTCAGGACCTGTACCCTGTCCACTGTACCACCTAGCTACCCTGGAGTATATACACACTTTTAAAAAAAAAAAACAATTATATGTAACAAACTGTTTCTTATACAAGACTCTTTCATCTTTGTATATTGAAATGTTTGTCTTTAAATTAGTTGTGATTAAAATTTTAATTAAATTTATTGTGATTAAATTCACAGTAAAAAATAAAATTTATTCGTAAGGTTTATTTTTGTTATTTATTATTTATTTGTAAGTTAAAGAATTATGTGGTTAGGATGTTAGAATGATGGTCAGTATAGGAGCATAGATTAAGAGTTGTAAGATTATCATAGGGGTCTTCTAGTCCAAACCCTTCATCCTACACATAAGGAAGCTGGAATCTAGAGAAAGAAGAAAGTTGCCTAGGATTCCATGGGCAGTAAGTGGCAAAGCCAGGATTCCAACCAAGGCTGTCCCTGCTTCTCCTCTGTGTCACACCGCCTACTGTTCCTGCATATTGGCATTTATGAGAACAGAAGTGTGATGGAGGTAAAGACAGTTATGAGACAGAGATTAAAACCATTGAGAAAGTTGGGATCCCCGCCCTTACAGGTTAAATGATAGTAATAAGGATGGAGAAAGAATGTTACAAATGGATTACATAGACTTTAAAAAAAAACATAGGTAATGTTACTTTGTGGTTTCCAAGTCAATATGGCCACAGAGATCCACTTCTATTTGAGTCTGACAACACTGCTTTAAAGTAATGATTTGATCACTGCGTGGATCATAATTTTGAAGTCTTTGAAGTGTCTCCCTTTGTAATATTCTATCCATCATCTAACTTGTTTCTTGGTTCTGCCTTCTCTGTTGTTCATCATTTTATACAGCTCTTCCCAAGTTCTTCATATTTGTCATTTCCTGTAGGGCTGCGGCACTTCATCCCATTAAGACACCACAGTTTGTTAAGCCAGTTCCCAGTAGATGGGGGCCTGTTTTTCTTTCTAACTCTCTTTGATGCTATAAATATTTCATATACATGGGACCTTTCTCTTTGCTTGACTTTCTTAAGAGAGTGGATGTGTTGATGCTGCCTTCCCAAGGCCTTCTTACTGACCTCTCCAGCCAGTCTTTAATGTCCTGGATCCTGTTCTTCAACGGTTCAACCGAGATTCATGAAGGAGCCAGAACAGCCGGAGAATAGGACTCAGAGACATTGATTGCTGGAGGGGACCTGATGAGAACCTTGCTTGGGAGGGCTTGGCAGCTGCATCTTAGAAGCTGTGATGGAGAACAGGAGGAAAGCCAGGAAACATTTGACAGGGAACCTACCTTTTGGGAGCATTTTTCAGAGAATTCAGAAAAAAGACAAGTAGGATTCCATGACCTAAAGTTATTTAGGAGAAGCTCTTGAGAATTACAATTCTAAAATCAATGAGGAAGAATAGTGGAAGCTCTTTGCATAGGAAACTCACTGAACAACTGGCATTTTTAAAAGGCAGGATGGAAGAAGGAAGACAGGTTGGATGACCAAGCATGAATACAAAGGCCTAGCAGAGTCCTGCCTGGGAAGTGGGGTGCTAAAGTTCGAGGAATTGAAGGTGGTGAGGAAGGCCAAGGACAACCAGAAGGGTGGGTTCTTTAAATCTCTGTTGAAGAAAAGAGGAACACAAAAGGGATGGAACTCCAGCCATAGTTGGATATGGGACCGTGTTAACCACTGATCAAAAGAAGGCACAGATACTTGGCTTACTGTTTCTGTTTTCTCTGCCAAGAAGAATGAAACTTGGACTAGAAAGAATAGAATAATAAGTTAATACTCAAGATAGTAATGGAGATAGTAAGAAATTATCTAGCTGACCTTGACCAATTCAAGTCACCAGGCCTAGATTCACAACATTTTCAAGTACTGACAGAGCTAGCACACATGATTGTTGAGCCACTGTTGGTGATCACTGAAATGTGGAGACTGGAAAATAAAGGTCTTGCCTAAGGGGATCAACTGAGGAAAAAAGGGGTGTTGAGCCTGAAGGAGAGAAGATTTAGTGGCGATGTGATTGCTGCTTTTGAGTGTTTGATATAAATGTGGAAAATGTGGAGGAGGAATTAGATTGTCTTGTTTGACCCTAGAGAGAAGTAGGCAGTAGTGACAAAGAAGTCCCATTAGGCTTGAGGGAAAGCCACAACAGCTAACAATGTGAGCTGTCCACAGGGGGATTGGGCTGCCTCTGGAGGAGGTTCTCCAAACTCCCTCTAGGTCTCCAAGGAAAGGCTGGGTGATCTGGGATGGTTGGAGTTCTATGGCAGCTTCTGAGATTGATTCTATGAAGTTGAAAGGTGATAGGAGTTAGAGTGTTAGGAGGGGATCAAAATATATAATGTGGGGTGTTGTTACTTTAGTGATGAAAGACGGTAGGAAGATCACAAGGCTTGGAATCAGAAATTGGGTTTGAATTTTCAGCTCTTAGACTTAGTATTTAGGTGACACTGGACAAATCACAGCGTCTCTGAGCCTCCATTTTTTATCCTTTGTAAAACGAGTTTACAAGATCCCAGAGTTAGAGCCGGAAGGGACCCTAGAGGTCTCTAAGGTAAAGCCCCTCATTTCACAGAGGAGGAGACTGAAGGCCGGAAAGGGAGAGTGACCTGTCCAGAGAGCTTCATGGCTAGGAGGTGCCTGAGGTGGGATTCAAACCCAGTTCTTCCACATTCCAAGTCCCTTCTTCTGTCCTCTGTACTAATAGTGTGAAACTCAAGTACAGACAGGGACTAAACCTAGATGGAAGTGGTTTAGAAAACCACGGGCTAACACTATCCATTCTATTGTGTTTTTATTTATTTTGTTGAGTATTTACCAGTTATATTTGACTCAGGTTCAGACAGCGTTGTGGGTGTTTGACACCTGCACTTCCACATCCTCCTGCCCCTTGGAGCTGAACTAGATGGCCTGGAGGGGGAGGCGGTCCTCTTAGCTTCTTTCTGAAACCCCTCTTCTTGTCCTAGAACCCTGCACCACTTAAGTGGTTTCCCATTTTGTGTTTGTATCCCAACACAATGCCTTGTACATAGTAAGCACCTGATAAGGCCTTGTCAAATGACTGGATAAATCTTTGTTCCTCCATGAACTGGGGAAAGCTTTGAATTTGCACAAGAAGGTCATGATAATCAAACCAGTTGAATGCTGAATAAAAATCACAAGAGACTGAAGGAGTGAGGTGGTAGAGATATGGCAGACAGCACTCTAGACCACCCATTTTAAAGTCCTCTTTATTTTGTCCAGAATGGAGCTGTGGGCCTAGGTGAGATAGGTAAGGACTGGCTGGTACTGCTGGTTAGAAATGGGAAAGAAATAAGACACCCCGGGGCATCTTAACAGTTAATAAAGGAGCTCTGCTTAGCCACAGCATGGGATGGGGCTTCAGCTAAAGATATAGGACTGATGGGGCTAAGTACAGCTGCCTTGCCTTTCTGTTGCTCATGGTCGTCTACAAGCCAAGAGCCAAGGCCCAGCTGGAGTCCTGTGGCTTTTTGTGCTCAGGTGTCCCAGAAATGTCAACAGGCTCACAGTTGGGTGATTGGTGAGCTTTAACCTTATCTTGGCTGGAGCCTGACCATCTCACCCGGGCCCAGCCACTCCCTGACCATGCTGACTTGTGCACCCCTTTGTCCCCTAGCCTTCTAGTTCCTCTTTATGTGTTATTTTCCCCATTAGAATGTCAGCTTCATGAGGACAGGTTCTGTCTTGTTTGTATTTGTTTCCCCATTGACTGGCACAATTCCTGGCCCACAGTAAGTGCCCAACTAGTACTTTTTCATCCATTCATTTGAATCTTGAAACCAATTTAATTGCCTTTTAAGAAAAAGAACTAGCCCGTCCCTCATGGCAGGAAACTGGTAATATTCCTACCACCACAGCAAAAGACATGGTGACTCGGTTCAAGTGCTAGTTCACAATACTGGAGAAAGGAAAAGACCCATTTGGGTTATAGAGTAGAGAGTTTAACTGCCAGAGAGTGTGAGGGGTGGAAAGTGAGGAAGAAATCATTCGGCAGGTGCCTTTGATTCAGGGACAGACGCTGGTCATAGCTGGTGCAGAGGACAGCCAAGGATCCACTCTAGCTATACCTGAAGCATCGGTTCAGCTCCAGGACATCTGCCCTGCTCCTTCTGGGTGTTAATGCTCCCTCTTTCTTCTCTCCTATACTTAATTGTGTAACGCTGTGATCCCAGGTAGGAGGCAAGCTCCTGGAGCCTCCAGGGATTGTTGACTGCTTTTAGTGATCTGTGGCAGGACCCATGATACTTTGAGAAGGAACCTGGCAAGTACTGTTCGAGAGGATCAAATCCAGGTCAAGAAACGGAAGGCTTCAGGACACTGGTTGGACTTTCTGGCCTGCTGCTGATTTAGTCAGGAACTTCAGATTTGGGAAGGGAACAGCTGGTTAAGAAGATGGCGTCTGAGAACAGGATTTGGGTTTCTGTGCCAGGGCTTAAAACGTAAGAACGATGGGCTTTGGCTCAGAAGTGGAACATACCCATAGAGGAGTGTTGAAATATCTGTCTGTCTCCTCTCTAGTATCAGAAGGATTCTAATCAAAAGGAAGTCGAAAGCTGCCTATCCAGAGCCACCCAGCTAGATCAGAGAGTGTCTATACAGCTACGAAGAAGAATGGCGGTAGAGATGCCCAGTAATTCAAAGGACATAGGATCCAAGAAAGGACCAACAAGAAAACCCACGGTCCCAGGCCTTTATACACAAATGGGTGTAACGTAAGGGTAACAAGCAGGTATACAAGAAGTCCTGACTCAGAGAGGCACATTTCACCTAAGTTTCATCTAAGACTTGATGGGATTAAACTCATGTCAGAAATATGCCCCTGGGAAGGTGTACTTTTACAGGAGCGGACGAGATCCCAAGGGGCAGAGCAGAATAGCATTGTTTATTACGGTAAATTTATTTGAGGAAATCCAAGAATGATAAGGAGTGATTAGAGGGATAAGGAATGACAACAAAACCTTTGGATGAAGAACCACCTAGACCAAAGTAGGAGATAGGAAACGTTGCAGGTCTGAAATAGAAGCGTGATACAGTAGTGATGGGAGACGTCAGTCTTTTATACTTCTTCAAGTTTGGGCTAGGCCCAAGGCAGAACAGCTGATAAATGACTTTTAATGATGATGATCATTAATCCTTCTGAAGCAATGAGGGGATCTGATGCTCCCTAGTTTATTCTGACCAAAAAGGAGAAATTGGTTACCAAGACTGAAATGAAGCAAACTTTTTTGGTGATATATTTGTGACTGTTCTATCTTACAGTTTATGGTAGAGAACAAGAAGAAAAGGAGGAATTAGTCTGATGTACACCATGATCAGTCAGTAAGCATTTATTAAACACCTACTGTGTGCCAGGTGTTGTAGGCACCGGGGGCTAACAAAGACAAAATGAAAGTCTACACCCTCGAGAAGCTTTCATTCTGTTGGGTGAGACAGCATGCATGCCTAAGTATATAAAGAAAAGGTAACTCAGGGGCTCTGGTGAAGTCAGAAAAGACCTTCTGTAAGAAGTGGCATTTGAGTTGGGCTTGGAAAGAAACTGAGGTTTTTAGAAAGTGGCTGTGATGAGAAAATGGATTCCAGGGGGGTGGGGTGCCTCCGGTGCAAACATGTGGCAGTGAGAGATGGAAAGTTATATTTGTGAGGAGGACTATAAAAGGTGTCAAGGGGAGTAATGTATAATTAGCCTGGAAGTGTTGGTGGGAGCTAGACTGTGAAGGGCTTCGACTGTCAAGCGGTTGTTTATATTTGATCCTTGAGGCAATGGGGAGCTATGGACATTTCCTTTGTTTTAGGAACAGCATTTTGGCCTCTGTGTGCAGGATGAATTGGAGTGGGGAGAGGCTTCAGTCGTGGATATTAGTTAGGTTATTGCAGCAATTCAGTGAAGAGGTGATAAGGGCCTAACCTTGGAAGGGTGAGTAGAGAGAAAGGGGCAGATGAGAGATGTGGAGGGTGTAGCATTGACTTTATAGCTGGTTAGGTCTGTGGAGAGGAAGGACTCCGAGCTTGCAAATCTGAGTCACTCAAGGTTGGTGGTACCTTCAACAGAAACAGGGAGGTCAGGAAAAAGAGTGAGTTGGGGGTAGGAATGGAGAAATGACTTCTGTTTGGGACAAGTTCAAGTTTAGATGCCTGTGGGAAAACTCACTGTATTCATTTCTCTTGGCCACAGGGTTCATTGCCTTGCTGCTCAAAGAAGGGGAGCCAGTCGTGAGAAATGCAGGAATGTTTTACAATGTACTATTTTTGTTCATCGGTGGTTGAAGAGAATGTGTTGGGGGTAGACTTCACACACAGTCCACCGTACTGCTGAAAGAGACTCATGGGAGGGAGCGCTTCCTCACACAGGTTTCCTTTCTCAGATTCACATCTGGTTCTGCCGTCCTCGCTGCAGCCGGCCTCCTTCTCTCTGGGTCTGACCTCATTGTGGCCTGCAGCACAGAGAATGTTCCTTAAGGCTTAACCTGTTTTTAACTCCTCCTAAAAGGAATTCGAGGTTAATGTTTTATCCCAAAGGCCACAAGGAGTAAATGAATATCATCTGAGTGTGGGAGTGACTTAGTCCCGTGCATTAGGGAGGTTATTTTGCCGGGGAATGATGGATTAGAGAGGGGGAGAAACCAGAAACAGGGAGGCAGACCCATTAGAAGGCTGGTGTAGTGGGCCAGGGTGAAGGGGGAAAGTCCTGAGGAGGGTACGTGCCCCAGAATATACTCCTTTTTTATCTTTACTATTAAAAAGAGCTTTCTTGTTCTTCAAATGGTTGAAGTGAAAAGCCCAACCCTGGTGCTTCCCAGAAGCCATCATGCAGAAGGTGATCTTTTTTCAAAACACATTTGTAGCTGTAGACATTTTACTGTCATAGACATGGTGACTCTCCATTGGTTTTGCAGTGCTCCCTGGGATGGTTGGGGGGTGGGGGACAGGGGGAATGCCTGAAATAACCATAAGGTAAAAATCACATTGTCAACAGAACTTAGTAAAATAAACCATCGGTTGTGTAGCTTGATACCTGAATTTGTCATTCCCATACAGCAAACTATCATGTTAAGTCTTTTTTTTCCCCTTTTTGTAGCTCCTTAAACATTCCCTAAAGATTTATAGTTATAACAGTCCTGTTCACTGACAGTCATTCTGAGCTCCCCTCTTCTACACTCTGTCCACCATGTTGCTTTCTCTGATCCGGATGCTAGTATTTGCTTCGTTACCAGCCCATCGTGTGACTGAACAAATCCGTAATAACCCTTCCGGACCTGAGTTTATAGCTCACCTTTAGAAATGAAGAGGGTAGGTTACTTAGCTTACGCTGGATGCACTTAGATCTTGGAGATGAAAAGACGTACGAAAGTAGAAGGTGCTGTGTAAAATTAAGGGAATAGTTAGAAGTGAGTTTTTTGTTTCTTTCTTATCAGAAACCCTAATGATGAAAAATACAGATCTATCCGGATTGGAAATGCAGCCTTTTCTACTCGACTCTTGCCCGTCAGAGGAGCAGTCGAATGCTTGTTTGAAATGGGCTTTGAAGAAGTAAGTATTTTGTAGGAACTTGTCCATTTTACCCTCTTTCCAGATATGTAGAGATGTGTGCTTCCGCACTAGAGGCATTCATGAAATGGTAAATTAATTCTTTAGCTCTTAGACTTGGGAAAATTCCAGTGTATGTCAGTTCTGATTCTACTGTCTTGAACCTCTTAGGTTCAATAGAGTACAGTCGATAAATAAATGTGTGTGTGTGTGTGTGTGTGTGTGTGTGTGTGTGTGTGTGTGTGTATTTGGCTTTGAGAATGATCTAGAAAATGTGTGTGAGCACCAATGCCGCTGACCCTCTCTGATGCCTTGTCATCTCTGTCTGTTTTTTGTTTCAATTGGATCATATCACCATAGATTTAAAGATGGGAAGGACCACAGACTGTAGAAGGTCAGTCCACAGGACGTAGGAGGCAGAGCTGGGATTTGTACCCAAGGTTGTCGGACTCGAAGGCCATTGCTCTGTCTGCTCTGTCCCCCGATGCCCTTTTGTATTGTTTGGGGAATACTGGATTCGGTGGCTTTGTTCTTTGTTTTTTTTTTCCAAAGGAGAGGGGAACATGTACATTTTCATAGCTTATCTAAAGGCTTTTTTGACTAAGTATCCCAAAAGAAAAGATACTTTTAAAAAGCTGTTTACCTGATTAAGGTAGTCCCAAAGTTTTGTGCTAATAAACTGAGCACATTCTACTTGCTTCTGGTTGTGTGTGTCTAGGACAAAATAGACCTTGTTCCCTATGAGCTGATGCTTGTTGGTAGCATCACAGCACGTGGCAGTTCAGGGGCTCCACAGGACACAGAACACTGGCCTGGAGGCAGGAGGACCCCTGCCCCAGACACTTCCTAGCTATGTGACTCTGAACAAATTACTTAAGCTCTGTCTGCCTCGGTTTCCTCTTCTCTAAAATGGGAATCACAACAGACCCAGGGTTATTGTATCAAATGCAATAATAATTGTAAGGTGCTTGGCATAGTGCCTGGCCCATAGTTGGTGTTATATAAATGTGAGTTATCATGATTATTATTATTATTATTATTATCATCACATAGTAGGTGCTTTACATATGTTTATGGAATTAAAGCCTCACATTCTGCCGTCTTGGTTTCTAACATATACTAAGCTGCTCTAAGCGTAAAGCAAAGGATGAATTTCTGTATTTTTGTACGTTTCAGGGAGAGACGCATCTTGTGTTTCCTAAGCAAGCGTCTGTTGAGCAGCTTCAAAAAATCCGTGACCTGATTGCCAGAGAGAGGAGTAGCAGATTGAACGACTCAGATAAGACCCACAAAGCGGATTCATCTCAGAGACCCACGAGTGATGCTCAGCCCGTGACGTCCCAGCCGTCCCGTCCTGCCGAGGTAACGCAGCGCCCGGTGAACAGTCAGCTACAGTCCACGGCTACACGCGCCGCCCATACGGTAATTCTGGGTTTGAATTGTAGCACTTTTCAAAAATGTTTAAATAGAATAACATTGATGAGTCCTTTGAGAGAGAGAGCCTTTAAAAATCATTTCCTGAGTTATACCAATTATTCTTGGGATTTCCTATCCCCACACAGGAAACACTTCATAGCTGCCTTTAAACTGGTTGTGCAGCTGCCAGATTTGTCATGAGATTTTGAAAAATGTTCTCTTTCTTTTCTTGACACTTGTGCCTTTATGTTGGTGTTCTGTTACAGTGATGAGACACTGAGGTGTTTGTGGCTGTCCCCTCTATCTTGCTTCATTTTTTATTTAAAGTAGAAGCTCCTAAATCGTGAGCCTGATAAAGTGGTTGCGAGGGATCTAGTTTATTAAATGACTTAAATTTAGCAATAAGCAAACACTTGCTGTAGATGGAATAAATATTTCACACAGGTAACTGTTTTTAAAACAAATGCTCTGTTTTGATTAATAAAATAGAAGTTCATTTAAAAGTATTACTGAATCCATAATAGCTTTTTGTCATATCGTTTCTCAAAGAATACTAAGAGAATTGTGAGGGGTCCACGAAACTTTTTTGAGAATCACAAAGTCTTCATAATCAGAGATTGGGTTCATTGATTGACATGTGTGCCTGTTAACGTAGGTTAGCAGTACAAATTGGTGCTTAGCCTAAAATCAGTCAACGATGGGCCTGGGGGTCCGTTCCAAGAAAGTTGTAGGTTGAATCTTGGTTGATCTGGCCGTTCTCATCCTAATGATGTGTTTAGTTAGCAGGCCAGCATCTACTTTTCGGTAGTTGGAAATTAACACCCTCTTCCTGATTGGCCTAGCAGCTGTTACACCTGCTACAGAATAAAGTCACCATTTTCTGGTAATGGATGTTGTAGGTTGTGAACTTTAGCTACAAATGCACACGACTACCAACATAGACGCCTAGAATTAGAGGCTAGAAGGCACCCAGAGGTGTCATCTGCTTTGTCCAGTATACTTGTTCACGTGAGGATCCGAGGAGATGATAGAGTCTTCCATGCTAACTCATTCCTTACTGTCAGAAAATTTCTTATTTTCTGGCATAATTCTATCTCTCATCAGTTTAAGCCCATAGTCTCTTGTTCTTTTTTTTTTTTTTAGCAAAAAATAGTTTTTCACTAGTCTCTCTTTAGCAGCCCTTTACACTAGACACTGTTAAGTTATTAAATCTTTTTTTCAGAGTGATTAATTTCAGAATTGCCGACCTTTCCTCCCTTATCAGGGTCACAGAATACATCCATGACTCTTTATTCTGGGAAGGCTCTGAACTACTCCCTGAGAGACAAAAGAACAGACGAATTGGCCGGTGGGTCAGAAGAAGGCTGTCTCTGCCTCAGACTCATTTATCCCTCTATTGTTGTCTAGTGGTTCTTTTTTTTTATTTTTTCATTTAACAAAAATTTATCTTCTTTCCTTCCTTCCTCCCTATTGAGGAAAAAAGAAATACTAAACCTTGTATCAAATACGTGTAGTTGAGCAAAACAAAATTCCCATATTAGCCATGTCCCCAAACCATATACCCCATTTTTCTCCTTGAATCCATCACCTTTTTATGAGAAAGTGAGTAGCGTTTTTCATCATTGGTCCTCTGGCATCTCATGCTTTTTCAGTCTGTTGATAACAGTTCTTAAGTTTTTCAAAGTTGTTTCTCTTTATAATGTTGTTGCCTTATAAATTATTCTGGCCCTGCTTGTTTGATTCTGCATCAGTTCTTAGAAGTCCTCCAGGTTTCTCTGAAACTTCCCTTTCAAGATTTCTTACAGCACGATACAGTCACATGTCTTTAGATATTGTTACCTGTTTTTTCCATCTCCTCTTTACTAGCCGGAAAAAAAAATAGCGCTAGCAATTCCTACTCATGAAAGTTTATTACTTTCCTACCGTTGATGCTGAGGAAGAGAAGGGTGCAAAGGACTGCTTGGCTTTTTAACTTCCTGATTATGACTTTCTACTTCATCTTTCTATATTACTTAATAGTTTACTATAAATAACAATTTCAGAAATTTACATCCCTTTTTTAAAATGAGGGCCTGTTTACCCGGACTGACATTTAATTGTTACTGTTCTGATTTAGAGACTCTTATCTACTGAATTAATTTTCAGATTACCCTCCATTTACTTTTCATTTCAAATATCTTGGAGGTTAGCACTTTGGTACTGGTTTTGGTTCATGCCAACCACAGGGCTCTGTGTACTCAATAAAAAAAAAAAAATAAAAACACCATTATATTGTTAAACCAAATTCTGATTTCAGAAGTAAAAAAATACATCTTCATCTCTCTATATGGCATTCATACACTTTATAGCCAGAATGTTTCTAATCTATCAGCCCCTATTCCTGGGGTACTTATGACAATTCTACTTTTAAAAATGTTAAGCGTTGGAATGGATTGCTTACCTGAACCATGCTTTAGAGATAATTTAGTCCAGAAGCATAATACAACAATAATGGAAGACTTCAGTTAACTAGACATCTTGTGGAACTCTCTGCTTCTTGAGTTACCTTAGTTATAAATTCATTCTATAAAAGCTGCTGGATCCAACCAGGGGAAATTTTATTCTGTATCTAGTTGCACAAACACAGAAAACCTGTCTGCAGGGTGGAAATTATGGGAACCCTCAAGGGAAGTGATCCATTTCTTTTAGAATTTGATAGGAAAACCATCCAGGCATAGTCTGACATGCATCCTAGATTTAGGGAAAACATTTCAAAGGTTCAGAAGATGTTTTCTTTCACAACATGACTATTATGGATATGTTTTGCATGACTACACATGTATAACTCATATTGAATGCTTGCCTTCTCAATGCAGGGTGGGGGGGAGCAGAGCAAGGGAGAAAATTTGGAACTCAAAGTTTTATAAATGAATGTTAAAAATTGTTTTTACATGTAACTGAGGAAAATTAATTTTAAAAAAGAAGAAGAAACATAGGTACCTATGGATTAAGATACTTAATTGGGGTGATCTGATCCCAATCTCTAGAGTAGGGGGGACCTGTGGACCAAGCCCCCTGAACATGGAAAGGGCCCTCACCCCAGTTGCTCCAATCAGATCTTTGGGGGAGGGAAAGCTGAGATGTGAACCCCTGTGGGGGAGCAAGGCCTCAGCCAGTTTTGATCTCGAGAATAGGGATCTGAGACTCTGCACTCGCTTCCTGTAATCTGAGACTCAAGCCACAGGCCAGGAATAGGTCCACAAAATATTTAGTGTTATCTCCCCAAGAATGAGCTAATTGTATTTTTTCATAGATAGATAGATGCACGCATATAGATACACATATTATATATAGACACATACATACATACACACACATACACATACATATATATATCGACTACTGTGTGTCAGGCCCTATGCTATGCACTTCACAATTATCTCTTCTGGTCCTCACAACAGCCATTTGAAGTCAGTTCTATTGTTATCCCTACTTTACAGTTGAGGAAACTGAGGCAAACAGAAGTTAAGCAACATGGCTTGTAAGTGTCTGAGTCTGGATTTGAACTCGGGTCTTCCTGACTCCAGACCCAGTGCTCTATGCACTGTGGAGTTCCCTAGCTACCTTAGATAAGTGAACAGAAATACAGCTGTTACGACGCCAGGAATGCTCAAGACAAACCAGCCCAGAAGAGGAAAGTGACTCCAAAATGTGTACAAACAGAGCCTTCCTCTCTCCAGATCCCCCCTCGCCAATAAAAGGCACAGCCTGCCTACAAGATCAGTTAGAATTCCTAGAGGAAATGGTATGAGTTTGGAAAACAAGTTTGAAATGAGGTCATAAATGAAATACATGATGTGGGAAAGAATTGGAAAAGAAATGAAAGCAATGGAGGAAAAATTTTGGGGGAAAATTAACAGCTTAGCCTAAGAGGTACAAAAGCTTTTTGAAGTAACAGATTCCCTGAAAAGTTGAATGTTCCAAGCAAAAGTCATTGATTCCGTGAGACAACAGGAAATACTCAAAGTCAAAAGATTGAAGAAAACAGCAGAAAATGTCCTATCAGAAACAACCGACCTGGAAGACAGATCAAGGAGAGAGAATTTGAGAATTATTCGGGTATTTCCTGGTCACGTGACCAACAGATGGAGTACCAGAAATTTCTCCAATCCCCATGACCTCTCAAATGTCTCCAGATTAGGAATTATATTCTGGAGAGAAAGCAGTGTCAGCTGTCTCCATCATCGAGGATGCCGAGAACCCCGAAAAGGTAAAAACTTGGCAGATAATCCCTAATCCCTAAAGTGCTTACTTACCACCCACTTCACCACCACCCGCCACACTCCCAGCAATGTTGTATAAACTGTCCTGTTACACCCTTGCAACAAAACTTAAATCTATACCCTGATTCCACCCTCCCTTCCCCCCCCCCGCCCCCCACATACTCAGGCTGTGACAGCAGTGTGGCAGCACTCTGTGCCACCACCAGGCTCAATCAGAAAACTGAGCAGATGGGGATGAGACGTATGTGTGGTTGTGTGACTCTCCACTAAGTATGAGCAAAAGCAATCAGCATCCAGTTGAACCAGTTCTGTCTCTCCTCCACCCTCACCCTGAAGAAGTCACTTGTGGCAAAGACCCAGGCTAGTGAATCATGAGTTGTCCAGCATAGGAGGAGGTGGAGATTCTTTGAGATCCAATCAAAAGCATCCATAGCAATTCCAACTCCAAGACCCATAGTGGTTCAATTTAATGATTCCATTGAAACAGCAAATTTTCTAAGCAACCTGGAGAAAGACCTTCAAATGTAAAGGAAATGAAGTTCTGACTACATGAGTCTACCCTGCATCCACCGGAAACTAAAGTTCAAAAAACCAAAGGAGCCCAAGATGAAGGCATATACTGTAAATCTAAGCCTAACCATAAATGAAGAAAAAGATGGATATTCAATAAAAAGAGACAGAACATTCCTAGAAATAAAACGTACTTGAAGAAATTATTTGCTACTCAAACACACCAGGCAACAGAAAGGTTGGGTAAACAAATCAACCTAGGACAACAGCAACAACAAAAGAGCAACCAATAAGTCATTAAGAAATTTCTTTCTAAATGTAAACAAGGGTGAAAGCAGGAATCAAATAGGAACAGTGGTGAAGAAACATGCCTGAAACATCGTGGACTAAACCTCAAAACACCTCACCTACAAGTGAGTCTTTTTTTTTGGTAGGACTAAATTATAACATAGAAATTTACAAAATGGGAGGGTGTAAAAAAAAAGGGGTAGGGGATGAAGAAGATAGAGGGGAATAGGTGATATATCCTAATTAAGTCAAAGGCTAAGAATGAAGGAGAAAGGGAAGAAGAGAGCCCCTCAGGAAAATGATCAGAGAGGAAAAGGAGGGGATTGACAAAGGAGAAAAGAATGAGCAAAATCTTATTTCAGTGGTGTACCACTGATGGGAGTACCCCTGATGAATACACTTAGGGCAGAATGAAGATATTCTGTATAAGGGAGACGGGGACTTGGAGGAATTGGGTGCTTAGAGAAACCACTCGTCCTGCCTTGGGAGGAGCAGAGTTCCTAGGGGCAGCCAACTTTCAGAAGAGTGGACAGCATGGATCCAGAAAGAGATTTTGAGGCAAATTTGGTGGGGAGGGATGGCTGAAGGAAGGGCAAAGATCAGCAATCAGGGATATAGGAAAATTCCTACCATGGAAGAATGTCTTCTCTCTCACCTGCAGGAATTGATATATCTGAGAGTGAGGCACAAAGAAAAAAGGAGCTGGGGACAAGACCTACAAAATAAAAACAAACTCTTTGGAAGAGGAAACCTTAAATAGGCACCTCCAAAGTCTTAACTCCATGAAGAATACAGAGAATGAAAAAGTGCTTAATAAGTCAAAGGTCTGTGAATCAAAGAATGGCGGTATAGAAGAGCTAAGGAAGAAAAATATTGAAGAGAATGAGGGAAAGAAATCATTTTAGAAAAAGGGATGGAAAATTAAATTGAAAAAAATTAACAAATAAAGCAAGTTGAAGGGGGACAAGAAGGGAAAGTCTAGTTGATTACTTAACCAAGAAGGGAAAAAAAGAGAAGAATTAAATAACTAGGAAAAGCAAGAAATATAAAGGAACAAATAAGCAAAACTCCCAAACTAAGGAAAGGGTAAAGACCCTATGGGTGAGGGGCATAGAGATGGTGTGAGTATAGTTGCTTTAAAATAACTGAAAACATAGTACCACTTTTACAGAGAAGGGGGGAGGAATCCTAATGGGGGGCGGGAAGTTTAGAGACAAATGGAGGAAAATAAAAATTAAATTTAATAACAGTAAATGTAAATGGATTAAACATTTCAATAAAATGAAAAAGAATGATGTATTAAACAAGAAAACAAGATCCCACAATCTGTTGCTTGCAAGAAACACATTAAAAATAAAATAAATAAAGACAGTAAAAATCAAAGACATATACAAAGTAAAAATGAAGGATTGGAAAAAAATTGACCTTGCATCAGGTGAATCCAAAGAAGCAGGAGTTGAAATCATGCTGACAGACAAAGCAAAAACAAACATTTGAAGCCTAAAAGGGATAAACAGGGGAACTACATTATGCTGAAAATAACCATAGACAACAAGCCAACGTCAATATTAAACTTATATGCTCCAAATGCCCTAGTATCTAAATGAATAAACAAAGCATTAACTGCATTACAAGAAGATAATAGACAGTAACACAATAGTGACAGATATTAATGCCCTTTTCTCAGTTTTGAATAAGTCTAACAGAAAGATAAACAAAAGGGAAAAGATAAAACAGAACAGACATAGAATTGCTGTAGAAACTAGAGCTTAAAGATTTATGGCATCTTCTTAATGGGACTGTTAAAGAACATAGATAATTCTCAAAATCACTTGGAACTTGAATAAAAATTGGCCATGTATTAAGTTAGCACAGAGGTATTGCAAACATTTAAAAAGACAAATAGTAAATGCATCTTTTTGGACCATAATGCAATAAAAATGATAATCACTTTAGGGACCACAAACAAAAAACAGACACTTAAATGGAGACTTTAACAATGAAAACCTAAATAAGGAGTTGCTCAAAGAACAAATCGTGGAAAAAAATAATAATGATGGAACAACACATCAAAATTTCTGGGATGCTGCTAAAGCAAATATCCCTACAAACATACATTAACAAAAATTAACTGAATGTGCACATTAAAAAATAAAACAATAAACCTAAACTGAAAACAGAAGAGGAGATATTTAAAAATTAAAGAAGAAATGGATAAACCGGAAACCAAAAAAATCGATAAACCTTTAGCAAATCTGATTAAAAAGAAGGCAGAAAACATGGTGAAATCAAAACAAAACCAGAAAAAATAAAAAACAGAGTCAGAACCTATTACGCACAAGTTACATGTTAACAAAACTGAGAACACAAATGAAATAAATACTGTTAAAATATAAAACACCCAAACTAAAAGGCCAATTAGAGATCTTAAATACACACACACACACACACACACACACACACACACACACACACACACACACACACACACACACACACACACACACACACACAGTAAAGAACTGCCAAAGGAAAAAAAAACTCCTGTTCCTGTTGGATTCACTGGAGAAATCTGTCAAATTTTAAAGCACAAGTCGTGTCCATCCTACAGGAAATTATTCACACCTTACCAGAATCCTTTTTATGAGACAAATCAAGAAGTATCTAAAATATAGTACGGGAGAACTGTAGATCAATATCATTAATAAATATTGGTCCAAACATTTTAAATAAAATTTCTTCAAACAGACTACAACAATTTATCCAAGAAATCATTCATTATGACCAGCAAAGCAAGGACGTTAGGAAAATAACTAACATAATGAATATAAAAAAAACAAAACCATACTATTATCTCAGGAGATGAAGAAAAGGCCTTTGATAAATTGCAACACTGGCTTATGCCAAAATCCCTACAAATATAGTCATAGAGCGTTCTTTTTTTAAAATTTCATAAAAAGCATCTAAAATCAGAAATGAGCATCATATGCAGTGGGGGTACACTAGGAAGGGAGAAAACAACCATTTATTAAGTGCCCATCATATTCCAGGCACTATGCTAACTAAGCATTTTACAAATATCTTATTTTGATCTCACAACCATCCTGAGAGGTAGGTCCTATTATCTCCATTTTGCAGTTGAGGGGTTAAGTGACTTGCCCAGGGTCACACAACTAATAAGTCTTAGGTAAGATTTGAATTTAAGCCTTCCAGGTTCCAGTCTCTGTGCACTCTATGGTCCCACCTAGCTGCCTTTTCCAGTAAATAAGGGAGTAAAGCAAGGATACTCATTCTTAGACATAGTTCTGGTGTTAGACATAGTTCTGGAGATGCTGGCAACAGCAATAAGATAGGAAAAATAAGTTAGAGATGCAAAGGTATGTAAAGAAGATATAAAATCATCCCTATTTGTCAATAATATAATGATAAACTTGGAAAATTCATGACTAATGAACAGTTAATGGTCTTGTGAAAATTTAGGCTACAACAAAAACCCTTCAAAATCAGCAGCATTTCTATGTGATAATAAAAATCCCAAGAGGCAGTGTAAGGGAAATTCCCCTCCAAATGACTTCAAAATGCACAAAGTATCAGGAGATTGACTGACCTACCCGTGGACACAGAAGATTTGTGTAGAATCAAGTACAAAGTGCTCCTTAAAGCCAGAAGGAACATATTAAATTGCTGCAGGAGCATTTGGTGCTCGTGATTGGCCCCTGACATTCCTGCCAGAGTTAATTTACACTTTTAATGCTGTACCAATCAAAGGGGGATGCTTTATAGAACTGGATAAAATAATAAAAAAATTCATTTGGAAAAATAAAAGATCAGAATATCTAGGGAAATGATGAAGAGAGGAGGAATGGATGGAGAATAGCACTTCCAGAATTCAAATTATATTATAAAACAGCAGTCATCACAACCATCTGGTGCTAGTTAAAAATAGCGAGGTCAGTCAGTGGAACACACTAGACGAAGAAGAATCGGAAATAGTGGAACTCGGTGTCCAACAAATCTAAAAACACAAGTTAATTGGGAAAGAATTCCTCATTTGACCCAAAACTGCTGGGAAACCTAGAAAGCAGTCTGGCAGAAATTAGGCTTAGACCAACAGCTTACACCATCTTCTCAAATAGGTTCTAAGTGGAAATGCGATCTTAATATTAAAGATCCTGCTATTCAGAAAAAATTAGAAAAGAAGCAGAATGTATCCTTCTCCCAGTTATGAATAACAGATGTCTTCTGACCCAAAGCAGGAGCAGAGGCAGGAATGGGCCTGGAATGAGCCTTCCTCTTCCTGCTTCCTTCCTTTGACTTTGAGCAAGGCTTGAGTGTCACCTTCCCGATCCTGCCCACTGCTAATGCCTCCTCCCCTAAAGCTACCTCATACTTACGGTTACAAGTTCATATTTGTGTGTGTGTGTGTGTGTGTGTGTGTGTGTGTGTGTGTGTATTTATGTCTCCTCTGATAGAATGTAAGCTTTTGTAGGTCAGGGAGTATTTCTTTTTGCCTCTGTGTCCCCTGTGCTTAGCATAGCCTAGTACCCAGGAGATGCTTAATCAGTGCTTCCAGATTGACTGATTCTTGTGCTCCAAAAAAGAAAAGAACCAACCCTTCTAAACAAGGGGTTGTAAAACGAACTGGGAGTAATCGAGTATTGCCCAGATTGTGCCATTGTTTAAAATTTTGACTTTACGTATTTTATTATGTCTGTATTTTTTGTGGTCTTCTACATAAATAGCCTATGTAAGATGCACAGTGGGATAATTTTTGTACAAGAATCTTCCGGTTATTTCCTTCACTTGTCTACCTTCCTGCAGTAATCTGCTACTTGGAATTCCTGGCCCTCTATTCAGAATTCAGTCTTTAGTTTCCTGTTGACCTTTCTGCTCATATATTCAATAGAGCCCATGCACCTACTGGTCGAGGCTTTCAGATCATTTCCATTAGGACGAACTGTCAGTGACTCAGAGCTTGAGAAGACGAGGGGGATTCTATCCCCAGGCTTGTTACTACTTCTGGGGTGAAAAAGATGGTGTTAAAGCATGGTTGACTTAAGAAAGGCAGGCGCGAGCACACACACACACACACACACACACACACACACACACATAATTAGGGAACAGCTGGTCTAAATTTATACTGTGGCTGGGCAAGTGTTAGTTTCAGAACATGTGTGAATTTTTATGTGTTTTTCTTAGCAACCAGAGTGGTGTATGAGTTACTGCCATGTGTGGAGATTTTTTTTTCTTTAAAAGAAGTAATCACTATTCTAGAGCTCTTGGTGTTAGAAGAGTCATAAAAATAGTTCAGCCCAGTTTGAGTTTCTGTGATAAAAATCAGATTCCTTTTGTGCTAGACTCTATGTTCATGCATCTGTGTTCACATAAGAAGAATTGTTATGTGAGAAAGTGTGATTTACATCTCTCTGCCTTCTTGTTCCCTTGTTCCCAAAGGTAATTTAGAAGATGCTAATCGACAAAAAGTAGCATTTAAATTTATCCAAATAAGTAAAAACTCTTCTTTTTGAAATAACAAGCAAAACCTAGTGCTGCAGGGACGAGAGCCACGTTGAACAGTTTGGCCGAGGGCTACCAGGGCTCAAGCTAGAGAGAGAGAGAGGTCTGTATCTTCTTGGTGACAAAAGGCACTTGTGGGTGCAGCTTCTGTTACATGGAGGCCAATTTCATCCCACTGACTTGACAGCCTGTGCCAGATGTGTGCTTTTCTCCCGATGAGCCTTAAATATGTCTCCATGTTCCTTGTAGGAATGCGGAGTTGGCCTCCGCTTAATGAGAAAAGAAGACACCTCCTAGATCTCTAACATTACGTTTCCCATCCTCTGGCATTGTCTTTCTGCTGCAAGCATCTCTGACTACTCCAGACAATTAACTCCTGCTTCTTGTAGCTGTTGCCTTAGTACATGGTTACCAAAGCGGCTGTAATAGCCATGTAATCAGCAGTTTATTTTTATGTCTGCACTTATCTGAGCTGTGCCAATGCATGCATAAAGAAATAAACCTTGTTATTTAAATGCTATTAAAATCACAAGCAGTGAAGTAGTTTGCAAATTGAAAAAGACAAAATTGAAAATGAAAGCACTTTTGGAAAACTCTCCTCCCCCATTCCATAAATGAGAGTTTGAGTGGAAAATTACCGCAAAAGGAACCACCATAAAAACTCATTTTAATATGAAAAAACAGCCTTGAACAATGCACTGAAAGCCTTTGTTCTGTTCTCCTGTAAATACTGATAAATGTTTGAATTTGGTGTCTTAAATCCGTTGAATCTATGATTAGTTATAATAGAGCTGTGTCACACACATGAATCAGGTCAACTGCTGATTCATCAGGTCTCCAGAATCATCATAAATATATAAAACATGGTTGTTAGCTTGTACCTGTGGTGTAGGCCTACAGCATGTAACACCAGGTTATGATAAGGTGGCCCCATTGGGTTGAACATTACTCTTTGGAATGAGCCCATTCATCGTCTTTAAATAGAACAGATTTTATTTTGTAGATCTTAGGAAATAACTTTTAAATTATTTAGATAAAAGCTAAGATCAAGAGGTTTTGTTTTGTTTTTCCTCCACAGGCTTCTGATTCAGCCATCCTAAAAATGCTTCAGACCAAATTTGAGGATGTGCTGATTTACGAAAACCCTTCTCTTCAGAAGAAAGCTTTGACTTGTATTCCAGTCCAAGAATTGCGAGGAAGAGCTCAAGAAAAGTTCGAAAGAGCTAAAAAACTGGATCAAGGTAGTACTTTGACTCTCATTCATTATATTCATGGGTATGGGTATCAAAGTAAAAATATTAGACGGCTTATGAAGAGTTAACATAGTGCGTTCTGCGCACCGTCTAAACCCTCTCAAATTGTTTATGTATTTTAAAAGGTCAATAGTAATATAAACAGCTCTGTTTGTATACATACAGACGTAGTACCTATGTAAGTCAAGTCAGTGGTCAAAGTTAATCATCCTTTCTGAGTCGATATGTTAACAACTTAACGATCTGTTTAATATACGGCTACTGTTTACAGCTCTGGGAGTAGATCAGAAATTACTTTGAGCCGTAAGTAAAATTATCATAGTTACATTCTTTAAACTCCAGAGGCTAATATGTGTGTGTATATATAAATAAATAAATCATTAGGTTGAGAATAGAAGCATCAGCCCCAATGCCTGGCACATTGTTCTTTCCCAAGTAATTTATGTTTTAGGGTTTATTGTGTGTTGTAGGGTTGCATTGTATGTATTGTATTGGGTTGTTGAGTTCAGTTAATTAGGATTCTTCTTTGTCCAACTATGCCACTGGCCTTTTTTTAAGCTGTACCAGGTAATTTTGATGGTTATTACTTTATAGTATCATACTTTTTTTTTACTTTTTCTCTGGGTATTATAGATTTTTTTTTTTATTCTTCCAAACAAAATTTTCATTACCTCTGTAAAGTATTCCTTTGATGGTTTTATTGATATGGCACTAAATCTGTAAATTAATTTAAACAATATTGTCATTGACCCAGTCACAAGTATTGAATATTCTTCCATTTCTTTATCCTGTTCTTTATCTCTTTAAGGAGCATTTTGTAACTGCATATAGACATCATGTGTTCAGTATTCTTTGGTAGATTGACTTCTATATAGTTTATACATTTGTAATCACTTCAAATGTGATTTTCCTTTTCTATTATTCTTCCATGTTTAGTTATAACTGTGTTAGAAATGTCATTGATTTTTTGTGGGTTTATTTTGCATCCAGTATTTTAGTGAAGCTGTTAATCATTTCAATTGCTTTGCTAATTCTGTAGGATTTTCTAAGTTAAACCATCATGTCATCAGCAAATAGGGTTTTGTCTCCCCTTTTCCTGTGCTTCTGGTTTCTTTCATTTGTCTTACTGCTGTTGCCTGCATCTATAGAATTATATCAAATAACAGAGAAAAGAGAATCTTTGCTTTGTTCCTGTATTTATTGGGAAAATTTCTAGTGTTTCCTGCTAGATTTAGGTTTTATATACTTTTCATCACATTTTTAAATGTCCCTCTAAGCTCATGCTTTGAAATTTTTTTTTTAGTTTAATTGAGTATTGTATTTTATCAAAAGAATCATGTGGTATTAGATGTTTTGTTTTTATCATGACTTATTATGTTCATTGTTTTCCTAATGCATTCTTGCATCTATGGACAAATAATTGTAGTGTTCATGGCAGAATATGATTTTATTTTTTGATTGGCATTAATTAATGGTCTGTTGTTTTATTGTTCCCTGGTTTAGGTGTTAGTACTATATTTGTCTAATAAAAGGAGTTTGGTAGAGTGTTTTCATTCCCAATTTTTAAGAATAATTTGTGTAGACATTACTTACTCTTTTAAAATCTTGGAGTTTCATTTTTCAGGTAGTTTCTCTACATCTTTTTTGATTTCCTTTCTTGATCCTAGGTTATTTGAATTCTCGGTTTTGCTAGCATGTAACTGTAGCAATTTCTGATAATTTTTTTATTCTCTGTTGTGATCTTATCTACCTGATTTTCCTCATTTTATCCACATTGACTAATTTTTAGTTTTTTAAAGAATCAACTTTTAATTTTGTCAGTTTTAGAATCTGCCAATTTACTTGTCTGATTTTCAGGATTTCCTCTTTTTGGATTTTTAAAAAAAAATTTGTTGGACTTCTTGTTTTTCAGTGCATAGTTAATTTATTAGCACTTCCTTTTTATTTTACTGAAATATGTTCTTACGGATATAATTTTTCTGAGGATTATGTTAACTGAACACCAGAAAATTTTAGTGTTTTGTCTCATTGTTGTCTTCTTCAGATTTATAAATTATTTCTTTTGTTTGTTTTTTGGCCTATTCTTTGGGCAGGAGGTTATTATTAAGTCTCTATTTAGGTCTGCGTCTTTTGAATGTGCTCTGTGTATTGATTACTACTTTTATTGTGTTATCTGTAAAGGATATTTAGTATTTGTTTTTTACATCTGTAATTTCTGTATTCCTTAGTGCATGGTTTGTTTTTATAAACATTGTGGCGCTGAGAAATGTGTATCTTTTTTAATGTTCCATTCAGAAAACATAATAGGCTTTTCAGTTCTAAATTCTCCAATGGTTCAATTCTTTGTTTTCCCTTTTGCTTGTCTTTCTGTTACATTCATCCAGCTCTAAGAGAAGAACGTTCAAGTCACCTGCTATTATTATGTTACTATCTTAGCTAATTTTGCCTTCATCCTAACATCTGGTGTGTGCATGTTTAGCGTTGATATTAATGTTAGTTCATTATCTGTGAATTGTCCTTTAAGGTTATGAGGGAAAAGTTTGTTTCATTCTTTGAATTTGCATCCCCATTACCTAGCCCAGTTCCTGGTCCATAGTAGGCACTCAATCAATGCTTAATGACTGATTGTTTAACTATTGGTGTTACATATTTTTATTTTTACTTTGTCTGATAAATAACATGATTGCAACCCTGCTTTTTTGGAGTCCCCTTGATGTGTAGTGAATTTTGTTCCAATTTCCCATTTTGGTTCTGCACGGGCCTTTGTTTTCAGGTGTGTTTTTTAATACAGATGATTGTGGGGTTCTGTTGAATGAAAACAGATTGAATCACACTGTAACCACTGCTATTTAACTCCCCTTCACCCCAGGGTGGACCTCAGTTCCCTTCATGACTTACAGATCTGGTAGAGAGGGCATGGGCTGACTGTCTCTCTGTGTTTGGGCCATAGCAGGGAGGAGAAGGGCCCAGAATGGAAGGTGGGCTCACACCTGCTTGACAGCCAATCTGTCTCCATTCAGCTCCTGGTTTAGTTTACCTCTGGTATTACTCTGCACTCTAGGTGGTCACGAACTCAGGAGAGACATCTCTTACTCTTGTGCCTTCCCACAAGTTAGTGCCGTAAGAATGAGAAATGGCGTTCTCATCTCCTTCCTGCTGAGAATTTGTGATCTGGGCCCAGGCCTTGAAGACAGCTGTGGTCCTTTGCTACTTTGACCACTCCCACTACTTCAGTCATTCATTTGTTTCATTTGTGTCCGACTCTCCATGACCCCTTTTGGCACAGGAAACTGGAGTGGTTTGTCATTTCTTTCTCCAGCTCATTTTACAGATGAGGAAACTGAGGCAAACAAGGTTAAGCGACTTGCCCAAGGTCACATAGTAAGTGTCTGAGGCCGGATTTGAACTCATGAAGATGAGTCTTTCTGACTCCAGGCCTGCGTGCTATCCACTGTGATGCCACCTAACTGCCCATTATACACATTAATATGTAAGCTTTATGTATACAATACGTATGCATGTATATGTCTATAGGCATATGTGTGTGTGTATCTATGTATATGTATAGATGTACACACATGCATACATATACATGCATGTATATGCATATAGAGAGGTTCATGAACTTGGTTTTTAAAAAAAATATTTGATAACTACTAAAATATAATTGGATTTCTTTGTAATCCCATGCATTTAAAAGCATTCTGGAAAAGTATCCATTGGCTTCACCATACTTCCAAAGGGGCCCATGGTCCCCCCGGAAGGATAACATACAAGCAGGTAATGTGTCATATTTATACATATCACAATAGTCGTTATGCTTTCACATGCACGTGTCTCCACACAAATATGTCGAATAAACCATGCTGTTCAAGGGCTGTTAAAACTCATAAGCATGAATTCGTTTTCAGAGGCAACACTGCAAACAAAATCACTTTGGGATCCTTACTTCTCTCCATTCCCACCTCCGTGGTTAAGGTGATTCTTAGAATAGAGAGTTACCTCAGTAGAATATCATACACCATATTAGTGCATTTTAAGTTAAAAGAGTGACTGTTTCTCAGAGTGCAAAGTAATCGGAAGGTGCAGGTAATGGCAGCTATATTCACTACTTCTGTTGTTGGATTATTCTGCTGGCTTTTTACAGTCGTAATATAAACAGGCAGCTTTTAGAAAAAATAGCGCAATGTGGTCAGGAGATGGATTTGAATCCTGCCTCTGACATTTACTAGCTGTCTAACCATGGGGACGTCCCTTCACTGGTCTGAATCTCTGTTTCTTTGTGTTTAAAATGGAAATTATAAAAGCTGTAATATCCACCTCACAATATGTTTGGAGGATCAAGTGGGATAATGTCTGTAAATACCGATACGAATTGCTTTGCTCGGTTTAAAGTTCTATAAAATGTCAGATGCTGCTGATTTTACTGTTATTCGGGCCTCTGCTTTAGACCAAATTATGCACAACACTTGGCACCGTGTCTGGCACATAGTAGGTAGGCACTTAATACGTGCGGATTGGTTGATTGTAGATGTTGCAGAAGTTGCCACTTTTGGTAGCCTTCTTAATACATTAGTTCGGTTTTAACTTTTCAGGTGCTAATACAAATGAAGAGGATTTTCTTCTACTGGAGCTGTTGCAGTGGTTTAAAGAGAAATTTTTTCGGTGGGTGGATCACCTTCCGTGCAGTAAGTGTGGCGGCGAGACCATAAATAGAGGAAAGGTCCCTCCTGACGATGATGAGCAGAGGTGGGGAGCGAGCCGAGTAGAAGAGCACTTCTGTAGCTCCTGCCACGTCAGTAATCGATTCCCCAGGTATGGACACACCGGGTGACTGAGAGCACCTTTCTATCTTTAGCCTTAAAGATTGTTTGTAGGTTAATTTTCCTTAGCTGGATTCTGTTTTTTCCCCATTGATTGTATGTAATTACAAAATCAGAGCTGTGTTCCATCTGAAAATAATATTATCTCTAGAGGTACTAGTATAATATTTATTTCAGTAATCCTTTTAGAATGAAATATGTAAAGGAAAAACAATAGCTTTCTGATAACATGAACAATGCTCAAAACTGTTGCACTTAAAGTTGTGAAATTTTAATTTAAATAATAATATAATATAAAAATACTAAAGAATACCATTGTTGATAGTTTAAAACTGGGAGTGGGTTCAGGCACTTCTGCCTCACTTGTATTTTCTCCTTTAAAGACATCAGTTTGCATTGTTAATTTAGCTACTGTCTCACCAAACTGATTTGTTACTGCTAAATTTACATCTAAGGACATGTATTGGGTCTGCCTTTTTTTCTTTGCTTTCTTCACACTAATTGCTTTTTTCCTAGACATGTTTGCCTGGTAATACTTACAGAATTTGTTATAGTATTCTTCTAGGACAAGCTGCCTCCCCTACCTAGTTAATGTTTAAAATTCCCAAGGTTTTAGCATTAGTCATTCAGAGTCAGCTGGGACCTGGAGTTGTCTGACAACCGTCTCTTGTTCAGTAATCAGCACAGGTGAGTAGGGGGTGCCCCTGTGGGCTGTTCAATGCCCAGTCTAGGAGCTTGCTACTTTCAAAGATGCCTTGGGACTGGTCAGCATGTCATCAGAAATGACAGAAGGCTCATCAGTGTCAGCCAGTGGCCAGAGGCTCGTCCTCATCTATATTAGAAGATCCAGGCATTTTACTTGACAGAAGCAGTAAGGACAGGATGGTATCATGGGACTCCCCAAGCCAGGAGTTTCTCTTAAGAGAGATGCATACTTAAGGCCAAGAGGTATGTCCTGAGTTGTTGCTCTAAGCTGTTGAAGAGCTGGCTGTGACTTTGACGTTGAGACTCTGACTTTCACTACCAGCCCCCTTAGATCGTTATTAGAAGCAAACAGGTTTTCTATATGGAAATTCTTTAAATGTTAAAAAGGTTTTATTGGTGAAGTTATATTACTCTTATAACAACACACTCTTGTTCATCCCCTACCATGTATAGAAAAAGCCAGAGGCTGTTAGACCCTTCACAGCCTTTGACTGAAAAGGGCTTAGTCTCAGAAGGAAGAGACAGGGATGCAGGGAAATACATGATTCAGATAGAGTCCGTGCATTCATTACAAAACAAGGCATCTTGTTGTGGAAAGGTGGGGATATGGGTGGGTTGTGGAGGAGGGGGTATTTAAGTGGGAAGAGTGCATGGAAGGCGTGAGGACGCCAGGTGTGTGCAAGGGGAACAGCATTGTCCTGTTTGGGTTGACTGTTGAATACATGGAAATGGTAGAAAAGTCTGGAAGGAGAGAGTGGAACTGCATCATGGAGGACCTTGACCGCTGGGCCGAGGAGTTTGAACTTTATCTGGAAAGTAATAGAAGTCCCTTAAGCAAAAGAGCGTGTATTATAATCAGATTTATTACTTGGTGAAGTAAAAAGTGAATGAGCTGGAACTGTACCACTTGGTAATAATAATTGTCAATATTTTTAAGGAATAATTGATCCTGGAATGGCAGCATTTTTAAATGTTCACGTTGCTTCTTTGTTGGGCACATGAAAACGTAAAACTTTAACAGTTTTAGGATAATCCTAAACTTGGGAAGAATACACACACAGACACAGACACACACACACAGACACAGACACAGACACACACACACAAATATATGTATATGTATACATGTGTGTGTCGAGAGAGAGAGAGAGAGAGAGAGAGAGAGAGAGAGAGTGTGTGTGTGTGTGTGTGTGTGTGTGTGTGTGTGCATATATAAAAGACAATGTAGAGTACGATAAATAATCAAGGCAGTTCTTGCCAGTTCAGAAGGTACACCTTTGAAAGGCAAGAAAAAAGAACTTGATTACAAAAAAATGTTTCATTCAATAACTTGTGAAGAAGCAGCTCCCTTTTCATCTATGGGAGGGTTTAATTTTTCATTCATTAAAAAGAGCCACAGCCCTGCTGCCCCAGCTCAGGGAGGAGCAGTGCTGACCCCAGGAGAAGCTGCTCAGGGTGCTTTGGAGAAATCTGGGAAGCCATCCAGGGCACCAGAGCACTAGATTTGTTTTTTCTGTCTTTAAATTTTCTGTATTATTATTATTATTATGAACCTGACAAAATATCAGCAAATTGTATACAGAGAACCAGAGAGATGGACTTCATACAAAACTGAATCTCCACTATGAATAGCTGTATGTGCAGATTTAACATGGTTGTTCCTAAGCTGTCTGTCTTGTTTGTTCTAATTCCTTTTTTTTAATTACTTTTATTTCTTTTGTTAAATATTTCCCAATCACATGTAAAAAAATTTCTAATGATCATTTAAAAAAATTTTGAGTTCTGAATTCTCTCCTTCCCTTCTCCCACTCCCTTCTCCTTGAGAAGGCAAACAACTTGATATCTATTACAGACAGTTCTCACTTTAATTAAGTGGACTGTACCATGGTCATTTTTCTGCAAAGTGAATTTGCCTGTGGACAGGGAGAAGGAAGGCTGGAAGGTAGTTAGAAGGGGACCACACGCTCCTGGAGGGAGGGGGGTGGCACATGGATCAAGGACATATGGGAACTAGAGACAGAGAAGCATGAGCAGGAGGAAGAATACTGGGGTAGGAGGGTCTGGGGCCAGCCACATGGGGGCCTGGCAGGAACCAAGAGGAAGAAAATGCAGGGAGGTCGGACACGGGCACAGACAGGTGGGGGTTGGGGAGAGATATGTAGTTCCAGAGTGGGGATGAAGAGAAGACAGACACATAGCTGGGGCAGAGTGGGGCAGAGGTCTCAAGCCAAGCCCCCAAACCAGCAGCAGTGGCTCTTCATGTCTGTTGTTGTGCTTTCACTTGGAGGGGTTTTTTTAGGTTGTTTTTTGGTTTTTTGTTCTGGTTGGAGGGTAGGAAGCCATGATGCTGAGGGTCAATAAAGCTTCTAAAAAACCTCCTATGTGGGAAAAATCTATCTTTAATAGAAGACTTTCAAACATTCTTGACAAAAAGAACAGAACTGAGTAGACACTGTCTTACACACACACACAACCTCCTCTGAGAGTTCAAAAATATGTTATAATATTTATTATAAATTATATATAAATTCATAATTTATATAAATGTGTAAATTATAAATTTATCATAAATATATTAAACTCTTCAAGGATCCATAGGCAAAATCATGCTGTTAGAATATGATCCAGTGAGACCACTATTACATCTATACCCTAAAGAGATCCAAGAAAGAAGACTCATGTACAAAAATATTTATAGCAGTACTCTTTGTAGGAAGAAAGAACTAGGATTCAAGTGATTGCCCATAGACTATGGAGTGGGTGATCAAATTGTGGTATCTACGTAACAGAATATCATTGCACCATAAGAAATGACAAAAGGGACAGATTCAGGGCATATCTGTTTTGTTTTTTATATTACAGACATTTCCAAATTACTCCTATCCCTAGATTAGAAAATCTGATAAAAGAGAGTGCCAATAAAAGTTTGGTTTGTTTTTTCAGGTATAATGATCCTGAGAAGCTCTTGGAGACCAGACGTGGGCGATGTGGTGAATGGGCAAACTGCTTCACACTGTGCTGCAGAGCTTTGGGGTTCGAGGCACGCTATGTCTGGGATTCAACTGGTAATCACGTCCTCTGGAGACTCTTCTGTCCGATTTAACCGGCCTTTAATGTTTTCACATAAAAATCTCATTTATGGTTTGAAGTTTATGACAGTGTGTGTAGGCAATGAAACAAAATTTACTTGATTTACAATGCGTTATTCTCTACCCACCAGTAGGACGTTTGCTTTTTTGAATCAGGTATACTCTTCACACAGACGATCCCAAGCCAATTGGTGTCAGGAAGGATAGGCGAGTAGAGGCAGGCTCACCTCCATAACTCCCGCTCCTCCCAGGACATTATAGCTAAAGCTCGGACTTATTTCAGATGAAAAGAAATACTAATAACTTTTTCATGCTTTAATATTTAGCAAAAGGAGTGTTTTCAAAAAAACGCATGTTGCCTAAAACTAGTTTGTTTTGGAAATGTCTTGCTTACTTGTATGTGCATCCCCAGCACTTAGCACCATATGTCTTATGCAGCCATCCAGCTACCTACCTGTCTATCTCTGTTGCAGCTTAGTGATTTTTTTATTCATCTTAAATTTGAGCGTATGGTTAATGAGTTATTATTACAAAGAATATTCAAATATTCCAGTGAAACAGAAAAAAATTAAGGAATGAATTTCCCTTAACACATTTCACACAAAATCCTATCTCTTAAAAGTGAATATATGTGTGTGTAATATACCTACATTACATTATACATAACATATGTATATACACATGGGTGAATATAGCTACACACACATGTCCATATGTAATTTATATGTATAAAGATAGATATTTTTAAATGGCTACAGATTTTTGTCTCCTCTATTCCTTGTGCAGACCATGTTTGGACAGAAGTATATTCTCTATCTCAGCAGCGGTGGCTGCACTGTGATGCTTGTGAAAATGTTTGTGATAAACCCCTCCTTTATGAAGTAGGATGGGGGAAGAAGCTCTCCTATATCCTAGCATTCTCCAAGGATGAGGTAGGGGAAAATTTTTTTTTTCCTACTTAAGACATATAAAAATTAAGGTATTTTAATTACTTCACAAATTAAGCGATTTACTAAATCAGGGGTCCAAAAAAAAATGAAATTTTTTTGTGCCAAGTTCTGACAATTTGTTTCATTTCCCAATCCCTCTTAGAAATATACTGGGTATAATTTGAAAATTAAAATCTTTGCATTATTTTTCAACGTTCAAAGAGAATAATTTTGAAAAGCTTGCTAAATATTAGCTTGTTGTATACGCTGCTTATTCAGAACCTAAATCTTGATGGTCATAAGCATGATAAATGCAAACATCCTCTCTTTTGTTTGAGATTGTTGATGTCACTTGGAGATATTCCTGTAAACATAAAGAAGTGGTCGCTAGGAGAACTCAGATTAAAGAAGAATTACTTAGAGAAACAATTAATGGCCTTAATAAGCAGGTATGTAATTGCCTACTATTTCTATAAAAACAAAGACATTTCTATAAAGACAAATCTGTGTAAAGAGATTTGAACTGAAAACAAAGTCATTTTCTTTTAACCATGGCTATAAAATGGAAGGATTGCTTTGCAAGAAAATGTATATTTTTCTGTTTGTACTTTTAACTTTTCCACATGGTGGAAAATGGAATCCTTTTAAACAGGACATTTGGTACTTTAAACTCCTTTGCTTTGTCTCTTGTAGTGAAAAAGAATGACATTCAGATTGTTTCATTGAGGTGTTACTCTCTTACCTCATTTGGGGGGGAGGTCCTCAAAGGCTGTGACTCTGAGCTTCATCCCCAAGCCGGGTGAGGGGCCATTGCTTGGGGATTGGCCTAACTGGCAGGAGGTTCATCAAGGGGTTAGCCACAGGGCAAGGGAAACTTCAACCACGGCTCTTAAAGAACAGTGATCTGTCTCCACAGGGGGAAGAGCCATGTTGACAAAAGTTTGAAGCCCAATTCAAATACTACATATTTGAGTCTTGTTTAATGTGAACTCTTATAAGATGCAGCTCATCTGAGTACATTGCAGTACAGTTTTTGGTATTGAGGGGCTCCTTAGGATTGGTTGGTTGTTGTGTTTTGTGAAAGAGGACCAGAAGGACACCACTATGTTGGAGTCACAGTACAGTGTGTTCAGCAGTGGCTGATCAGACCAGCACGAGCTCAGGAGGCTCTACCACAGGTCGGGCACAAATGGTCCACATGAACATCTGGAGTGGAGATGGCTCTCACTTTGTACATCTCGCCTTTCTTTTGAGCTGCTGCAATTCTGCTTTGCTTATAGAGCACAAAAACTTCTTTGACATGGGCACTTCATGCTGAGTGGCCCTTTGTCTCAAAACTTATTCAGAACTTCAAGGAGACCTTGAGAATGTCCTTGTCCCACTTCTGACCTCCATGTGAGTGCCTGCCTTGTGTGAGTTCTCCATAAAATAGTCTTTTAGGCAAATGTACATTTAGCATTCAGACAGCGTGGCCAGCCCATTGGAGTTGCACTCTCTATAGTAGAGTTTGAATGCTTGGCATGTCAAATTGAGAAAGGACCTCAGTGTCTGGTGCCTTGTCTTGCCGGGTGATGATCTTCAGAGTCTTCCTAAGAATTCAAATGGAAGCGATTCAGTTTCCTGGCATTGCACTGGCAGACTGTCCAGGTTTTACAACAGTGAGGTTAGCACAGCAGCAATAGAGACCTTCAGTTTGGTAGGCTCCTTAGAATTAACCTTTTAAACAAAGGAAGAAAAGGGAGCAGAAATGGAGAGATGTTGAATATTGGTTATTGGACTTAATATTTTCCCTCTTATCTGTGGCATTCCCATCTTCACCTTATGAATGGCATGAGGGATTTTAAGGTAGGAGGTGTGAACAACAAAGGGGATCCAGAAGCATGACAGGTATTATGGGATAGTATTTTCTCATTGGCATTTATTTGGCAGCATTTGTCACTGCTAACGTTCATCAGTGAATAGATTGTCATTGACTTCTCACAACTTTCTGAATTAAGTATTACTTGACAGGTATTGTAATCCCCATTTTACAGATGGGTAAACTGATGCTCAAGCTGAGTGCCTTCCTAAGTAGCCTGAGAGCTACATAGCTAAGAACTGCCCGTGACAACATTGGCATCCATGTCTGTAGACTTTCCAGAGCACCAAAATGTTACCTCTCGATGGTATCGCACCAGAACTGTGCTGCATTTGCAGACACTGCAGAAATATGTGTTCACTCGCATTTCAGCCTCCTCCGTGGAAATGAGGGAAGAAATAGAGATGTGATCTCTGCCTGCAAGGGTCTTAGAAGGAGGCAAGGCTAACCCATGAAACAATGACATAACCATGTAAGACCATGTATTATGAAGTGCTAAATTGTGTTGTAGAGCCTGGAGGGTTTGGAGAAGGAAGAGAGGAGTATGGAAATAGGCAATTCTCTATGGAGTGGAGGTGTGATAAGGGGCAGTCCTGGATCATGAGTACAAACTATATAAATATGAGAGAGCACATGCTAAGAGCCGTTCCTATATTCTGTCATTAAAAAGGACTGACACCCTTTGCCTATGTCCAGAATGCCCATCGGAAGTCACATCAGTTTTGTGTGTTTGGATCTAAGACTCCTGAAGGATATTTCAAATTTGGTCTCTTACACACTGTAAGACGTAGCTACTGTATCTGGTACCTCCTCACCGAAGGCCTACTCTAATGCCTTGTGGCACTGAGGTGATGTCTGGCTCTCTAAAGCTGTGCTCACAGGGCTGTAGGCTTGGGCAGGACAGGAAGAATGTAGGACCAGAACCCCCCTGCCATCTGCCACTGGCTAAGCACAGAGAAGCCCATCTCTAGTTTGGCTACAGGGTTATGAAGTTTGGGGCCACAACTTTGGAAGACTGTTGATGCTTAGCATCTGGCAGCAGAGTCCCCACACTCATGAAGACACACATATTCTTCAAATACCAAAGTGAATGGGTAATAAGCAACTCCAAATTCTCTATTCTCTGTGAGAATTCTTTATCAGCTTTTGCCTCTCTGAAGTTCATCCTATTTCAGGCATGGTTTCCAGTTTGTCTGAACATCACCAAACATTCTCATGGGATTTTATTCAGAGCCTTAATTGGACTGCTACTGGGAGGAAATAGCCCTTTTTGAATTGTTCTCCCATTTGGTCAGAAGTTCTAAGAAGTCATTTCATGTGCCCTTGCAATCTTTCATATAACCTGAGAAAGGGAAGTTTAATGTAGCTCCCTTCGTGTGTGTGTGCGCGCGCGCGCGCACGTGTGTGTGGTTTAGAGCCTTTACCCATCTTATATTCTGTATAAATCTCACTTTTTCACTTGACAGAATTTCTTCTGCATTTTTATCACCAAATAGACCAGCCACATCTTGCAGTATGTAATAGAACAAATTTGCAATATCCTTCAGGAGTCCTAGCTCCAGAAGCAAGAAATTGATGGGTCTTAGAAGTGTGCCTTTGGAAATTAGGCAAACGGTGTCAGTCATGTTTTATTTATAGAGTATAGAAATGACTTCAGTGTATGTTCAAAAATAGATTGCAAAAGAAAATCAGAAAGTAGAATTTGAGTAAAGTAGTATATTAAAATGTAAGAGCAACATTTGGTTGAAAAAGTAAGTTCAGAATGCTTTCTTTGAGGAAATATAAGCTAATGATCTATAATAATATAATATAATCTATAATAATAAACTAAGTTAATTTAAATGAACAGAGTAGAATGTAGAATTATCTCCGGGTTAGACTTGTTATACTTTGAAATTGTTTAGCATTATCATATGTTGCAGAGATGAAAATGACAGATTAAGGGACTCCTAGGGTGTTGAGAATCATTTAACTGAGTTATAGGGCATTTGATTTTGCTGTCTCTCTTTAAGAAAAAAATAATCTTGAAATTGAAGCAAATGTTTCTACTATCATTTTTTCCCTTATCCTCTCCAGTTTCTTAGTCTTAATTTCAGATTTTAATAAGTTTTTTTTTCTTAGACACAACTCTCTTAACACTCCAGGTTGCAGAGAAACCAACCTGCAACTCTTCTGGGAGTTCCTTAGACCACTGAAATTACAGCCTGTGTTGCTGTCCTTAATCTTACTTAGATTCTGGCTTCAAATAGACCATAATCCGAAAGAGTGTCAGATTTTTTGGTTTTCTTTTCTTTTCTCACAGAGGCAGCTCTCCTTCTCAGAGAGCCGAAGAAGGGAGCTCCTGCACAGGATAATTGTGGAGCTTGTGGAATTCATCTCTCCCAAAACTCCTAAGCCTGGAGAGCTTGGTGGCCGCATCTCGGGTTCAGTGGCTTGGAGAGTAGCCCGAGGCGAAATGGGTTCTGAGGTATTTAATTCATTCACAAGGAGGAATTTCTCTTTCTTTCCTCCCACTATCAATTCACATTAGAAAGTAACAGTTGAAAGGAACATAAAAATTTGGAGGGAATCAGTAGTTAATTGCTTTGGAGGAAGGATGAAGAGAAATAATAGTTGATGACAATTATACTATGGAAATCCTAAGAATTCTTAAAAATAAGGGTTGGAAACTATTGCATCCTTGTTAAAAGATTTCTGATATTGTGCTTCTGATATGCTTATTTGTGCCTAACCTTTGTTCATGTTCAGGCTGCTTAGGTCATCATAGAGAACTCATTAAGCTGCAGGTAGTTGTGAAGATAGAAAGAAGTACAATTCTGTCATGCTTCCCTTTCCCCTGAATTGTTCTTCTTTGAATACCTGATTTTACAGCCATTCATATACATTGAAAACTATGTATTACAGTTGGTAAGGAGAGAAACTTATTTTATTGATCAATATTCCATTTAAACCCATCTTGTACTTCCTTAGATTCCACAAATACAAACCCCACCATACTCTGCTTTTGGGACAAGAAGAGAACACTCAGATAACAAAGTGATATATTGATAACCTAAAAATTGACCTTTATACAAGATACTTTATAATGGGATTGTAATATCCTTGTTTATAAACTATATGAAAATTTCGTGAGATAAAATGGGAGAAGTTAATTTGTTGGTGACAGTGAATCTCTCCCAATGATTTCAAGCCTATCCCTTTGATTAGAAATTACTTTTGATGATAAAATTGTTGATGTAGCAAGGAAGTTATTTTAAGCTATCCTTTGGTTAATATTCTGATGCTAGGTAATTTACTATGTGAATAATATATTTGTCCACTCCAGGAAATAATTGTGATTTAATTCAAATTAACAAGTATTTGAACATTTGCTGTGTTCAAGGTACCTTGCTAGATATTGTAAAAGATAGAAAAATATGTAAGATATGGCCTCTGACTTCAGAGAATTTGTGATCTGGTTTATAGAAAGCAGGGGTGTGGTGGGGAGAGGTAGGTCTACAAAAAATATGGAAACGTACACTTTTAAAAACTATAATGTTATTTTCCCCATCAATGTCAATCTATCCTCCTAATTTTTCAAAAATTTGTCATTGCTGGTTCTCTACAACATGACTAAAGGGGTGGGTCATTTAAATTACACTTTGCACAGTTTTTGCTATAATAGAGATGTCTCCATTTTTAGTTTAGTCTTAGAATTATAAGACAAAATTCAACCAGTAACTCAAATCATTAATTGCTATCCAAGTTATAATCTGAATAGACTTAATTTAATGTGTGTCTTACGTTCGGTTAGAAATATGGAAATTATTTAGTTGACCATATCTTTTTCTTCTAAAGTCCTTAGGTTTCTAATCATGATACAGTAGTTGATTGAAGTAGGTTAAGCATCCACCATTATTAGTCTTTATTTTCAGTGAAGTCAACAGAAGAAAGGAAGCCTTGTGATCATCATGAGAAAGGAGGAAACTTTGGTTATATATAACAGGAGCTAATAAAATTTCTAGAGAGTCAATATTTTAATTGCTTTAATGTCTAGAATAAAAACATCATAGTTGTTCCAAATTGCTCTGTTCATTGAGATGAGATAGGAATTAGACTTGTGATTTCATTAGTCCAGGGAACTCCTGGGTGAAGAAACTTCCTCTTAATAAAATGGATGCTTACTGTGAACTTCAATAAAGCTATTTAAGCTTTAATAGCTTCAAACTACACTAAGACTTTTGGAATACCCTGTATTACTCTAATAATAAGACAATATTTTTAGGAAGTCTGTCATTTAGGGGCCTTGTGATGTACATGCCCAGACCTCTCTATCTGCTTCTAATATATTGGGGGAAAATAATTCTGCTTTCTTTTGTTAAGAGAAAAGAAACCGTGTTCATACCATCTGAAGATGAGAAAATGGCTAAACTTCTCCACCTCACTTATGATCCAGTGGATGATTGTTACGTCCGAGTTTTGAGTAGTAATGAAAAAATTTCCGGATGGGAAAATGGTGTTTGGAAAATGGAATCTATATTCAGAAAAGTTGAGACAGACTGGAAAATGGTAATTGTATGCGTGGCACAGCCTGTCTTGAGGACTCTCATTGGTGCTCTCTGTTAGCGGGTTGCTTATGTCGATATTTTAGTGAATCTGTGATCGCATTGATGAAGGAATACTTTCCATCTTTGCAATGCCCCCATCTACGGAGATACCTCCCCCAAATGGAAGCTTGGGTCTTTTCACATTTCCTGGGTCCCAGGGTGGGTATGCATCTATTACTCTTCATTTGCTACATGACTGGCCAACCCCCCTTTCCACCCTTGCCAAGTGTCTGTCGTCATTGGTCTCTGCTAATGCCCACCCTGCATCTCTCTGTTGTCATTGGGTTTACCCCCAATTTTGGTTCTTTTTATTCTGGATTAACTCTTTAAATAAAACTGAGACATCTTGGCCTCACTTTACGTTTTATTAGGCTCCTCTATGTAAAATGAAAAGTGTGTGTGTGTGTGTGTGTGTGTGTGTGTGTGTGTGTGTGTGTGTGTGTATTTTCTCACTAATGTTATTTTAAAGGCCACTTTCCAATAGGGTAGAAATCTCCCTGCAACCAGATAGCACTTCTAACTGCTTATTTCAAGGACTGTTTCAGCATCTCCTGCCCTGCCCCCCCCCCACACACACATATAACTCCAGTACCCCCAGGACCAAATATGTCCTTTACAACCAGGACTCTTCTGAGCTGTAAGTCTTCTCCCCGTTGGCTCCCCTGGATGTCATCTGTGAACAGACAGTAGTGGCCTCCACACAGTGCTCCATCCCTCAAGTGTGCTTTTTCAGTGTCTGTCCCCATACCTGGAATGTTCTTCCTCATCACTTCCAGTGCCTAGACTTCCTTGGATTCCTTCAGCCCTAGGCTCATCCCCTCTTCCATAGGAGGCCTTTCCTGATCAGTCAGCACTGATTAAGTCCTCCTGTGATTACTCACCATTCACACTGGATGTGTCTTGTCCCTCATTAGAATTCAAGGGGAGAGGATTCTATTTTTCCTCTCTTTATAGTTGTAGCTCTTAGCTCGATGCCTGGCACACAGTAAGTACTTAATAAATGCTTGTTGACCCTTCCAACTAAATGATGTCAGTACATGTGATCTGTCAACCCCTAGATGTAAAAACCATCACAACCCATTTCATCCAGCTCATGTCTGAGTTCCTCCTGTGCAGGATATCATGAGGTGCTATGGGAGGGACAGAGAAGATTAAAACATTGCCCTACTCCAAAGGAGCTTCTTACACAGGAAACTGCTGATGTCTGGGCAGGGCTCATTGGCTTCCTTCGGTGTCACTGACTTAATAAATGGTGAAGTTGCTGAAAATTGAAACCACTTGGTTTTCTGTTAAGCAGAATCCATCAGCTGGAAAGAGTACCATAGAAATTCTTCTCTAGCTCTTTACCAGCTCAGTTATCAAATGTATGGATGAAAAAAAACATTTATTAAGCCCTTCCTTTGCTTATCAAATGGAGTCATCCATGGAGTTCTGTAGAAGCTCACCATCAACCTGCATGAGATGTTAAATGTCCAGATGGTATCCCCCAGACTTAGTTCAGAAAGAATGCCCTTCTAACCAGCAATCTACTTTGAAATGGCCTCAGTATCCGTAGAGAATGCACTTCTTCCTCACCTGGGCATTGCAGTGTTAGTCCCCTGCCAAGAAGGCATTTCCTGTCTTCTCCTCCCATTTACACACTTACTTTATGCTTACTTTATTCATACTTGTATTTACGTGTGTACATTTTGTTTCTAAACTGATACAAGATGAGGTCCTTGGGAGGAGAGAATTTCATTTCTGTTTTTATTTCCCCCAGCATCTAATACAGCGCCTGGCTTAATAAATGCTTGCTGATTGTTTGGCTGTAAGTTAGAGTACTAGTTTAAATGGAGTGAATACCGACGGGCTAGGTAGAAAACTTCCTTTAAGAACTTACTGAAAAAAACAGTAACAATTTCAAAATGTAATTTAGCGTAACTCAGCAGCAGCTGACAGACCCATCTAGCCTGTGACAGTCAGAAAAGTATGTCATCCTCCTCCTCACTTGGTGCCCCCAACCCAACCACAGGTGTGTGAAGAGGCTGAGCTGTGTGCAAAGTAGAGGCATGCACAGCAAGAAGTGATTATAGTGATAAACTAAGGAGCAGTTGTTGCATCAACGCAATCTGAAAAATGTCTCTGGCTTCTTACGGTGGTATGCAAATTAGCCTGCACCAAGTAAAATAATTAAATTAATTGATCGAAAAGATCAGCCTGACAAGTTTTTACATCTCACTATACAGTCCATCTTCCTTTTGCCGTAAGCGTTTGTTTCACTTGGTTTTGCCTTGTTTACAAGATTTTGACACGTTCTTTAATTAGTCATCATGAAACCACACTTGGCGCTTTCAGTAGTAAGTGTGACTTTATGAATAGCCCATATTTTCCAAACCTAGCCTTGATCATTGCTGATAGATATTCAGTGGGCTTTGAATCAGGTGAGCGCTCAGACCATGGACACATGTCGACCTCCATCTCTTGGATACAGTTCTTAACCTTTCATGATTTGATGTGGTACAGGGCTGTGTTGCAGCATTACATTTCCAAATAGGAATTTCCATAATTCTGGAATTTTACTTCTAAATTATATCACTGTATTTGTCAGAGTTCATCATTCCTCCAGTGGGGACAAGACTTCCATGCCAGCTGGAAGTAAAACAAAGCCTCAAAAAAGTCCGATGGTCTCCCAGGCTCACTGATATTTCTGACCAGAGTTTGAGTATAGCAAAAAGTGAGTTGCATCAGTCAAAGAGCTACCTTTTTTCAGTCTTTCATACTCCAGTCTACAGATTGTCTTCCACATGAAAAATAGTCTTTCTTTATAGCAATGGTTATCGGCCATATTTTTATTTTTAACTAGTCTTTCTATTCTTCCAAATTCAAGAAGCAACAACCCCTCGTTCAGTAATAACCCCTCCAGCTGCCAGGGGCCTCTGAAGGTCTTTGATTGTTCTTTGAAGATTAATTAGACTGTTTTTTCAGTTCGTCAGTGCTTGTTGTGTTTGGTTTTGGTTTTGACCATGTTTTCTCCGGTGCTTTGATGTGGTTGATGATGTTTTCATCGTGTTTTGGTATCTTGAATTGCTCGACTTCTCTAAACCACCTGTTCCTGCAGTATCTCTAATAGTTATTGATGCCTCAACTTTAAGAGCTATAGCTTTTGCATATTTCCTTAGTTGATATGCAGTCTTAAAAACCACAGAGTTTAAAACACGACAAAACAGCCACGAAATGCGTGCATGCCAGGAGATCCAGCAGTCAACTAATAGAGCCCTATGCCCAGCACATAGTAGGTGCTTAATAAATGTTTATTAATTACAAACATGGCAGGGGGTGGGGAGGAAGACACAACCCTCCCACATGCTATAATCTATACAAATCACCCTTCTTGCTATTCACATAATACTTCTTCCTTCTCTCTGCCTTTTTTCGTTGGGAACCCCCTCTTACTCAGAATGTACCCTCTCCTCACTCCTGCTTCATAAAAGCCTTCTCCGTTCTATGTGAATCCTTTCCTGTGCCCTCCTTAACCACCTGGTGTTTACTTTGTATTTATTCTGTATATATTTACTTATATTTATATATGTATTTGTTCAGTAATTAAAAATCCTACAGGGCCTGAGTTCAGACCAGAGGAATTCAGATCAGCTTCTATCTATATTTCTATCTCTCTTAATAAGGAAGAACAAGAGAAATTACCACGGAATGTAAATTCCTTGAGAATTAGGATTGTCTCATTGTATGTATTTTGTAACTCCAGTGTATGGAAAATAGTAAGCACCTAATAAATGCGTGCTGAATGATTAAACTAATAAACTTTTAAGCATGAAAAAACCAGGCTTCCCCAAACCATTTAGCTGTCTGATGATCACATTATAACATTAGTCTCCATAGTTTTGTTCACTTCTTTCTCTGATTCCTCATCTCACCTCACTTTGTGTTCCTACCTTTCCAGGTTTACTTAGCTCGAAAAGAAGGCTCATCTTCTGCCTACATTTCTTGGAAGTTTGAGTGTGGGTCACTTGGGCTTAAAGTCGATACCATTTCCGTTAGAACAAGCAGTCAAACATTTACAAGTGGAAGGGTACAATGGAAGCTCCGTTCTGATTCAGCCCAAGTAGAACTGCCAGGAGGTAAGCATTGGACTTAGAGGCTTAATCCTGGAAGGTGTTTGCCATTTTTAATGCGAGTGTAATCTTACTTTAGCTAGATGCTAAACATTATCAGGCCCAGTGTAATTTTTTTTAAAAATTCTATAGTAGTCACACACCAAAGGATGATATTTTGTTGTTTCCAAATTCAAGTACAAGCAGAAAAGTCCTTTAAGGTAACTGTGGTGTCGTATGGAATTGACTTTTTTGGCCATCTTAAAATAATTCATATTTGTTTGGGTAGGTTTTGTTTTTTGGTGGGTGGGAGGTTGTGGTTACTAAAATATCCACTCCGAAACTGCCTCTTCAAGCTGTGGACTTAAATTTAAATTACTTAGGACAGAACTTTAACTATTTTTTATTTCTTTCCACTCAACAGATAAAAGCCTTCATTCCTATCGTGATTTTTCTGATGCCACAGAAGTTATTTTGGAAGCAAAACTAAGTGGAGGGGATGGTGATGTTGCCTGGCAACATACCCAGCTGTTTAGACAAAGCTTAAATGACCGTGGAGAAAATTGTTTGGAGATAATTATAAAATTCAGTGACCTTTAAGAGCTTGAACATTACAGAAATGCTGGCAATCATCAAGGACTTATCATGGTCTAAAGTCTTCTGTTGATTCAATGAACATTGGCAATTTACCACTATTCTCCTTGCTGACAGCATTCTTTTTTTGCTGGCCATCAATCATATCACTCTTGTCAAAATAATAAATCTTTATACCATGGACCATAGTGAAATTCTAGAATTTTTAAAGCTACCTCTCTTTAATATGCTAATTAATGTGTGTTAATGGTCAGAATAAGACCTTACTACATGGGAATCATATTTTACATTAAAATTGCATCTATAGTATCAAGAGCCAAATATGATGCCCCCTTAATGCCCCATTCATAGTTATGGTAAAAAAATGAAATTGTTATTCTTGGTATTTTGGTGTTTTCCAGCCTCTAACACTGCCTTGCATATTGCCGGTGCTTCGTGTTTCTTGAATTGGTTAACCTTGAATTTCTTGGTAGGTAGACAGTGGAATTGAAATTCTTTATGATTTTTAAACTTTTTTTTAATCTTCAAAATTAAAGAGAAGTTATGATGCATGATAAAATTTTATTGTAAATATGTAGGCATTTTAAAATAAAATGAACTATTTTGCATTATGCCTTTTAGTGGTTGTTTTAAGACAAAATTTCATAAGGCATTATGCTTGAAAAGAAATGTAATAACTGGTTTTTTTTGAAAGAATGTCTTTCAGAATTTCTTCTTTAACAAACTCACCTAAGGGGAAAAAAAAGTCACTTTTGACCTAAACTTTTATCCCTCTTTCTCTGGATAAAAATGCTCTTCTGGATAGTGGTATTCTCTATCTATTTCATGTTGTATACAAAGCATTTTAATGTTTTCCATAATGACTTATTTGTTAAATGTCACATATAAAGCATTTTCAAATTTTCTAAAACGATTTATTCCATATCATCTTTTGGAGACAACAGAGAACATTGAAAGGAAAGCTGGACATTGAGTGGACTAGTTTCCTTATCTTTAAAATGGGGATAACATTTAGATTGCCTTGAAAGGTTGTTGTGAAGAACACATTTTATAAACCCTAAAGTATTGTGTAAATATGCATGAACATTATTAGGTATCCTCTTAGAACCAAAGGTGATTTCACCTTTTAAGAACATATTCCATGTGAAGAAAATTAGATTTTCTAAAGATCCTGTTTCTCTTATCCATCTCAATGGAAAATTAACAGGTGTTACTTATTTCAACACTTGAGAATCTGTGATTTTTTTTACTAGTGTGGGTTTTCCCTCTATTGATGTAGGCTCTGTTCTTTCTTCAGAAGTTGCCCTGACATTTTATCAACCGAATCAGTGATCCACCCTCTGGCGATGAGCCCTTGCAAACATATCTGTATTTTGACAGTGACAGACGTACATCTGTTACTGGACCTGTTGTCAAAAGTTGTTCCTCCTCCCCTGCAATTGCTTTTATGAGCCCAGAGCAGCCTCCATGCCACCGCGAGGCCCCTGAGTAAAGCTGACTTCCACAAGGGGTGGAGGAGTTCCCAAAGAGGGTCTTATTGGCTGTCTATAAGCAACCGGTGTCTATTATGAATCAGATATAGTAGTTCTACTTTTGAAATAGTAAGAGTGTCATCCCTGAGCGCCATTGCTTGGACATTTAAACCCTGAACTATGCACAGTGGTGAGGGGAGTGAGGAGGGTGGTAAATTGTTAGAGCTGGGTGGAGAATTAGAATTGTCACCGACCTTTCAAGCGGCTGGTCGTGGTGCAGCTGCACAGGAGAGTTTTTATTGGCAGGAGGAGGAGTCCCTTGAACTGTTATAGAAAACCACATAGCAGCTGAAAGCAGCTTTACGAGAGAGGATATCGAAAATGAAAATGCTAGTGGGGTGTTTTTCTGTACACACACACACACACACACACGCGCACACACACACAATTTCCTCTTCAGGCCACTTCAGCCGCATCATTTTAGCTTAAGGCATTTCCCTTCCCCCAGCCTAGTTGTTTTTGTCTTTGGAGCCAGGCAAGAAAATGACGTTTGCTTTTCATACATTCAAACAAACGTATTTCAGACGGGAGGCTCTGATTTCTTTCATATGGGGAGCAAGCTGGGATAAAGTTCCTTCTATTGCTTTTTGCCCTGAGACATGGAGAGGATGAATAACTTGCCCGGGTCAACTTGGCCACTGAAGGGGTGGGACTAGAACCCAGGTCGTCTTGACCCTGAAGCCAGCTCTTTATCCACGATGCCCTTCATAGGCATATATAGGAAAAGTATACTCACATTGATTTATATATGTATATACATATATATGGATATATATATATATGGATATATACATGGATATATAGATATGTAAAGTGTATATGCTGCATACATGTTCACACATGAAAAGTGTGGCTTTATTGCCTGACTCAAAGCAGAAAAATACTGGGAACGAGAGAAAAGGAATACTTTGTGCTAAAATTGTGTGGCCAAGGTAGCGGAGAGGGGAAATTCTCTGGGTGCAGATTTGCTATTCTGTATAGTTGCCAGCACAAGGAGCCTCGTGAATGTCAAATGATGAGATCTTGATCTACAGAAACATCCAGAAATTGTTCGCAGGAAACTCTAGACAGAATAAATTGCCATTTTTTAAAAATCAAGTAAGAATTGAAAGGCATAGGGTTATAGTGTGTAGGCCAACAGGTGAGGCATAGATAATGACACTCTCTAATCAATGCAGGATTGGGCAAAGCGGCACCAAGCCGACGGACCACCTGTCTGAAAGCCCTTGTCTCTTGCGTAGCTGATGAGGGGCACAAGATTATTTATGGACATCCTATATGGAACCACATTTGTGTTTTACAGCTAGAAATCAAATCCCTGTTAAGGCTTAACATATGTGTATTATTTGGGCAGTTAACAAATCCATGATTCGGGTTATTTACCTTTCTATTCCTAAAGCTAAAAAGGATTTATGCCCTAACTACAAGTCAGATATCATTAATAAAAGCACCATAGGACATTCAGGTGGGTTCGGTTTGGTCTGTATGTGTGTGTGTGTAGATTTGTTGTAATAAGCATGTGGTTATTGCATCCCTGTGAAGGAGACACAGAAAGAAATCTAAATCCAGGAGCAGAAAAAGAGAGGTTTTAAGTGTAAATCTTGAGGCTTCTCCAAGTTCCTTTTTCAGGTGTGTTAGGGCATTTTCTTGTCATCTGTGATTCGGGCATTTCCTTTGTCTGGTTGGTGTGTTTGCCATGGGGAGTGGCAGGGGCATTTACTCCTTGACGGGAGAACAAAGAACCTGCTTCCCTGCCGATTAGTTCTCTTGGGTAGGGACTGTGTTGCTGTGACAGTTTTAAAGACATGTTGCCTTTCCCTTTGACTTGGCAGTCACTTTGGTTGTATTCACCCTTTAGTGGACTGGCACTCATGGTAAAGATTTTTCACCTAGGCAGTCCTTTATATGTGGAGTTGCTTGGGTTTTACAAGTGTTTGTTTAATGCCAAGAAGCCAAGGTCAATGAATGTGCTTTCACAGTCTAATAATCAACACAGCCTGAGGCACAGATGATTTAACAAAATCATGGTGCATGAATTTGCTGATTAGTCTTCCTTCTGGTCATCACCGTCTTTAGCGCTAACGTGCTCACTGACCTAATGCTACACGCTGTGGGGGAAAGAGCCCAAAATTTGAGTTTGAGCACCTGGGTTCAAATCTCTGCTGATATTTACCGTTCTCTAGATCAGAGGCTCTTCCCCTTCTTAGTGTCCTGCCCCCTTAGACAGCCTGGTGAAGCCTAATGACCCTTTCTCAGAATCACATTTTTAAATAATTGAAGAAAACACTAAACTTCAGTTAGAGATTAGTGAAAATAAAGGTGAAAGTTTTTTTGTTTTCGTTTTCTTTTTACCCTTCAAGCTCATGGACAATGTGAAATCCATCCAGCCAGGGCCCATTGGCCCTAGGTTAAGAATCACCGGACAAAATAATCATTAAAGTTCTTTCCAGAGGACAAAATCCTGTAATAGTGCTTTATTTGTAGATATGGAATTGGGGGGGGGCATGCAGTCAGGACCCATGACTTTGGCACAGGAAGCTTCCTTTGTAAAAATTCAATGCTGAGCTGAGTCGTCTGTAACTTAGTTAACTGTGGGCACTGAAAGTGCTCTAAAACAGCTAGTTTGTGTCCAGTTTTCACAACTCAAATGCCAGTTCTCTAAACCCCTTTTTCTTGGTTTTCAAAGTTGTTGCTTGGTACGAAGAGCCCTAGGTGTAGTAACATAGAATTAAGCTAGCAGCTGCAGCTCGAACCCGGATCTTCTGTAAAAGTGCTGAACTTGGAGGCCAAAGGTCTGAGTTTGAGCCACGGTGGCACCACTTACTGAGTGACCTCAGGAAGATAACAACCTCTCTGAACCTTTTTCTTCTGTCAAGTCAAGGTAGTAATACTTAACCTTATTGACTTCACAGGGTGGTCGTACAAATGAAATCGTGTAAAATGCTGTTTAAATGTAAGCAATTATTAAAACTCCTGGAAACTCTCACTCAGGACCTGTTGACTCTCTTGTTCCTCTTGAATCTAACATGTTTGGTTCCCCAGACTGTAACAAATGAGAGGAAGATGCCGCTCACAGCAGTAAAATGCAATACCTCACACCCACCCAGTTGAGGAAGAGGAAAGAAATTAAGGAAAAGCAGACACGCCTTAAAGAAAACAAGGTAATCTGGGCCCATTTGTGGGCCTCAACTCTTGAGGGCCTTACTGCAGAATCCAGTGGTTGATTTCTGTAATGGGGATGATAAACCATGGAAATCAGAGGCCAGAGAGGTCAGACAAGAGACTTAACTCTTTAGCCCCCTGTAACATGAAGGAGCTGGAGGATCTTCAAAGGCCCCTTTCAACTATGAAGTTCTATGCGAATCAAGAACTGATTAACTCATAAGGCAGAGACGATGTGCGGTGCATTTTAGAATTTCATCAAAATGGGGGGATTGATTGGTTTTGCTTAAAAGGAAGTGTCACCTATCCAAAAATTGGTACCTGTAACAATTCACTCCCTGCTGATGCCAGATAAATGAGATGACATATTCTGATGGAGAAAGACAGGACTTTTAAAAACACCATACTAATAAAAAAAATTTTAATGTTGAAAAAATATAGATACATATTTGCCCTTTGAAAAATTACAAAATTTTAGGCCCCTGTTGAGTTTTACACAATCCAGATTGGGAAAAACTATAAGGCCTATATATACTGACTATGTTAAGTTATGAAGAATTTACTGGAAAGGGAAAATAATAATTTTGCCCTAAAAGAGTTTACATTCTAATGAAGTAGTTATAGGTAGTTACAGTTCAGCCTTTTACATCTCCCATTGCTTAAATCTGAAGGATAGAGGGACTAGATCCTGCCTCTGTTTAGTAATTAGATGTATGACTTTGAGTAGGTCATTTAACCTCTGGTCCTTAGGCTTCTCATCTTGTAAACTGAGAACTGAACTGAATGGTCTCTAAATCTTTTCCAGTTTTAACATCCTAATGTTAATGTTAAATAGTTCTATAATAAGATTGCTACAGCTGTTTCATGAAGTTAAAATCTCTCAGCAAATTCATGTTTCAGTCTTCATTTTAGTTAATACCCTTATCGATATGATCACAATTTATTTTCTTAAATTTGTATCTTTTCCCCCAGATCCACTAAATTTCGTCTGTTAATAATGTACTGAGCCACTATAATTTTCTCAGAATTTCCTGGGGATTAGCATTTCTCACAATACCGTGAAAAAATATCACCGTTAACTTGCTGTGAATATGGCCTGGGAGGACAGGTAGTGGCTTACTAATTAGTACTTAACACCTTCCTTAGAACTGAAAAGCACCTTTCAGCCTCCTCACAGAGAATAACTGGATATCTCAGTGATGATTCCTGCCCTGAGCTGATTCCCAAGTCACTCCTAGAGACAGAAATAAAAATCCCACCCTTTAACACATGGGGCAGTAGCTGGGATGAGGAAAGTCTGTAATGGCCATACTAACTAGGACTTGCAATTTCATTTATTAATAATGAGAGTTAGTACACAGCATAATATTCATGGCATAGTGGAGAGAAAGTAGCCTTGGAGTCACGGAGACTTGGGCTCCAGACCTGCCTCTGATACATCCTGGCCCTGGGCAAGCCACTCAATTTTGCGCAGCTCTCGGAAGCTCAGACTACAAATTGAAGAAGAGGTGCTCCCTGCATTGGTAGAGGGAGTTTCCTCATCTGGGAGTGTCCTTGGTTCCTTGGTTCATTATCAATGAAAATACAGGTTCAGTACTTATCCCTGTGTAGTGATCTAGTTAATTTATCAGTTTCTCTCCATATGTGCATTTGCCCCAAACCTTCTTAAAGTACAATCAAATATAAGAAAAGCAATCTCACTCCTTTGAAATTTGTTTTCATAGTATTACAGAAGTGATGAAGGCTTCTGTTCTGTATTCAGTTTATCATTCTGAAATGGCATTATTAGGTTTTTTTTTTCAAATTGCCCAGTATATTTGTTATCAGAAGTATGACAGTTTCAATTTCAAGAAACAAATGCAAAAGTAGGGTTTTTTTTCCCTTCTCAACCTTGAAAGGTGTGTGTGTGTGTGTGTGTGTGTGTGTGTATAATATCTATCTATCTATCTATATATAAAAACATCTATGTGTGTGTGTATATATATCTATAGATATATATAAAACACATATCTATCTATAGATAGATATAGATATACTCCTCTAGATGCCAAATCTTCTATGAATTCTACTGCTTCTCAGGAAATAATTGCTTTTACGATTTCATTATCTGCATGTTTCAGTTGATGCTACTGAATTGTGATTTCCACGTCTTGGGAAGATGAAATTCATCTCTAAATCCTTTTAAAAGACTTCATGTAAAATGTAACAATCCCCTCCCCCCACCTACCCTCCAGACGCACTCTTTTCAGAAACTAAAAAACCACATCACGAAAATTTTGAAAAAGATCTTGAGTGTTTTTATTCTCTTGTAGGACATTCATTTGAGCATAAGACTTGGGAACATTTTCATGCTTTTGGTCCCAGAAATCAACTAGATTCAGTCTTCTTGTGTGGGGGAAAAAAAAAGCATTGCGTGTCAAGGTGTTGGTATCAGCACACTTCATACACCATTGGAGGCCTGATTTCTCATTGCACCGATTTCTGCCACAAATGGAGAATTTCAAGATGGCAAGGTTGCGGTGATCCCTTCCTGTCTCTCAACCAATTATCTCTGTTTGCATCTCTGTCTCTCTCAAGAACTATCAAGGTAGATTTTTTTTTTTAAACTCACAAGTATTGACTTGTACCCCTACTGTAGCCAGTACTGCTGGCCTTCCCAGGAAAGGGTTATCTGGGGAGAAAAGGGACCAGGCAGTAACTGGGATAATGGTGTGCAAGAGCTTATAAGCGGCCAATATTAGGTGACTGATTGATTATCTTTGGTGGACAGGTAACTCTCTAGGACTTGACAAAGTGATTGAATAGTCTGTGATCTAGAGAATGTGCCCCACTCCCTCCTTATCCTGAAAGAAATTATAAATCCCTTGTACATTTTCAGGTCTTTTTTATAAATATTCTCAAGAAAGAAGTGGGGGTGGGGTAGAGAGGGAAATGATCAAACGCCAAAGGATTGTTAGATCCTTGCCTGGAAAGCAAGAACACCGTCTGGAGTGTTGGACAATCACTTCGAATTGAGGAGACTTAAGAAAAGAGAACTCGGGGCCTTTGATTTTCTTTTAATAAATAGTGAGCCATCGACATTCTTCTACTTCTTGTAAACTTAATCTGAAACAGATTTAAGTGCACTGGGCAATGTTGGGGGAAAGAAAGGAGAAAGAATGCTATGGGAAGTGGATCCTGAAGCCAGTGAATTAGCCTTGAAAAGGAGGGATGTAATTCTAACTGGATTCAAATGCACATGGCAGGGTAAATGGGTGCTAACACATGATAATCATGAAATGGGGAAACCATCTTCTTTACTACCAAGGAAGGAGACATAACGTTCTGATGCTTTTAAGGTATTTTCATGATGGCCAATAATATTTGGCATAGCTATGGTATTTCAAGGTTCATTAACGGCTTTACATACATCATTGTGTTTGTGGATAAGGAACAAAAAGTATAGAGCATATCTTAGGTAGGTAATTAGATAGATGAATGGATAGATAGATGAAAAAGAAAGAGCTCATTTATTAAGGCCTTATTATGTGCCAGGTACTTGGAGGTTACAAATACATTCAAGTAAGCATGGTCCCTACCCTCGATGGTAGGACCATTCTTCTAATGGCAGAAGATAACGGGAAAGTCAGGCATGAAGGAGAAAGAATATGGGAAGAAAGAGGAGCTTGTAGATAGTTCAGGCATGAGTAAGGTGAGGCATAACCACGGCCCTACCCAAATTGGTGGTCCTAATGAAGGAATCACCAATGAGGAGATGAAGGCATGCAATAGGTGAAGAGAAGGAATCAGAAGAGAGGCCAGGCATGAATGAGGTAGAAGCCTAGATTGGTTCTCCATCATCCAGATGACATTATATGAACTGAGGCAGGCCCAGGGTATTGATTGGGACCTGCCCAATGTGATAAGAGGTTACCTGGCCTTCCCACAGAGTTGGATGAGTTCTGATAATTCTAGGAGTTCTGCCTGTCTACCTTCACTTGTAAACAGCAGCATGCCAATCCCAAGGATTCACCAGAACACAGTTGTCACAGACACTGAATCACTCTGAAATACTAAATGTACAAACTCTAAATTTTGTAAAGGTGGAAGAATTAAAATATTCTGTATTTGCATTCTGAGAATGTGTTGTCCACATCACACATTCACAGGTAAGTGTTATTTTTCTGAAAATTTTTCCATCTTGAGTCTAGTGTTGTTTCTTGGTTTGAATGTAATATTGATGTGTGAGCCTCATTTTCTTAGAATGAGTTTTTGGATTACTACATACTTTTATTTATTTTATTTTTAATTTATTTATTATGGAAGAGGACATATAGAATAAAATGTAGAATAAATTATGCCATCATTTATTCAATGAATCCTATCTCAAAAAAAAAGTATTTGGAAAAGTTGCAGTTCATCTCTCAACAAAGTTCTCCAATGACTCATTAAGGCATAGATGTATGGCCCAGAAGGATAAGCTCTGGCAGGTTCAGCAAATTAGAATGATTTTAAGTATTGGCCTGGTGATGGGCTGCTTGTTTGTTGTTCAAGGACCAGCCTAGCTAGTTCGGGGAGGTTTATCTTTTGGCTTCAGGGTGATGGGTTTTTTGTCCATAGCAGCTCTAGAAGACGTTCTATAAAGTCATGGGGGAATGGTAATCTGCATCAGTGAAGGGAGTACCCACACCGATGAAAACACATACCAATGAAGTATCTCAGTGAAGCCAATAAAAGGAAAAGTATATACATATATATCGATATCATTTTTAATAGAACTTCAAGAGAAGAAATGCCAAAAGGCCATTTCCTTTATAAATCTTGCATTTTTTAATTTATGCCTTTCATGTCATGATGAAATTTCATAACATATTGAATCTTAAAACTAGATCTAATTAGTGTCATTTTATAAATGCAGAAACCAAGGTAATAAAGATAATCTCATCTGTAAAATGGGGATAATAATAGCACCATTGAGGTAACATATGTAAATCTTAAAGCCTTCTATAAATGCTAGCTATAATTGTCTGTTCTGTTTTCTATCTGGAAATGATCAGGAGTTGGGAGGAAGAGATTAGCATTCATTAAGTTCAGAATAAGAACAAAATTAATTTATAAAACGTTCTCTGATAATAAAACCTTTAGTATTTATAGACACAGTTAAACTCTGAATGATCACTGGCAATGTGGGATAGGAATGAATCAATGCTGAAATGTACCATGATTTTACTTCTGCAGCTACTCCTTTCACCAGAGCCAATCACAACCTTTCTGTGACTCAGACTGTTTTCTGGAGTTGCTATGACCAGCCAGCCCAGTGATTAGCTCCTTTGAATTGAGCTTAAATAACAGGCATTCAGCTCAGCACCAGCCTGTACTGAAAGTCTTCCATCTAGGTAGGGTCTACCAGAGCTTGTAATAGACTGAGGTAGCCTTTGAGAAGCTAAGATCACTACCATGCATGCCAACACGAGAACTTTTTTGGAGATGTGTTAGGAACATTGCATAAAATTGAAATCCACAGATAACTTTTTAAAAAAAAATTCTTTGATAACCAATCATTTAAACCTTTGCTTTAAATGTTAACTGGAACTACTAAGTGCATTTCTGTAGACCAAGAACTGACCCCTATTGACAATGTTGTTTCTGCCTGTTTGCCTCCATGGAAGAAATGCTTTGGAGCAATAAAAATTGAGAAGAGCAAGGGACACCAAGTGAGCCTTGCATAATCCTGGATAATTTTGAATAAAATTGGATAATTCTTTCTGAAGTAATTGTGCACATTTGTTGATACAATGATAAAATTCATTTTAGCCCTATGATTGCAATGCTCCATATTTGTTAATCCCACACTGAATGTCAAGTTGGCAAGAGCTTTGGGGAGAAACGTTTGGAGTTGCCAGAGTGATTTAAAGTGATTCAGAATGATTTAAAACACATAGCTATTGTACACTAGTAGAATTTTCTTTACTCATCAGCCAGATGGAGCTAAACTTTCCCTTTACCTTGCCTAAACAAGGTTATCCTGAAAATAGCTTGTAGAGTTTAAAACCTGGGAAGGATTATGTATAAAGAAGACTTCCCAAAGAGTGCTTCTGTACTACATGTGTTAGCTTTGCTTCCGATTCTTGTGCTAGTGTAAGAGGAAATAAATTATTCTCAAGGAAAACACAACACTCATTATGGCATCTGTAAAGGTCTAGAAGCATCCTCTCAGCAAACTTGTTTCCTATTGTGCTGGTTAGAAATCAGTGCTAGTTCATCCCATGTCCTGTTTGGGAACTCTGATGATTTTGTTCGTATGTTTATTGGTGGGAACCATTTTCAGTCTTGCTTACACGGATAGGAACCCCTCGCTTTGGTCAAGCACCTAGGGGATTATCAGTAAATAACAATAACACATTCAGCGCTTTTTAAGGCTAAGACATTTAATCAACACCGAGGCAGTTGTTAGAAAATTTCACATGTGTCAGAAAGTTTCTAGGGGTTGATTTGTTTTGGCTCAAATAAAAGATGAGCATTAATTAGAGTTAAGTATGGCTGCATGATCTCACTGATGCATGTATCACAGCCCAACTGTTCCCTCTCATCCTTTGTTAACTCTTGTCCAAGGTCTCCCCAGAATCCCTCCTACATGCTGAGTGTCTTCCTTTTGATGTTCTGACATCCCTTGGATACCAGTGCCAAACACGGCCTGTCCTCTGGTTATCCTTTGCTCTCCCTAAGTGAATAACCCACCTTTTCTGGGCCACGTTCAACTGATTTACAAACATTTATTTGGTAAGCAGAGTCCTTTCCAATTCTCTGGGCCGGTGATGAACTTCATAATTATGCTTAGGGACCTTCAATGTACATTTAATGACTATCATTATTGCAAGACAGACATGAAAACTCAAGGAGTTCACCATCAATTGGAATTTGAGGGGGAGGGAGCAAGAAGGGAGAGTAAGTGTGTGTATCAGTAACCAGAATCCAGATTAGAATAGAGTAAGTATATAGGAGCATGCTTCTAGCTAGGGAAGGGTCAGAGAAGGCTCAACGTTCCATGGAGAAAGAGGACACCTGAGGACACTTGAAGAAAGGGGTGCAGCTAGGGATGGGGGCATGGAGGAATCCATTGCAATCATGGAAGCCTGTGCAACCAACCAAGCACAAGGGGCAAGATAGAAGCAGAAAGTGGTTCAATGTGCCTGGAATTTGGCGTCCCTGAAGGGGGAAGCAGTAGGAAGTTAGATGGAGAGGGGATTCGGGACCTTGAAACCCAAGGGGGGGTGTTTTTTTTAATTAGGCTATGGAGAACCCTTAAAGTCACAGGGAGACATTCCCCAAATGGTGTCTTAGGAAGGTGATTTTGTCATTGCTGTAAAGGATGAGTTTAAGAGGCAGTGAGACCAGCTATTACTTTGTTATGGAACTTAAAACCTCTGAATATCAGCCTATGAATGGTTATATTGACTTGGCAGCAACTGTTTTCCATTGCTGCAGCACTTTGGATTTTTTGCTCACATTGGTATGACAAATTTACATCACTGTGAGATAAGGATTGGGTAAAGCCATTTCTATGGTAGGGTTCCAATTACCTGGAGGGCATTTGGGAAATTTCTTAATAGTCTCTGCTGTAACCTGCCTCTTTTCCTGTTTTCCCAGGATATGATGAAGTAAGCTTAGCTCCACCCTTAGCCCATTCTTACCTCTACTCTAGTAATGTAATTGTCACCAATACCCAGAAACCCTGCCCCCACGGGATGTACCTAGAGGTTTGCTAAGTTTTCTGTGTGAGGCCCATGGGGCTCCACAGGAAAGGACTAGCCATTTGGGGGACAGGGGACATGCTATTGAATTTTTTTTGATAATTTTTTTCAACTAAAGTTTTTTTTGCTCCCTTTAACCTCTTCCCACATACTGCAAAGGAAGAAAGGAAGGGAAGAAGGAAGGAAGGAAGGAAGGAAGGAAGGAAGGAAAGAAGGAAAGAAGGAAGGAAGGAAGGAAGGAAGGAAGGAAGGAAGGAAAGATGGAAGAAATGAGACAGGGAAGAGGAAAGAAGGAAGAAAAGATGAAGAAAGGAAGGAAATAAGGGAGAAAGGAATGAAGGTATTTACCCCTATATCATATAAGCATGATAGAGCAAACAAATTCTTATGTTGTCCCCATCCAGAAATGTGTTTTTATTCTATATTGATCACCTCTCCGCCATGTGGTGGCCAGTGTTGTTCTTTGTCATTCATCTGGAATCATCATCAATCCATTTAGTTGATCAGAGGTTTCTAAGTCTTTCAGAATTGCTTGTTTTTACAATACCGGTGTTATAGTATAATTTTTTCTTCTGGTGTTTCAAATCATTTCTCATCTTTTCATACAAGTCTTTCCAAATCTCTTTGAAATCATCTTTTTTCTTTATTTCTTACAGCATGATAATTGAGCATTACATTCATATATCACAATTTGCTCAGCCATTCCCCAACTGATGGTCACTCCCGTAGTTTCCAGTTCTTTGCCACCACAAAAGAGCTGCTGTAAATATTTGTTGCATATATAGGACCTTTTTCTCTTCCTTTGCTCTCTTTAGAGTAGAAACCTAGAGATATTCCTAGATCAATGAGCGTACACTGTTTACTTACTTTTGGGGCAATTATGTTTTTACTCTTAATTGTCATCTGCGTAAAATTTTCCTTGGTGAACACCAGTTGTGATCTGTCCAGATCATGTACAGTTTGTGAATTAGTATATACTAAGTCCTCAGGACATCTCACGGCATGTAGAGGTTAAGCATTTTTCTCATAGTTAGTAAATGTCAGGGGCAAGGTTGAACCAGGATGCCTCCCAGGCAATGTCAATTAATTGGTAAGTATTTATCAAGTTCCTACTATATGCCAAACACTATGCTAGGCACTGGAGAGCCCAGTATATAGTCTACAAGGAGTGTACAGTCTAGTGAGGGGCAAAATATACAATATATAGAAAAGTACACATATAAGTACATACAGAAACTATAGCTCTGCTGCGTGACAACTTCACTTTTTGACTCAAAAGATCACCACGGTTCCAAAATGCTCTCACAACTGAGGGAGGAATGCTTGTCACTCTAAAATACAAATTCCAAGATGCTAGTCCATCCACCTAGTTGGTGTCACTAATAATACCAAATAAAGACCTAGAATAAAGAGAGTTATTTAATCATATAGTGTATCATTTTGCAATTCTCTTTTCTACTTTGGAATGCTTAAAAAAACCCAGCTGTTGAGCAGCCATTCCTTTGTTGTGAATAAGGCACATCCCTACAGGAAAACAGCTCTCCTCTTCCTCCAGCATTCTCTAACCATGTGGGCAACATTTACATTAAAGCATGATCCTGGATATATTACTGTCAAAAGAAGGGGCAACTTCAGCAACACTTCAGTTGATACCATAGGGTTTGGGGTCATCAAAAGGAATGTTTAATTGGTTGGGGAAGTACAAGAGGTTTTAGAAAGTCAATGCAGAGCTTTTACTTGAGAGAAGGCTGTTAGAGTCCCAACACCCTGAGTGAAAAGAAAGATGGTGTGGTTTGTCAGAGATGGCTAAAAGTTGTATTACAAGTTGGATGAAGTCACTTGGCTTTGACTACCTGGATTTCTTGGAATTATGTCAGCTCTCCATGGGCTTAGTTCTGAAGGATTTGTAAGCATGTTTTGCCTTTGTTTTTTCTTTTAAACAAAGGCTGTCAGAAAATAAAGGTGTGCTTGCTAGGTGTAGCTGTGCTTGAGTACTACTCTAAGTTTGCAAATTAATACAAAGAAGAAAGTGGAAGGAGCACTAAATTTGGAGTCAGAGGACTTGGGCTCCGTCTTGGCTCTGCTACATAGCAATAATAGTAATTTCTAATAGTAATAATAGTAACTGTCATTTAAATTGCATTCTAAGGTTTGCAATGGGCAGTGAGGTGGCTAGAACTCTGGATCTGAAGTCAGGAAGACCTGAGTTCAAATCCCACCTTACTGTTTGTGTGACTCTGGGCAAGTCATTTAACCTTGTTTGCCTCAGTTTCCTCATCTGTCAAATAAGCTGGAGAAGAAAATGGCAGACTACTTCAGTATCTTTTCTAAGAAAACCCAAATATGGTCACAAAGAGATGGATGTGACTTAATAACAACAAAGTTTACAAAGCATTTTACAAATATTATCTCACTTTATCTTCACATCAACCCTGGAGATAGACACTATTATTAACCTAATTTTACATATATGGAAACTGAGGCAGGCAGCAGTTAAATTACTTGCCCAGGGTCACGCAGCTAGTAAGTGTCTGAGGCTAGATTTGAATTTAGGTCTTCCCGAGTTTAGATCTAGCATTTGATCCACCACAATCATCTACTTGTTTCTGTGATCTTGGGCAAATTATACCCTCTCCCCAGGTCTTCAGTCTCTTCATTTGTAAAACCAAGGGTTTTCAACAGAAACAGGATTCTTAACCTTTTAGTGTATCATGGACCCCATCTCAGAATCATATTTTAAAATGAATAAAATAAAATGCACAGGATTACAAAAGAAGCCAATTCTATTAAAATAGTTATGGAAATATTTTTTTAAAAAGTTTATGGGAAAAAAAGAAGTTTATGGACTCCAGGTTAAGAAACTTGGACTTTGTGATCATTCGATTCTTTTACAGCTCCAAATTCTATGATCCTGATGAGAATAACTCCCCTAATTTCTTGGGCATATCTTCATTGGTATCTCAATCAAAGATAGAATCCTGAGCTAGATAGACAGATGTGGTCTGACCTACTATGACATTTTGTGTGTGTGTGTATGTGTGTGTGTCTGTGTCTGTGTATTCTATCTCATTGACCCTTTGCTCTTCCACTATGGTTTATAAGTCATGGTTTTGCAAATATAAGCAATTTCTGCTAGGAACACATGGCAAGCCAGTCCAAATACAAATTAAGCAAATTTTGAATGGTGAAATTTAAAAATCAGCTAAGCTTCTGGTAATAGAAAATACTGACAGGAGTTGGAGAGAAAGGGACCATTTATGTTCTTTAAACAGTATAAGAAAAAGTAAAATAAGCAAAACTTGATTTTAAAAAATCCTTCCTGGGCCCCTTTTTATGTTTGTTCCAACATTATCTTTTTCTCAGGTTGTAACTCTTAGAAGTCAGGGATTCTAGGTTACTTTGGATAAAGTGTTGTGTGGTGCTGTGTAGCAGCAATTAAGAATTAGCCAAGATAAAAGAACTCTCCTCAGTGATCCGCAAATCTAAAAATTCCCACCAAGAGTGATTATTAGCTTCTTTCTTCTCCTAGTTGCCTACAATAGAGTTCCATTTTAATGGTCTTTTATTAGGCTGACTCAGGTGGAACACAAGTTAAGTCATGTTCTCTATAATAGAACTACAGAGTAAAAGCCTGAAATAACATGATTAACCTATAATATAGTTGTTAGACCTGTCTCCCAACAGCAGCCTTATTAGAGAGATTCCGCCATATTTGAAATTACCATCATCAGTCAGTGCTCTAGGGGTTTGGAGAAGGGAAAGAGGACCACGTGGGCTGCAGCAGTAACAGAGCATTGTGGAGGAGAAGAAGTAAACCAACTAAAATTTGAAATGGTAGTGAAATGACGATCACCACTTGTTGGAGAAATTTAGCTAGTAAAAAACAGTCAGCATACGGAGTAGGCCAAAAGACCCTAGAAACCACTTTTCTATCAAACCCCTGATCTTTTTGCCCAGAGGGGATACTTAGCAATTAAGGGCTGCACAGGCTTAGAGTACAAGCTCATTTCCAAAAAAAAAAAAAAATTACAAAAGGAAGATGGGTGGAGATTAGGAGTGGCATTGCCTCACAAAACAGAGAAAAGCAGCACAGGGGACTGTGACACTACAGAAAAGCTTGGTGTGAGGCCCATATATAAAGGCAGGTCATCCCAAGAGAATTTATAGATAAACCTAGAAGGAAGAGAATAAACGCATATGAAATGGAATAGATTTTCCAATGTTTTGCTAGTGATTTATTTTTATCTTTCATGACAGTACCACCACTATATTTGACCTCTATACCTCAACAGTCAATTTGCTCTATGGGAAAATGGATCATAGATTTAAGAAGCTTAGGAATCATCTGGTCCAACTCATTTTATAGTTCAGGACACAGATTCAAAGGCATCTCAAACTCAGCCTGTCTAAACCAGAACACATCATCTTTTCACCTAAATCTTCCAAACTTCCCCATCATTGTTGAGGGCACTCCCATCTTCCAAGTGACCCAGACTTCTAACCTCAGTGTCATCTGGGACTCTCACAGTCATCCCATATATCAAGTCTTGTTAGCTCTTGTTTCAGCCTTTGAGGCACACATCTATGTAGATTTAGATATATAGATGGGTGGCCACCACCAAAGTGCCAGGCCCTCATTGCCTCACACGTGGGCTATTACGATAGTCTGCTAAGTGGTCTCCCTGCATGAGCCTCTCCAATCTATACTCTGCTTAGTGCCAGAGTGATTTTCCAGGAGCACCATGTCATCCTCCTAGTCAATAAAATCCAGTGGCTTCTGTTACATCCAAGGAAGACTCCTCTTCATGAGTTCAAATCTGGCCTGAGACACTTACTAATGGTGTGACCCTGGGCAAGTCACTTCTCCCTGTTTGCCTCAGTTTCCTCATCTATAAAATGAGCTGGAGAAGGAAACAACAAACTACTCTAGTATCTTTGCCAAGAAAATCTCAAATGGGGTCACAAAGAGTAGGAAACAGCTGAAACAACTGAACAACTGCTGTGTATGTCTATGTCTATAGATAGATACAGATATCATCATCAGGGATTTCCTTTATGCTATCTTTTATGCCAACATATGTACATATACATATGTATTTGTGCATATATAAAAAATATCTATAGCCCTAAGTAGAGCTATAGATATCCGTAAAATTCACATCTATAGAGAATCTACTTTCAAATGGGGGAGACAACATGGAAATAACTATGAACATACATTACTATATCGGAATCGGATGTTCATAGTTGTTTCTATGTTGCTGGATTTCCTCTGGTGATATACATGTTCAGTCTCCCAGTTCTTGACATCCCCATCCATTTTTCTAGACATGCGTAGTCCCTCCTTATGTTCTTTTATTTTCTATCCAATTTTCTTTTAGCTTAGAAGATATCCATATTTTCCTTTTTGATGCCTTCCTTCCCACAAATGCATGCCTACAAATTCACGTTGATTTGATGCATGTTTTGTTAGAGGTTCAGAAGGGAGCCAGTCTACTGGAAGTCAACTTCTAGTTGCAAACCAGATGGATTACTTTTTTTGTATATACTAAAGGAGAGGAAAGTAAGCTAGGATAGTGTGCCTTGTCTGGAGTCAGGAAGACTCATGTTTGTGATTTCAAATCTGGCCTCAGACACTTACTAGCTGTGTGACCCTGGGTAAGTCACTTAACCCTGTTTGTCTTAGATTTCTCAGCTGTAAATAAGCTAAAGAAAGAAATGGCAAACCACTCCAGTAAAAGAAAACCCCAAATGGGGTCATAAAGAGTTGGACATGAAACAAATGAACACACAAAGGAAAGAAAATGTGTCATAGATTGGTGTTGGAGCCAGGCTATTAAAGTCTACAACCCTGTCTGGTATTTATTACCTTGCTTAACTCCAAAACTCCAGGTTTTAAACAGCTTGCCATTGCTCTTCTAAAGAAACTGGGTGCAATTTCTAGAAATTGGAAAGTTTAGGGAGAGAGAGCCAGACTGCTTGATCTCACCTTTCTCCGAGGAGAACCTTGTAGAGGTAACCAGAGAATCACTTTCCACGAGGAAAGTGGACTCTCCAAAACCGGTCTCCTATTTCCTTTTCCTGTAACAGGTGAAGGGTCTGTAATACCTTTTGGAACTGACCCATGCAACTGGATTTTTTTTAAATCAACCCTTAAAAACAATTAGAGGCATTTTTTTTTAAAGTAAAACATAATTGACTTTTTAGGTGAGCTAGAGAGAAGAAACGTGATAGGAAATGGAATCTCCTCCAACTTGTCTATATATACAAAGCAATGTCAGAAACCCCAAACCCTAGCTGCATCTCTGGAAAAAGAACGTTCAGATGAGTAATTCTAGGAGCTTAATAGCAAAACAAGTATGAATGTCCTTTCCTTTAAGTCATTTGAAGGCTTATTTACTAACCTGTACCAAGAACTTTACCTTGAGTTTCCAAATTCAAGTTTGTTCTTTACTTTTATTCAATGTTAATTTCAGGCAGTAAGATATAATAATACATCTAATGCTGTATTCGGAGTCAACAAGACTTGGGTTCAAATTCCACCTCAGACACTGACTAGCTGTGTGACTGGAGAAATCACTTAACCTTGGTCAGCCTCAGTAATGTTACCTATAAAATGGAGAGGGTAGCAGTAGCTGCCTCATAGAGTTGTCGTGAGGGCCAAATGAGATAATGTGTTTTGTAATCCTGAAAACTCGATGCATGTCCGTTATTGTTTTTATATTATTAGTATCCTAACTGGACCGTATGCTTTTCTATCTTGCCCCCTCAACTATCAGTGTCCAGTATTTTGATGGGCACAGAGAAAGTAGATGATTATTAAATACTTGCCACTTGATTTTGTTTCTGCCCACCTTTTAGCCAGGAGTGTTCAAACTTTTTTGTCATGCTTTGCAGGATCACGGGATTTAGAACCAGAAGGAGAAAGAAGAGGTCTTCAGCTCCAGTGATTCTCCAGTCTAACCTCATCATTTTACAGATGGAGAGCCCGAGGCTCATGCAGGTAACAAATAACCAATGTAGGATTTGAACCCAGGCTCTCTGACTCCAAGTCTCAGGCTCTGTCCACTACACTGGGGTGTATTTCAATCCTCCAGGACTCAGTCCTCTATGAGACTGTGGGTACAGTTAGCATGTCCCAGTGACATCATCCTCCACTCACATCCCGAGTGACTGCAGAGTTTTCTGTGGATGCCTCCGCTCTGGCTCATTTCCCAGCCATCACAATGTATCATCTTTTCATTCCAGCTCCAGCCCACCCAGCTCCCTCCAACAACAGATTCTTTCTCTGCTTCTGGGCTCCTCCTCTCCCTCTGCCAATGTCACTTTCTGGCTTCCACTCCTGCAGTTTCCCAGGGCATAGAGATGTGCATCTCCTCATGGATGAGGTCCTGGGGTCATAGCCCTGTGGAGGGGGTCACCATCACCTAGTTTGGAGGCCACCTTTCCATCCACTATGTCATGTTATCTTCCATGCTATCTCTGGGTTATGATTTTATCAGGCTAAAATGACTCCTTTGCTCAGAGATTCCTGAACCTCAATTCTTTACCTACAGGCTTTAATCCCCATAAAAGTAAAAATCTCACAAGAGATTTGTGATGTGGGCATGGGCATATTTGTAAGCAGCAGGGAATGAGCCAGTAATTCCATTTTCCCCAATAGACTTTGGACTATTTTTTTTTTTTACTGTTCCGTGAAAGAGTTCTAGATCCTTTCTTTGAGAAGTGAGTTTTTTTTTTGATAAGGAGAGATCAATAGGATATTAGGGGTGCCAGTGGGAAGCCAGAAACTCAGAAGACAAACAGGCTACCTCACAAGCGTGCCATTTGTCCTGACTCTGGCTTGATATTTGTGAGAGGAGGGGTTTGGGGGGCATGAATTCCAAAGTGAACTTCAAATAATGTAGCAATAAGGGGAGTTTGGTCAGAAATGTCTGATATGTTACAAGACACTAAATAATACGACTCCGTTCTAATATCTTCTTTCTTTAAATTCCAGCGCTGGATTTGTTTCCTAAATTTATATGTGAACTAAACTATAAGGAATAGCGGAGCTGGGGAAGCGAGACCTTGGGGGATGGCTTCCACTCCCTCGGTGTATAAATACACAGATTTAGAGTTTGGAGAGGACAGCTAAGAAGCATGAATATGTAGCTCCTGGCTGGGTCATCAAGGGCTGCTTTGGGAGGCTTGGGTCAACTTGGAACAGCCTAGGGATTTGGCCAATTTCCAAGACAGTTCAGCTCCTCTAAAATCACCTGTGAGCCACTCTAGACTGGAGCGGGTGATGGTCTGGACCAACACACTTTAAACAAAGTTATGCAATCAGATGGTTTTGTCTTCTGTGTTTTACACCTTCTCTTTCCGCACCCCCGTATCAGATGTCAGCTGGTTATACTTTGTGAATTTATGGCTGTTGAGGCACTTGATCCTCTAAGGTATTGGCACTTACTTTGAAATGTCTAATTCTTTAATTGTAGAATCAAACAATCATTTGTTAAGCACCTACTAGGTTTCAGGCACTGTGCTAAGCCCTGAGGGTACAAAAAGAGGAAAAGACCATCCCTGCCCTCAAGAAGCTCACAATTTATTGCTGTAGGGAATAAGCCAGTAGATGGGGAGAGCAGGGAAGAGAGAGGGGACAATCTGTGGGAGGAGAAGGGAAAGAGTGGAACGGCTTGGGTAAGCAGAGAGGTTAGCCTTAGTAGGGATTAAGTCCACCTCATCACAGGAGACAGGGGCGAGAGGGAGATAGTAGCAGGAGGCATCTAAGTGATAAGAGATGAGAAGAGAAGAGGGAACTCACGGTGAACGGCCTCTATTTTTTTCTTTTTATAAAATAGGAGGCAAGGTTCTCAACTGAGACGGTGGAGGAGGGGGAGCCATGAGAGTTTTGTGGAAGGATGAAAGGATTTGGAAGACCTGCTGAGGAGACAGGGAGAGTGAATCAATAAGATAAGCATAGAATGATTGCCTGGCAGCACTGAGGGCCCACTTGAGTTGTATAGCATTAATCTGTAGTGGACCCAGTCAGATAGGTTTGATGTCTTTCTCCATCTTCATTCAGCAGCATTATGAGTAAAAACAGTGAAGGGTGGGAGTGATCCCGGACTGAGGCTTGGCTGGGCATAATTGGGAAATGATAAGGGAGCTAGGGATTCAAGAGAGGAGGATGTCGAAGTCTGAGTTCTCAGTTAAAGACATTCTAAGGAAGTAAACAGAAGGAAGTATTTAAGCATGGTTTGTCTTTTTTTTTTAAATCGCAGGCTCTGCCTTCTTAAAATCTCCCAGATTCATTTATGAATAAAATAGCTATCATTTAAATGGTGCTTTAAAGTTTGCGAAGTATGTCACGTATATTGTCTCATTCTATCCTCACAACATCCCTGGAAGGTAACTGTTATTATTTATTATCTCCACTTTACAGATAAGAAAACTGAGGCATACTGAGGTTAAGTGATTTGCTCAAGGTCACACAGTATATATCTGATGCTAGATTTGAACTCAGGTCTTCCTTACAGTCCATTTCTCTATTCATTGTGACACCTAGCTGCCTCCTCATTCAACAAATATTTATTAAGTGCTATACTAGGTCACTGAGGACATAGAATATATAAGTCAGACATAAGACTCCACTCATCCTAGGCTTAGAGGCTAATCGAGGAATAGGATTCAGACTCAGAATTATAATAAAAATTCTACCATGATAAGTTCTTAAGTGCTAACCAACCCCAACTGTCTACTTCATTTCCTCATATACATATGAGGAATTTAATTTAAGAGTAAGAGGTTATGTGTAATCTTGGTTAGGTTGTATGAAAAACAACATTTTTATTGCTGATGTCCTTTAAACACCTTCCCCTTTAGATTATAAATGTTTCAAAATGTGAATTCAAAATTTCCATTTGGGAGTAACTTCATATTTATTTTGCTGCATTTACTAAGCTAATTAAGTATTTATTCAGTGCCTTCTTCATGCAGGGCATGGATGACTCACAGAAATTAAAATCTGACGCTGTGTGTCAGGGTCTCCCAACTTCTGAAACTGGCCCACACCGATAGACTGATTCAAAGAATGATATCAAAGAGAACACCGCAGGTGATCGGGTGATGCTGTAATCCCTGCCAGATCTCTTTGGAGCTCTCTGTGCTTCAGACCTACGGCATTGAGCCGCACACCCTGGCATGCGACTCATCCAGAGAATATATACCACATAAGGGCCACCTTCCCAGAGTCACAGGGAAAGACACCTTTCCATGCTCTATTAGAACCAAGTTCTACCAGGAACCCCTTCCCTGTCCTTGGTTGGTCAGAAATGCTGGCAGTAGCTGGGAAGTGTCCTCAGCTGAAGGAAGTTCAGAGAAACCAAGAGGCCAAGGTCAGCATCACCAGCATCACAGGGCTCAGCTCCCTGTATAAGTGAAACAAATTGTATGTGAACATTTTGTTCAGCTTCAGCCTTTGCCCTGCCCCTTGGATCTTGTAGGCACTGTGCTACCAAACATTCCTTTTAGCTCAGAACACCTCTCCTGTCTTGGGGCCCATTTGCATTGTGTTTCTGGCTCATTACTCCGGTAACTGCTCTTTCTACTTAGAATCTGCGTCTTGCTTCTGGCTACTCACAAACAGAGACTGTTACCATCATGGACCTTCCTTTCAAGCTGAGCTGGTCCTGCTGGTACCACACCTATGTATGTGATCTCACCCAGCACAGTCGAGGTCTATGGGCCAACCTTGGTCCTGACCATACGCCCTTGGGCCACAGTGAATAATACTGGAGAATAATCCTTCTCTAGTAACTGTAAAGTTCTGTAGGATAAGGCTTTCATCTCAAACATGAGCCATGAAGGACTGGCTTCCTTTAAGACTCAGCTCAGACTCCACATTTTCTAGAGGGCTTTCCCAGGCCCCCAATTCTTCTTCCCCCCATGCCTTCACTGCTAGTGCCTTTTCTCTGAGACATATTTATTCCATCTATCTATCTATCTATCTATCTATCTATCTATCTATCTATCCATCTATCTATCTAATCTTTGTGTACATAGTTATTTGTATGTCCCCTCCTGCAGTGTAATATGAGTTCCTTAAAGGCAGAGATCACGTTTTTTCTTTAACATTTTTTGTATCCCCAGCATTTAGCACAGTGCCTGGCATATAGTAAACATTAATAAATGCTTATTAACTGACAGTCTGAAAGCCCCACCTCCTTCTTGCTTTCCCCCCCCTCTAGAATATAATCTCCATGACAACAGGAATTATTTTTGCCTTTTGGTACATAGTAGGTGCATAATAAATGCTTGTTAATCAACTGATTGGTTGTGTTGGCTCAGTCAGTCTTGACATGAGAAAGAGGCTGATGCATTCCTCAGAATTAGTGACTGCAGCTTCCGTGTTGGTCCCCACATTCTGTTTTCCTTGCTTTTTTAATGGGTTGTAGTCCTTCACAATTGTGCTCTTAAAATGGTTTTTAGTTGGGTTTTTTTGAAGGAAGGAAGGAAGGATGACAATCTTGTGGTAGGATGAGAACAAAGAGGTTCCACTTTAGTTTTAGAAAAATGTTAATATCAGGTATTCTCTGATCAGGTACATATATAGTTTTTTAAATTTAAATTTATTTTTCAATTAACAAGCATTTATTTTCTCTCCTCACCATTTCTTCCAATTAAAAAAAAATTAGCAAAAACAAAACAGTTGTCACAAATACACATGTCAAGCAAAACAGATTCCCCCATTGGCCATGTCCAAAGATGTTTCTGTCATTTTGCATCTTGAGTCCATCACCTATCTGTGTGCAGATGGGTAGCACAGATTGTCAAACCTTTAGAGAAATGGTTGGTCGTGGCATTGATCAAAGATCTTAAACCTTCCAAAGTTATTTTTGTAATACTGCTGTTATCACATATATTGTTCCGATTCTGTTAGATACATCTTTCGTCATTTCTTAAAGCAAAATAGTTTTCTTTGTCTCATTTTAATGATAGAAAAATTGAACAAGTTTAGGTTTTGATGAAAAGGCAGTGGCTGGTGCCCCGATGCTGTTTGCTGACATCCATTGCCAACAAGACAAGTGAAGCATGTGGAGCAGGGCTTTGTAAACTTTTTCCTCTCACCCTTCTTTCTTTTTTAAACTTTTTCCTTTGGTGCTTCTTAAATTGTGGGTCTCGACCCTACATGCCCACAGTTTAAGAAGCGCTGTGTGGAGCAACAGTGATCCGGCCGAAGGGCATTGAGAAGTGAAGGGACCAGAGAGAAAACTCACGTTTCCAAAAAAACAGCGAGTGCTACAGCAAACTGAGGAGATATTTGGCCAGACTTGATGTTCTTGTTTATGACTTTGGCATCAAACGTCCATAGTCTCACCTCGAGCCTCACTTCTTGCCAAGCCCCTCAGAGTAGGTTGAACATGTTTTGACCCTATTTTTGCTCCACAATCCACTTCCTGCCCCTAGCTCTTCCAAGATTTGCATCCTGGAAATGACTTTTGGTCCTCAGTGACACAAAACCTTCCTGGGTCTGGTATCCTTTTGCATTTGGTATAAAAGGACAATGCAATAAAAAGAAGAAAAAAAAAGACATAATTCTCTCTCAGCTCTACTACATTCCATCTGTGTGACTTTGGACAAGTCCCTTACTTTCCCAGAGTCCCACTTTCCACACGAGTGCTGTGAACATTAGTAGTCTTCATGTGGGCTACAGGAATTAAAGAAATTCATCATGTCCTGGTGATATCTCCAGACTTTAGTTGTCCTGTCTTTAGATGGCAGACACACAATCTTTCCCCAGGTTTATACTCCATCTTTCCAGCTTATGGGAAAACCCCACAAATCTTATATTTCATAGCATAGACTCCAAGAATCCAGGGTCACCACTGTCATGATGGAGGATACCATGGCCAGAATGTTGGTGGCACTTACATGTAGTCTGTGATCAAAATTGAAAGTCCAGTGTTTTGTTTTTGCTAATTTTTTTTAAATGGAGGAAATAAAGAGGAGAGAAAATAAATGCTTGTTAATTGAAAAATAAATTTAAAAAACTATATATGAACCTGATCAGAGAATACCTGATATTAATTTTCCTAAAACCAGAGTGGAACCTCTTTGTTCTCATCCTACCATAAGATTGCCATCCATCCATCCATCCATCCATCCTTCCTTCCATCTTTCTTTCCTTCAAAAAAACCAAAATAGACCTCATAAAGTAAGACAAAGCTGAAATAAACATACCTTAACTATGAAAATGAAAAGGAACGTTGAATTTGGCTAGGAGAGACATGGTTCAAATCCCAGTCTTGGTGCTTTCTGGTTCTTGGGCTAGTCACTTTCCTTGTCACATGATATTCCTTCTTGGTATTTGACATTTGCAATGCCCACCTCCCAGGATTATTGTGAGAGAAGTCTTTTAAGCCATAACTATGTTTTTATTTCTTTTTAAAAAAATTTTACTTTATTCTGAACTTAAGAAATAAAACAAGCATTTCTATAACATTTAAAAATTTTAAATTTTAAAAAAATTTTAAAAAGATTATTGCCCATGAAAATTCAAATCTGTTATAAGCAAAGGTATATACATCATATTCACCTTTGAGGCATCAAGGTGGTGTGGTGGATGGAGCATTGTTCCTACAGTCAAGGGGACCCATGTCCAAACCGAGCCTTAGACTTGAATTAGTGGTGTGACTCTGGACAACTTGCTTTAACTCTACCTCAGTTTCCTCATCTATAAAGTGGGTCAAATAACACCCACCTCCCAGGATTCTTGTGAGAATAAAATAAAATATTTGCAAACCTGAAAGTCCTCTACACATGCTGACTTTTATTATTCCCACTAATGTCTACATTGCAGTAAGGTCCAGAGTGAATTCTTTATTTCCATTTTCCTCACTAAGGCTCAGTAAAATTCTGAAAGTAAAAGTTGTTGACTTGGGTTTTTGTTGTTATCTTACTTTTTAAGACCCTCTAACCATTCTCTTCCATGGTTCTCCATCTTCTCCCATCCAACTATAGCTATCTTTATTCTTATTCCTAATTCCGATTCCTTCTTACTCTCATTCCTAAGGACTTTTCTCAGTATTACCTGATAATGGGTCCAATTGTCATTCTTCCTAGGGAGAACTATTTTATCCAGGAATTTAAAGGCCAAAAACCCTGCAAGGTCCCAAGGAAGAGAGCTCTCTCTAATGGTGGAAATTTAGCCACATGACAGGTGGTAGGGGAAATGTACTGAGCAGGAGGGCCCTGTCTCAGGCCCTCTAATTTTAGCTCATAGGCGGCTCCCTGCCCTGCCAGCTCATAAGGCCAGTCTTGTTCCTTTAAGCTCCTGGTCACAGGACTCAGACCACAAACTTACATTCCTGTAAAAGTTCATCTCTTCAGAATTCTTCTGCAACTTTCAACATACTGAAATAACTTCTGATAAACCAAGATGTTAGTTGGCTCCTAGCTGCCTAGACAAGATTAGAGCTTCCAGCCAGGCATGCCATGCATAATATTGCCTGACCAATATCATTTTGAAATAACCTCTCTATAATACATAATAGCCAAACCCCAAAGTAACATCATGAAACCGCACCATACTGTCACTTAGCCAATCACCCAAGATGCATAACGAATGCTCTAAATCTGGAACTAAACATCTCTTGTAACATGATTTCACCTAGGGTATTTTTGTAGAGCCAATTAGGAATATTCTAAAAATCTGGAGTGCTCCTTCATCCTGGTGAATGATTTGCACATGTTAGAAGGTGGTATCATTTTTAAGGCACTGACATTTCAACATTACTTTAAATGTATTCAACCTTTTGATATATTCTTTTAAAATAATCAGATCTGAGTTCTTTTTAATGTAGTTTCTTTTGCACAAATATTTTCTCCCTAGGTAAAAATTTAGGCAAACTAACAGATGTTTTTACATAGAAACGGCAGGCTAAACTTCTCTATATTCCTTTCTAACTCATTGGAAGTCTGTATCAGCTAATCCCATGCTACCAGTTATGTAAGAGATATTTTATCAATAGATATAAAAAGGAGTAGCATTGATTGTAGGATCACTGTGATGTAGTCTATGACAAAAAACACTTGTTCCTTATTTTTCTTTGTTTTATTAAATTAAAAAGCACTCTATTCCAAATTTTCTCTCTTCCCCTGTGAATTTCAGCTCTACCACTTACTGCCAGTGTGACATTGGCCAAGTCACTTAACCTCTGGGCCTCAATTTCCTCATATACAAAACAATGAGGTTAGAACAAATGATCTCTCTGGCTCCTTTCAGATCTGAATCTGTAATCATATAGTCAAAAAAGACCTCAGTAATTTTATCAATGGTTTCTGAAAAGATTACTCTGTTATATAATAATTATCATTTTTAGGTGAGAGAGGAGGGTCCAGACCTGAAATTTTATTGGTGTAGGGAGCTCCTCATTTCTCAGTTCAGATCAGCGAACCTACACCAACTTGCATTCTCTGAGAGCTTCCTGGGGGGGTGCCAAGAGACTGAGCGTCTGTGATCACATGGCCAATTTGTGTTACTTCAACATTCTCCCCCACACAGGGCTGCTTCTCCCTGTGATCATACATTTATTGTTTCATGTCAAATAACCTTCTACCAAAACTCTGTTGTGGTGTTTCAGTGTGGCATGGAGATGACTGGGTTTTTGAGGTTCTTACCAGCAAAGAGCAAACTCCAGCAGGCTCTGCCATGCTTCAGGGACTTCAGGTATGTTCCCAGGAATGGGCAGTGTATGCACTTTCTGAGGACTAGTCAAGATGAGAACAGGGAAACCCATCACTAGGCCTGTTAGATGGTGAAGCCTTTGGCTGTAGCAATCCATGAGATAAAGAAGGGCACAAAATAGCCCCCAGTCCTATTCACTTCTGTAGTAATGGTGGCAGAAAGTGCTAATAATCACAGCTTTAGACAGTCTGTAACCTTGAATTTAAATATTAGCATATTGCAAGATCTCTAACAACCTCAAATCAATAATGATTCTCCATGAATAAAGCCATAGATAGCTTCCTATACTCAGGTTGGACTCTGTTGGAGGTAATGTCATGTTAAGGATATTTTTTTTCTTTTTTTTTTTGGAGGCGGGGAAGGCAGGGCAATGGGGGTTAAGTGACTTGCCCAAGGTCACACAGCTAGTAAGTGTGTCAAGTGTCTGAGGTCACACTTGAACTCAGGTCCTCCTGACTGCAGGACTGGTGCTGTATTCACTGCACCACCTAGCTGCCCCTCATGTTAAGGATATTGAGTGGCTGACTTTTAAGATATCTGAGATAAGGGCAAATTCTAAAGGATTTAAAAAACATAATTTTTCTATCTGTCTGTATATCTGTTTACTTGCATTCTTTGAGAGCTTCCTAGGGGGTGCTGAGAGACTGAGTGTATGTGATCACACAGCCAATTTGTATTACTCCAACACTCTCCACTGCAATGGGCTATTTCACTCTGTGATCATATACTTATTATTTCATGTCAAATAACCTTCCACAAAAGCTCTGCTGTGGTGTTTCATTGTGATATAGAGATGATTTTGTGTGTGTAGATATGCATAGATATATATGTGTGTGTGTATGTTCATACATATACGTATGCATGTATGTATGTATGTGATCAAGAGCATAGGAAATGCCCACACATTCAAACGTCTACTTTTCCATCTCTACAAAGTCTCCATGACAAAGCTGACACCACCAATGTGAACCTAGGACCAACTGCCCATAATGAGAAAATGAGACCAAGAGCACCAGGAGGGACATTTCCCCCCAGGCCACCTGTCCAGCACCCAAAGCCATTATTCTGAGAAGCAAGCTCAGTGGAGATGTGACCTGACAGCTGCCTTTGTAGGCACTGAAGTCCCAAACTCAGCAACAATAGCTATTGGAGACCTGGAAAGCCAGGTTCTCAGTACCAAAGTCCTTGGCACTGTCAAATGGTTCAACATCAGAAATGGATAGATTGATCAGTGGAAATGACATTAAAGAAGGTCCCTTGCCATCTGCTTTGCTTCTGTACGCCAAGGACCATGGGGGCCTTTCCATTTGACTTGGAACTGAAACCTATTATACATACACACATATATAATTTATTGTATCTGCCTTCCCGTCAATAGTGTCTTTGTAAATATGTGGTCTATTATAGAATATTTTTTTGAAAAGCTTATTTCTTTCCTTCTCAAAATTTCCTCATTGATGGCCTCTGCACATAAATCAATGAATGAATTCAATTTATTAAGTACTTATTCTATACAGTGGACATTCAGATAGAAAAGCAGAGACAATTCTTGCCCTCAAGGAGCTCACATTCTAGTAGGAGAGATGATAGAAATATAAATAAATAAAAATGAATATATTGTATTATATATATATGGAGAGAAAGGGGGAGAGGGAGGGAGGGGGAAGAGAGAGAGGGGGAGAGTCCATTAGTCCATCAAGCTTTTGCAAAAATATTCTATAGTAGACCACATATTTATGGATACATAATTGATGGAAAGGCTATAATGTTCCACTGTGTTTATTGTTTGTGGCATATAAAAATCATGTTACTTGGTAGAGTAAAATGGTGTCTTAAAGACTACTAGAATCACCAAATTTTTAAAGTTGGAAAGGTTCTCATTGGCCATCTAATTCAACTGCCACTTGACCTCCAGCAAAAGAGAACCCACCACCCCTGCTTTGGGGAAGTTCTAATTGTGAGGTCTCTACTGCAAAGAGCACAACCCCAACAAGCTGGCCGTGTTGTTCAAATGCTAAATACACGTTTGCCAAAAAGGCTATTTTATGAAGAACTCATGCAGGGCAAGTGCTCACATGGTGGTCAGAAGAAGCAATACAAGGACACTCTCAAGGTCTCTCTGAAGAACTTTGGAATTGTGTGACATGGGAGACATTGGTACAGGACCGTTAAGCATGGCATGCCCACGTCAGAGGAGGTGCTGTGCTCCAGGAGCAAAGCAGAATTGAAGTAGCTCAAAAGAAATGCGAGAAGCACAAATTTAGAGAATCCATCCCAGATGTTCACATGGACTATTTGTGTCCAACCTGTGGTAGAATATTTTGAGGTGAGACACACCGTGACTTGACTCTAACATAGTGATGTCATTTTGGTCCTCTTCAAGAACAAAGGACAATAGCAAACTGTAAGAAGTTTTTTCCTGACATAAAACTTTGATTTTTCTTTTGGAGGCAGTCAGGATTAAGTGACTTGCTTGAGGTCACGCAGCTAGTAAGGGTCAAGTGTCTTAAGCTAGTTTTGAACTCAGGTCCTCCTGACTCCAAGAGTGCTCTATCCACTGCACCACCTAGCTGCCTCCTGAATTGATCTTTTGACAACTTCCACCCAATTCCCCTGGTTTGGCCCTCTAGGAGACCGTATTCTTCCTTCTGAGTCTTCTCATCTCCATGCTGAACATACCTATTTCTTTCCACTGAATCTCAAGGCCCTTCACCTGACTTGCTCTTCTCTGGACACTCTCTACCTTATTAATGTCCTTAAACTATGGTGCCCAGCACTGAACACTACTCTGGATGGGATCTGATGAGGTCAGAGGGCAGTGAGACTCAGTTCCCTAGTTCTAGAAGCTTTCCCATCTTAATACACATGAACACTCGAGCTTTTATAACTGCTACGTCACATGGCTGACTCCTTGTCAGCTTGCAGTCTCCGAACTACCACCCTAAACATGCTTCCCATCATGAAGTTGATTTTTTATGCTCAAGTGTAAGGAATTTACATTTACTCAAATTTAATACGTTATTACATTTCTCTCCAACAAAGTATCTCTCATGCATATGATAAAATCACACCAGATATGGAAAACTTCACTTAAACCTCCAGTTATTACTGTCAAGTGGGGCATAAAACAGAGATGAATGCTTGCCAAAGGTATTTATCAGTGTTGTGGAGAATGTCCAGAACAGAGTCCCAATGGAAAAATGGATCCCTATACACAATGAGGTCCTCCAAAAAAAGTGTAACCAACTATCCATTTGGAAAAATGAAATGATAACAGTTGTCTGGATTATAATGTGGACAATCCAGAGTCTGACTGATGCACTAAGTCCATCAACAGGAGGAGATTAGATCGTATCATATTTAGAAGACTACATCGTGCCTTGTAAGATCTCATCCTTCCTGAAATAGAGGCTGCTTATTTAAAACCAATTTTTTTTCTTATGAAACAGTACAGCCTCTGAACAATCAAAATTGCAGCTGTAAGTAGGCTATATAAGCGTACCAAAGAAGAATTGAGCCCAATAAATGGTATAAAATGTATTATCAGATATATGATTAGAAAAGGAGATAGGTTGCTCTTATTGGGATAACTGACAATCAGTTTGTGTATCTTTGTATTTTTTGTATTATTTATATTTTATTGTATTTTGTATTATTTTCTTTATTGGTATACACAATACATACACGGTTGTTTTAAGGATCAAATGAGCTAATGTACATAATAACTGTAAGACATTAATGCAGCAAGCACCTCATTTTAAGCCTGGCAGCAATATAATGACCCTTCGGATCCATGTGGTTCCCTTCCGTTACTTTAGAGAGTTTATGTGAAAAGAAAAGTTAGGAACATGATCACAATCACTCTAACACCCCATTTAGGAAAATTCTAGACATTTAGGCAGAAGCTTGGCCCTCTGCCTTCATTCACATTTACATTCACCCCTTGCTAACCTCCAGCTTCTTTGCATGGCCAAATTCAAGTTACTGGTAACATTTGGGTAAGAAGTGCAGGTCTGTTATAGTATCTGTTAATAGGCATGGAGAAGAGAAACCAGAGAAAGAGTAGACCTCAGTTTTTGGCGAGGTGGCCTCAGTGGTCCCTCTTCTGAGATGCTTCCTACCTCCTCTTTCTCCTTTCACTGGTTTCTTCTTTCCAGGTGAGTTGCTGATGGGTTAGTTATTCCCTCTCCACTACCAGACCCTTGGAATCTCTCCTTGCTCCTGAACTAGCTTCTTGCATGCAAGCTTGATGAAACCATGTCCCTCACCCACTTGGTGCAGACTTGCTGTTGCACCAGATTTAAATGTCTTTGATTCAAGGAAGCATCTAGGCTTGTTCATACCCAGTGAACAATCAAGGTGTGTTTTCATCTGATAAATGTATAGGGCTAAGTGGTTTTCACCTGATAACAGGTCAAAGCTAAATAACCTTAATACTCATTCAAATGGGGTGGGGTCCCTTACTTGATTTACTCAGTACCTCTGCCCTTACGTGGCAAGGAAAGTCACCAAGCATTTACTAAGTATCTACTATGGGTCAGGCACTGTGCTAGAATGTTAGAAATGATAATAAAGTATTATATAAATTTTAGGGAAAGCAACTGGGCCTGATACTTCACTGATATAGGCAACACCCAGATGAGGGAGCTCCCTCTATGAATGCAGGTTGGCACTTATAGTCTTATAGTCTAAGTCTAAGAGAATTGCCTAAAACATTGAGAGGCTAAGTGATTTCCCCAGGGTGATTGCCAGAATGTCCGACAGGATTTGAACCCCTACCCAGTGTGCTTCCTCTGGATCTCCTGGTATACTTTCAGAGCTCTATCCTTGACCTTTGTTTCTTTTTCCACCCTCTTTCCCTTAGAAGAAGTCTCCTTCATTCCCATGGCTTTAATATACCCAAGCCTATGACTTTTAGCCTTAACCTCTTTCCAGAATTCTAGAACACACCTGAAACCCTCAATAAGACACACCGCCATGAACTCCACCGCCATAATGAAAGTCAGGTGACTAGTCTTCGTTTCAAGAGATTGTGATTTTAAAAAGCAGGCTTCCTCCAGCCTGCCATGCCTATCTCTCACTCCAGCCCCTGCATCCACCACCATCATTCCCTTTCTAGTAACTTGGCACATAGTCTACTTTCTAGGTTTTTTTTCCCTTCCACACTCTGGGGGCTAAGAAGGTGATAACTGCCATACCTTTCACCACCTCTGATCTGACTTAATTTCCCACTCTTTGCACAAGCTAATCTCAAGCTGGGCAGTGCAGGGGCCCTGGAGTTCAAACTAGATCTCAGCAGGGGTAAATCACTTAACCCTGCTTGCCTCAGTTTCCTCATTTGTAAAATGAACTGGAGAAGGAAATGGCAAAACTGGCCCAGGATCTTTGCCAAGAAAACCCAGAATGGGGTCATGAAGAGTCAGGCGCACCTGAAATGACTGAACAACAACAACAAGAACCTGATATGTATTTCTGGAATCCCTCCCCTCCTGTTCCCCTATGGAATTCCTATTTATTCTTCAAAGTTCACTTCAAGATGCCTCTCAGTTTATAAAGCCCCTTTCCCCACTGGAACCTCACTTAGGATGGTGCATGCATGCCTCCCATGCGCTTATCAAATGTTGTTTTACATTATAGTCACTCAGACATTTGTCACATCATCCTAGTAGACTCTAATCTCCTTCCTGGAGCGCAAAGACCTACCTTATCTAAACTTTGTATTGTCTCCAGCACCATGCCATATACACAGCAGGCACTTAATCAATGTCTGCTGAGCCCTATAAGCTGAAGTGCATCTCGTATTCAGTAGATCCCATCCAGCAGCAATTAAATTCCTATCATTCTACTATGTCAAAATCCATACGATACACTAGTGATTGAGCTAATGCTGGTCTACATGTAGTGGTAATCAGTATTGGGGCTACTGTAGGATCTGGGTTTCTGGCTTTACAAAACAAACACCCTGCATTTATGAGACATTGATAGAGAAGCCATGGTTCTGTGCCAGATCTCAGGATAATCACAATATTAGTTAGCACTTCTATAGAGCTTCAAGATTTACAAAGTAGTTTCCTTATATTAATTATCTCATTTGCTCTCACAACAGCCCTATGGCACTATTTTCTCCATTTTGCAGATGAGGAAGCTGAAGCAGACGGGGTTAAGTGACTTGCCCAGAATGCACACCTAGTATGTCTGAGGCAGGATTTGAAGTCTTTCTGACTTCAAGCCCAGCACTTTATCCACCATTAGGATGTTAGTAGTGGGAATAGTGATTGTTTGATGAAGAAAGTATAATTTCCAATAATGCATCAAGATGTCCCGATTTTTTCTTTTTTACTTTCAAGGTCTTATGAAGGGATAACATAGCTATGAAATACTTGGTGTAGCAAAATACTTCTGAAAAGGAACCATTGTAACATAATGTGCTATTAGAAAAGTTTGTTTTTTTTAATAAAGCCTAAGAATAAAAAAGCTACCACAGTGCATTAAGATGACTCCCCTACCTGCCCCCTTTCCCCCACCCCATTCAGAGTTGTCTTTTTGTTCTAAGAGATCACAGTGTATATGTTAGGGTGGCAGAGCCAAAGAGGGGACAGTTTGGTTGTAATGTATCTGAACCGCAGTGGGCCATCTGGGGCACTTTTTAAAAGAGACATCGACAGGTGGAGGAAATCCAAAGTAGGGTGACCAGGATGGGGAGAACATTTGAAACCATGGTGTATGACAACTGGGGTGAAGGACCTGGGGATATTTAGCTTAGAGGAGAGTCAATTTAAGGATGATGTTATAGTATTCAAATATTTCAAGGGTTGCTTTGTGGACGCAGGATTATGCTTGTTCCACTTTTCCTCAAAGGGAAGGGCCCCATTGGTGGCAGATTTTATCTAAACATAATTAAAATCTTTATATTCTTGAGATCCATCCCTAAATTAAAATGGAAGGAGAATCTAGGGAGTCAGGAGGTGGCATAATAGTGAATTTTCTTTTCCCTGAGGTCTTTAAGCAAAGGCTAGATGCCCATTTATTGAGTATTCATGGGGTTGGACTATATATTCACAGATTCAAAGACTAAATGACTCTGGGGCATTTTATAATTTAGGAAGGACTTTTCTCAGAACAGCCACATTCTTCTTGTTAAAAAGTTAATTTAAAAAATGTTTAGTTAGTTTTAGTTTTCAAAATTCACTTTTGTAAGATTTTGAGTTTTGAATTTTCTTCTCTCCTCTTCCCCTCCCTAAGATGGGCATGCAATCATATGAAACATTGAAAAATTATTTTAAAAATTTTATTAAGTTAAATCTCAAATTTTGGCAGATAATTTAAAATGTGCCAGATTCCTCACCCCCAACAAATTGACTATCTTTTCATATATCAGTGGCATAATGGAAGTCGCTCAGAAAATTCTGTAACATAAACAAGAATTGGGGGGGGGGGGCAGGGAATGCAGAATAAATGTAATTCTTTTACAGGCTTGTAGAATTGACCTACTATTTTTAAATTTGAGAATAAAACCTTAAAATTCATTAAAATATTGTGAAAATATAACAAAAATAAATCAAACATTCCGTTAAATAACTTACCTTGTAAATGAAGATTATGCATTAAGATCTCAGAGGGTACAAATGCTTTGGATGTCCAACTGAATTCACTGTAGACAAGTCAATGTCTCCCAATGTCTCTAAAGTACAAGAGAAAAGAACTTTCTAATACAAGGTTCTCCTGTTTTAAACTGTATTTCATAGTATGTGTATATGAATATATTCTCTGTGCCTAATTTATGGGAGGCTATAGACATGGATGGGAGGAACAGAAGATACATACAGCCTGAGAAGGCATGGGTGAGTAGACATTTCATCAGTGCAGTGAGTACCCACATATGAGACCATGAATTCATCAATGTATAGTATACATACTTTATTTTTTAATAAGCTAATTTACTTTTAATTTTCAACATTTACCTTCATAAGTTTTAAATTTTCTCTCCATACTTTATATTTAATAGGTGAATTCATCGGGCAATTAGTTGAATAGTTAGTCACATTTTATGAGGCAATGTGGGCCGTGTTGGACGTGGAATCAGGAAGGACCCAGATTCAAATCACATTTCTCATGTTTTTTAACTGTGAGTTACTAACAGCTAAGTTACTTGATCTCTTTGAGGTTCATTTTCTCTATTAGTAAAATGGAGAATTATAATTCCTATCTCAATAAGAGCTAACATTTATGTGGTGCTTTAAGGTTTGCAAAATACTACACAAATAGTGTCTCATTTGATCCTCATAACAACCCTGGGAGATCCTATTATATCTCCATTTTACAACTTAGGAAACTGAGACAAACAGCTGTTAAGAGACTTGCCCGGGGTCACGGTTCCAGGGCCCAATTTGAACTCGGGGCTTCCTGACTCCAGGGCCTGTGCTCTATTCACAGCTGCTACCTTTCTCAATGGATTGTAAAGTCCAAAGGACATAGTATGGGGTCATGTGCTCTGTGTAACCACAGGAATTACTGTTTTAAGAAAGAAACATTTAAAATTCGCCAGATTCACTTTCTTCATCCCTAGAGGCCTAAAGGAGAGTGCTATAGAGTATCTTCTTAGTGTTATGTAAAACAAATGAAAGGATGAACTTTGTTAATTCTGTTTGCCGTTTCAAAAACACTGTTTTCTCTAAGAATACAAAGTGTAAACCTAAAACAGGACAGAGAAAAGGGAGTCTAAGAGAGAATAGCAATACTTAGTTTCTCTCTTGATTTCTGGCTACATTGCTTTAAAAAAACCACTCTTGATGAGACTACTTCATATACTTAAAGTATAAATATATTCGCATTTGGGGGGACTAAATTCTCAATAATAAGATTAAACAACAACGAGCAAATGACTTTTGAGTTATCCGCCACCACCACCCCCATGACCTAATGACTTCTGACCTCTGTAGAATTAATGAAAGTCACATTTAAAAGGGGGAAAAAAGTAATCCCTTTCCCTTCCCCATCTTAGGACTCAGAAATCATGAAAAACTGTTTTAAAAATGGTAAGAAAATGCAGATGAGACTTGAGTTCAGAAAAGCATCTTATCTTATCTGTGAGGTAATTCATACCCTTCAAACTGTTCCTTTTGCTCACATCTCCTGGTCATCGTGGCACTCAGTCCTGCCCAGCCCCTCCAATTAGGCTGTAAGCGAAGCGATGGAAGGCAGGGATGGGGACGATGGGAGGGATAGGGATGAAGGGGAGGATGGGGATGAAGTGGGGTATGGGGGTGAAGGGGGGATGGGGATGAAGTGGGGGATGGGGATGAAGGGGAGGCAGCCTTTATTGGTCTGTACCACTCTCCCCCCTCCCCCTTTCCTAGAGCTCAATCAGAAAGGCAGTGTGGGGCCACGTTCTCTGCCTTATCTCAGCCATAGAATGTTACGGTTCCGCGTGGGTGATTTCCATTTCTTAGAAAGCTCTATTGGGAATGGACTCCTACTTTCGCGTGTATTTCTAAAGTTCCACTGGAAGCGTCTTTCACTGAACGTTCCCTGGCAGGGTCAGTGGAAGGGAAAGTTATTTTTCTCTGGTCAGCGATTCAAGGAGGGTAAACTGAGGGCAAGGGGTTTGAGGGGAGGGGGTGGGAATCTGCGATGGAATCTGGGTTAGTGCCTTCTCCCTTTGGACACTGTCCATCCGTGTGGCCAGAGCCCCTGATGTTTATCCACGTGACTAGGTTGCTTTTGCTTTTCATTCCTTCCATTTCTACAGTGCCTGGCACACAGAAAGCGCTTGATTAATGCTTCCACTTATCTTTCTTACGTGCAAGGATGCTAGGAGACGGGCACTATCGTGCATCCATCGCCACGCTTCCAGCTGCCTTTTAAAAATAGTTTTCCTTTGGGACACCCAGGCCCTCTGGCTCACTTCGGTTTTAAAACACACACACACACACACACACACACACACACACACACACACACACACACACTCTGTGTTCAGCTGCACGGGCGATTTTTGGAAATAACAACCCCTCTCGGCTGAGGAAGGGCGAGCCCTCCTGCTTGCTGCCCCCCGCCCTCCCACGACCCCATGACAGCCCTTCTCTCCTTCCTTCCAACTCAAAAACAAAAAAAAAGCCTCCCTCCCCAACCCTGCCCCTCGGTTGCTAGCCGCAATGACGTCGGCCAGCCGGGGTCCCGCCCCCCCGGGGGCGGTGCCGGATCATCCGATTGGCCGCGGGGCCGCGACCGCGAGCCGGCGATTGGGCTGCGGGGCGTTGATGGACAGGAGGGCGGTGCGGGCTGCGCGAGCTGTCCTCCCTCTCTGTGGGAGAGTGTGTGAGTGAGTGTGGGTGAGTGTGTGTGAGTGTGTGTGAGTGAACGCGAGCGTGGCAGCGCCGTGGAATGCCGGACGCGGCGGCGGCGGCGGCGGCTCTGCTCATTGTCTGCACGGGCGAGGGGCGCTGAGGGGGTCGTCCCGGCCGGCGCTCGCGCTCGCCGCCGCCTTTCTCCTCGGTCCCAGCGCTCCGCAGCCTCGGCCTCGTCAGCCGCCGCAGCCGCGCTAGGCCCGGCCGGAGCTGCCTCCGCATCCGCGGCCTCCTCGGCCTCCTGGGCCGCGCGAGCTGAAGGGAGGCCCGGCGCGCGTCCGCGAGCGCGCGCGCGTGCGGGAGAGGGGGAGGGGAGGCGAGTGTGAGCGGCGGGGGGGAGCGGGTGTGCCATGGGGCCCGGGCAGCGGCGCTGGTAGGCAGCGGGCGGGCGAGCGGCAGCGGCTCCGGTCCCATCGGCGGCGGCGGCAGCAGCGGCGGCGGCTCCGGCGGCTCCGGCCTCAGCAGCCCCTGCCCGGGCTCGGGCCTCGCGCGGACCAGCAGCAGCAGCAGCAGCAGCGGCGGCGGCCCCGGGCCTGCGAGCGGCGCCCACCATGGCCAAGTCCGGCGGCGGCGGCGCGGCAGCGGCGGCCGCCGGGGGAGCCGGGGGAGCCGGCGGCGGCGGGGCCGGCGGGGGAGGAGCCGGCGGCGGCCTGACCTGGGTGGTGAGTCGCGCCTCGGCGGGCTGGCGGGCGGGCGCCTTTGTGGGGGGCCGGGCCGGGCCTCCGCATTGTTCTCGGCCTGGGTGGAGGGGGAGGGGAGAAGCAGGGGAGGGGAGGAGGGAGCCCCCCTTCTTCACCCCGCCCCCTCCCCACTTTCCCTGCTGAAGCCTGGAGACTGGGGGAGGGGGGAGACTTGGAAACTTTCTCCCTCCGCTTTACGATTGGAGGTGAGGATGCTGGGCCGGGGGCGAAGTCTGCAGGAAATCTGTGTCTGCATCAATACGGCGGGTCCCCTAAGTCCTAGGATTCATGTATGGAGAAGCACAGGCTGTCCCCAAAGTCTCAGTGCAGCTTCAAGCTCCGAACTTCGGTATTGATCAGTACAGGGTGTCTCCAAAGTCTCCGTGCGGTCTTAACTTCATGGATCGATCAATAGAGGGTGTCCCCAAAGTCACAGTGCAGTCTTAAGCCCTGAATTTCGAGTATTGGATCAATGCAGGCTGTTACCTAAATCTTAGTGCAGTCTTAAGTTCGGTTATGGATCAATACATGGTGTCCCCAAAGTCTCGGTGCAATCTTAACTTCGTGTATTGAGCAATACGAGGTGTCCCGGAAGGCTTAGTGCAGTTGTAAGCCCTTAACGTCTGGTATTGATAAATACAGTTTCCTCAGGGACTTTAGTGCAATCTTAATTTCATGTATGAATAAATACAGGATGTCCCAGAACTCTTAGTGCAGTTGTAAGCCCTAAATTTCGGGTATCGATCATATGTGGTGTCACAGAAGTCTTAGTGCAGTCGTAAACCCTTAATTGCGTGGATTAATAAGTACAGTGTTCCCCAAAGTCTTAGTGCAGTCTTAAGCCCTTCGGGTGTTGATTAATATAGGGTATCCCAAAAGTCTTAGTGCGGTTTTAAGTCCTTAATTTCTGGTGTTGAATAATACAAAGTGTCCCCAAAGTCTCAGTGCAGTCTTAGGCTATCAAAGCTTCCAAAGGTCTTAGTAAAGTTTTAAGCTGCGACAGTTGAAAGAATTTGGGGATACACCTCCTGGCTTCCGTCTGCCCTCCACTCAGATCTTCTCTTCTGCCAGAAGTCTCTCCCAGGCCTCCTTAATCTTAATGCCTTCTCTCCGAGATTATCTCCCATTCATCCTGTCTGTATCTTGTTTGTACATAGTTGTTTGCATGTGGTCAGCTCCCGCCATTATATTGAGAGCAGGGATTGGTGTTTTTGTTTTTGCCTTTGCATCTCCAGAGCCCAGCACAAAGTAGGTGCTTAATAATCACCTGTTGGCTGACTGTGTGTGCTAGGTGCTGCAGCTATTTGTGCAAACTCTACCTTTCCTCTTGGGATGCTACCCGGCGCAGTATCTGTTGGAGGAGACTGGAATAAGAAAACAAAAACAAAACGAAACCCCCGAGGGCTGTGTGTTTCTTGAGTACCAAATCGTTTGTGGGGTCCTTATCCCTGAAAAAGGGACTCCTTTCCTCTAACACTTAAAGACCTTTTTATGGTACTGCTGGAGATGGGGTTGGGGGGAGAGAGAAGAACTCTGCGGGTTGTTTGTTTATCTTGAATACCAAATCTTCCTATGTGCCCTTACGAAACAAGGGAAGTGGGAAAGCGACTTCTTGAGTGCTGGGGGCGCTGTAGTTAGGCACACGCCCCCTTTCTCCTTTTGGATGTTGCCTGTTTTTGTAAACTCTTCTTGGAGTAAGGGGAGCAGAACCCCAGGGAGCTGTTTTGAATCTTAAATACCAACTATTACATGGTGCCTTTACCCTTGAAAAAGGGGATGTGGGAAGACGACTTCCCCTCAAACCAACACTTAAAAGACCTGAAGAAAGGTCTGAGTCTTGCGTACATTTGCCGCTCACAGGGGATAGCTATTTTTACAGAAATTAATCCACTGTGGTTCCTCTTTCATCCTTCAGGGTAAGATGATTAAAAGCAGCTCTTAGAGATGTCAGCAGCTTAGGTGAAATGGGCAGAGGGGCTGAGTGGGGTGTACTGAAAAGCAGACTAACATGCTCCCCTAGTTCTGAAAGGGCTCAAACTCCAACTCCATGTGAAGGATTTGGTGTGGAGCTTTGACTGGCAAGTCCGTGGAAGAGAGAAGACCTGAAAGGACCTGGTTCGCACGCCAGATCAATAATTCAAAGGCATTTCACTTGCTCAGCTTTGAGTTCAGACTAGGGTCATTTCCTTCATGTAGCTAACAGAAAAGAAGTCCACTGACTCTAGGTATTAGAGTGGGAAACAGTTTACTATATTCACTAGCGTTGCTTTTCCAGGGGCTTTTGATTCCTATTAATCGTCTTAGGATACTTCTCTTCCTTCTTCTACCCCTCTGAATTGGCCTTTTGTTAGTTAATTTATTCTACTATGACTTTCTCTTCTTTAAGTCAGGTTTGTTGTAATCAAGAATTGATGTTTTGTCAATTAGAAAAATATTTTAACTATATTTTATGGTTATAATCAAATGCTTTAAATTTATAAAATATTTATAAAAATACTATCTAAAATATCGGTTTCAGCATTTTAAGTATCTTAATGATTTCATTGGAAGAAGATAGTGTGACTAAATCAGAGACAGGAGATGATAAACTCTGGATAGACTCTGGGGACATGGTAAAGGATTACAAAGAAATAGGTATTTTTTCTTTTAAAGTTAGGTTACTTCTTTCCTTGTTACTAAATTTGACAACATATAAAGATTACATTAGAAATCCAGTTCATTCTATTGGGATAATCATTTTGCTCCCAAAATCATAAGGTGACTGGTTTAGATCCTTTGCTGGAGAAGCCATGATTTACTTTTAGTGAACATTGTAGGGAATCAAATTATCTATTTTCAAATTGTGAAATTTTCATTTCGTTAGCCTAACTTATGAAATTCTGACAGCAGTCAATGTTGACTTCTCAGTGTGATTATTATCCATTTAAAGAATTAGATTCATTTTGCATTTTTGAAATTAATTTTTCTTGAATTTAAATTATTCATTAATATGTGTTTAGACATTTGATTTTCATGCTTTTTCTGGGATGTGGCTATGATATAAAGTTATGACTCAAACTAGTTTTTATAGAGGGCAAATCCATTTTAAAAATAGATTTTTGGTGTTAATGATTTCAAAGTGCATTGTTCTGTCAGGTATCTTTAAGTAACAGAATTTCAGAACTTGTGTTGAAATATGACAAGTATTCTGCCATAATGTTTTCTTTTGATACATTGTAGAGTAACATTAACTTTATTTACCAAATTTCAGTTGCTTTAGCTACTAAAAGTGTGTAAATGTCTTGACTAAGGAGCTGGAGAAGCTTATTGATAAGAGATGTAGACAGGTCCATTAAGGAAAAGTAACTTGTTTTGAGTTCAGTTGTGTGATCATGTTAAAGAGAGCCTTTAGAAGACATTTCAGATTATTAAGTTAATAATTGAGGTATTACTAAGACTAGAATTTGAAATACATTTTTCTTTTGCATGGATGAGAACACATCTTGAATGAGTGTTTAAAATTGTCACTCTGCAAAATAATTTTCCGGCTCAACTTTTCTAATTGTACTTTGAACTGTATTGTTCATAATGATAATAGTTTACATTCATACATTGCTAAGCATTTTCTATACAACACTGCCACCCCATCCCACCCCCTTTTCCTTCTTTTAAGGATGAAAAAACAGACCTAGGAAGTGGTGAAATGGAACGAATTCTAGATTTGGAGTCCCGAGGACCTGAGTTCAAATCTTGGCTCTGCCACCTACTCCCTGTGTGACCTCAGACAAGTCACTTAACCTCTTTGGGCCTCACTTTCCTCATCAATCAAATGAATTAGAGAGTGGGACTTGATGACTGCCAAGGTCTCTGACAGGTCTAAAGTCTGATCCCGTGACAAGGTTATGGTCTTTGCCAGAGGTCACAACAATAGTAGGTGATAAAAATGATGGGATAGACCAAAGGGATTGTTTGACAGGAGTTGAATATCTAGAGCTTTTTCCTTCATACCGGGTGACATATGTTTTTCTGTAGCAAGTGACAAAACTTTTGATCGCCAGTACTAGAATGAAGGAGCATTTTTGTCAGCAATTGAAAATTGGTGATAATACCTCTTCTAAAAGACAAAACTAATAGGAACAAATAAAACAAACTTTTCAGGAAAAACTACTTAGAGTGAAGTTCTGGTTTAGCAGGTGTAAGGAGGTGACTTCATGAATATAGAAAGAGATGGATGGAGTGCCAAAGTGGATAGAGTGCCTGACATTGAGTCAAGAAGACCCAAGTTCAAATTTGACCTCAAGATGCTTACTAACTGTGTGACCCTGGGCAGATCACTTAACCTTTGTGTACTTCCATTTCCTCATCTAAAAGTACAATGGAGATACACCTCCCTCCCGGGGTTGTTATGAAGATCAAATGTGATAATATTAGTAAAGGGCTTTTCAGACCTTAAAACACTATATTGTTATTAGAAAATGAAATGTAATTTTGTTCTAATGGAGAACAAAAGTTAGTTAATACTAATATTTGACATTTATATATTGATTTAACATTTGCAAATACATATATTTATGTCATCTCATTAGAGCTGCACAGCACTCTGTGAGCTAACTACCACCACTCCATTTCACAATGATGACACTGAACCTCAGAGAGTCTGTGACTTACCTACAGTCACACAGTAAGTGTGGGAGTTATTTGAATCCACATCTTCTTGACTCTAAGGCCAATGTTGCCTCCTTCATGCTGTTAGTCTTTCAATCAACAGGAATTTATTAAGCATCTGTTGTGTGCCAGGCATTGTGCTAAGGTGCTAGGGATACCAGTGTACAGATGGATATAGATCTTCGTTACCTCCCCCCCCCACCTATCTTATTGTAGTTTTAAAACTTCGAATTTATTGCCCCCAAATTGTTCACATTAAGGCTTGATAGGCTGCCTTACTCTTTAAAAGGTATTTCATCTTGTGAATATTGAAGTATCTCTATGATTTTCTAGAGAATGACTACAACTGTTTTATTCAGTTTAATTCAACAAGCATTTATATCTCTTTCGTGTAAGGCACTGTTTTAGCCTCTAGGAATAAAAAGATGCATAACCACATATGTTTCTGTTTTCATTGATTTTAACCTCAAGAAGCTTACAATCCCGTCCTAGCACAAAACACATGCACAAGTAATTATTCTGTGTGGGCACCCAGGAGTCTCGGTGGATAGAGCAAGGGGCCCAGAGTTTGGAAGACCTGAGTTCATATTTGGTCTCAAACACTTATTAGCTGTGTGACCCTAGGCAAGTCATTGGACCCTTTTTATCTCAGTGTCCTCATCTGTAAAATGAGCTGGAGAAGGAAATGATAAGCCATACCAGTATCCTTCACAAGAAACTCCCAAAAGGGATCACAAAGAGTTGGACATGACCGAACAGCAATCAGTACATAAGAGAGGCTTCATAATGGCATGAGAAGTTTGGGAAAGGAAGGATCACCTCTACTGGGGAGCCAGGAGAAGAAAGGAAGTCAGGGAAGACTTTGTGTAACACCTAAGCTGGGCTTTGAAGGATGGTGTACATTTCAACAGGTGAAAATATAGAAGGAACCATTTTCAATCTTGAGAGATGGTACATACAAGGACTTGGCAGGGACCATACAAAATTGGAAAATAGGATCATTGTCCAGGTGGACTGGAATATAAAGTGCATGAAGAGGATGGGATGAAATAAGGCCGAAAAGGTAGAGTGGGCTATACCAGGGAGGGGCTTGTTTGCCTGGAAACAGATTTATTCTGTGGGTACTGGGGAGCCATTGAAGCTTTTTGAGCAGGAACTGACCTGACCCTACTTGGTACGTTGGGCAGATTAGTTTGGCATTAGCATGTGGGCTGGGTAGAGGAGGAGAAAGTGGAGGCTATTATGGTCCTGGTCACTCCTCCAATCAGTAACTTCCTGTGGCTTCTTGTTACCTCTAGAGGCAAATATAAATGGCTCTCTCTAGCTTTTAAAGCACAGCCTTGCTCCAGACTAGTCTCAGTGACCATTACTCCCCATCTTTCTCTCTGGCTAAATTGGCCTGTCTGGTCCTCCTATGCGCTATTCCATCTTCCCTCTCTGCCCCTTTGTGCCAGCTGTCCACTTCCTCTCTCACCTCCACCGCATAGAGTCAACTGGAGCACTGCCTTCTAGAGGAAGTCTTTCCTTTTTACTTCAGCTGATAGCTGCCACTCTATCACCTTGTATTTTACCTCTTTCTATCGTTTTACAGTTTTTTCTCTTTTTATTTATTATGTGTATACTTATGCATGTTCTTTTTGGTTCTCCCCTTAGAATGTAAGCTCTTTGTGAGTAGGGATTATTTCATTGTTTGTGTTTGTATCCATAGGGCCTAGCACATAGTAGATGCTTAATAAATACTTGTTTGATTGATTGAAAATTAAGGAAGATAAAAAATGAGAAAGAACTTTTTGATTTGTCAATTAGATCATTGGTGACCTTGGAGAGAGTGGTTTTAGTGGAATGGTGAGTACAAAAACCATATTTCAGGGGATCAAGGATTGAGTTGGTGTTGAAGAAGTGAGAGGCAGTGAGTGAAGACTCCTCTTTAGAAGTTTATCAGTGAAGGAACAAGAGAGGAAGAGGAGGAGAGAAGAAGCCTAAGAGGATTGCAGAGTCAAGGGAAATCCCCCCTCCCCACTTTCTGGAAATAGGGCAAACCTGACCATGTTTGTAGGTTGAAAGGAGGGAGCAATAGAGAAGAAGAGATTGATGATAATAATAGCTATTGGTAAAGTTTTTTTTAGGAAGTGTAGAGTGTTTTGACTGTGTTATTTCATTTGATATTAACACCAGCCTTGTCGCAATGGGGATAATCAATGGATACTATGGGATCAGGGCCACAGATAAGAAGGGTTTACTGTACCAAGAAGGAGGGTACCAAAGGAATGGGCAGAAGTCTTAGAGGTTCCAACATGGTGGAGAGATGAGTGAGTGTGCAAAGATGGCCTCAGTCTCCTCAGAAGGGAGGTCATTGGCTCAGTGATTGGGGTAGGGTAGAGATAGGGGCTAAAAGGATGTTTAGAACAGCCTCTGTGGACAGTTTGTTGAAAAATCAATAAGATGGGGCAGCTAGGTGGCACAGTGTGTAGAGCACTGGCCCTGGAGTCAGGAGGACCTCAGTTCAAATGTGACTTCAGACACTTGACACACTTACTAGCTATGTGACTTTGGGCAAGTAACTTAATCCCAATTGCCCTGCCTTCCCCACTCAAAAATAATTTAAAAAATCAGTGATATGAATAAAAGAATTGTGGGATGTTTATGAGAATCCAGGGTGGTGCAGTCAGTTGGGTCAGTCTGTTTCTCACCTTTCTCCAGCATATGATACCACCCGCACCCTTCCACCACCCATGAAGTAATGGGAGAAAAATAGGGGTGTTCAGGTCCTGACTGACTCTGCTTCTTGGCATGTCTGATCTTGGGCATGTTGCTTAGCTGTCCTTGGCCTCAGTTTCCTCATCTGTGAACTGATGAAGCTGGTCTATGCTGATCTTTAATGGCTCTTCTGGCTTTCAATTCTCTTATTCTGGGGTCAAATGAATATATGTAAAGTGCTTTACAAGCTATAGAGATGTAACTAGGTGCCAGATCTGTGTGGTCTTTTTTGGGGTGGGGGGAGGTATGGAGAGGGACTCCCTCTACAGATATGAGGGCAACATTTTCTCTTAGAGTTTTAGTAAGTTATTGAAAGCACAGAGAAAACGAGTCACTTGCCAGTGTGTCAGAGGCAGGACTTTATCAGGTCTTACTAGCTCTGAGGACAGCCCTCTACTATTCCAAGCTGCCTGTCATGAACTATGGCATATTATAAACTATAGTTTACTAACTAAGGGGAAAGAAAGGGGAGGGAGGGAACAAGCATTTATTAAGCACCTACTATGTGGCATGCACTGTGCTAAGCACTTAGCGGTTATCTTATTTGATCCTCACAACAACCTTGGGAGGTAGTGTGCTGTTATGTTTCCATTTTACATTTGAGGAAACTGAGACAAATAGGTTAAGTGATTTGCTCAAGGTCATACAGTTAGTAAGTGTCCAAGGATTGATTCGAACTCAGGTTTTCCTGACTCCAGGCCACTAGGGGCCACCTAGCTGCTTCTGACTACAGAGTATTATAAATGTATATAAGGTGGTGATACCATTCTTCTCAGACTCCTCCTTCCTACCATCTTTTACGACACATAAGTAGATGATGCTGTTGTCACAACCTAAAAAACATTATAATGTTTTGTATTCAGAAGTGCTGGTTTTCTTGAGAGAAAGTAACGGTACCATAACCCACAATTTCAAATCTGACAGATGCTTGGATGGTGGCAAAAATTCTGGTTCTCAGTCACTTTTTGACTGTTAAAATGTGCTTTAGGCGAAAGCACCTGTTGTACATTCCCGTCATTTACAATCTTTCTAATTTAGTACACGATGTTCTTGTTTAATAATGTCTTTCTTATCCAACTTAACACTACGAGGCAATTTTAGCATTTCTTAATGTACATAACCCAAGAGACTGGAGTGTGCTTGTTCCTGAAGTGTTTTGTCTTCCTTGAGAGGATTCTGAAGCTGTAAGCTTCAGATAAACTTGCAACTAAATGTATGACTGTGAGCTTTCCTATCACCAGCCTCGCTTAGGTATGTCACAAATCAGTCTATATGAGTTCTAATTTGTCTATAACTGGCAATACCTTACATTTACGTAGTGCTTACAATGCATTTACAACATTCTTCTTTTATTCTCACACAGTCTAATGAGGTGGGCAAGGCCCAAAGTACCACGCCCATTTTATAGGTACTGTTATTAAAGTTCAGAAAGTCCAGTGTCTGCCAAAGGGCATCCAAGTGCTTTGATTGCTACTCAGTGTTTTGTTTTTTAACCATATCTCCACAAACCTACTTGTGATTTTCCTTGTGTCCTTCTGGGACACAAATTCTTTGATAATTTTTCTTAATTTGCTGTCCCTTAGGCATAGTTCATTCATGGAAGACCTTAAAAGCAAAGAAAACTACAAGAACATTGGTACCTACTGCTACTATAAAACTAGAACTCTTGATGATTTTAATTTGGGGGGCAGTGGTGGTTGAAAAATGATACTAAATATTTTTGGAGATTTTTAGTCTTGTTTCAACATTTGACTATTTTCCTTTTGTCAGTCAGAATTAAAATTATTCAAGGCAGCGTGCTAGTTGCTGGGGTCATGAAGATAAAAGTTAAATGTTCCTAACAGTAAAGGAGGCTTACGTCATCCTTGGAGTAATAAACTTGATGTAGGCAGCAGTTTGTAATTGTAATATTCATTTTAATTCCACTTTATATACATACCATTAACTTGACACAAAACACATCTACATGTTCTAGGTAGAAATAACAATTTAGATACAAAGTACATAAGAGATTTACTCCATAGTATATTCTTTATTTTGCATTTGAATTATTTATTTTGTAAGGATCATTAGGTAATATGTAAATGAGAGTGATAGTGATAATTGGTACTTTGTAGTTAGTGATTGAGTATTTAATATCTAACACAATACGGAAAAAAATGGCAACCTATTCCTTATTTTGCGTAAAGTGCTTATACAGTAACTTAAGTGTTACAAAAAATAGCAGTGACCAAAAAATTCTAAAGCATCATTACAGACACACAGTGGGACTCCACATGACTTAACATGTTGTGAGTTAACTTTCTATGTGAATGCTGCAGCCAGGTACATGTTCAAACCGACTTGAATCGGAAACATCATAGCTGATTTTATACTTGGCCAAAATTTTCATCAAAGGTCGTAGTGTCAACCACCATTGTTCTTTGGGAATTCTGTGCCTTTTCATGCTTCTCTTGATTCTTGTGTTTGAAAGTCAAATTTTCTATTCAGCTCTGGTCTTTTAACTGAGAAAGCTTGAAAGTCCTTTATTTTATTGAAAATCCATATTTTGCCTTGGAGCATGATACTCAGTTTTGCTGGGTAGGTGATTCTTGGTTTTAATCCTAGCTCCATTGACCTCCGGAATATCGTATTCCAAGCCCTTTGATCCCTTAATGTAGAAGCTGCTAGATCTTGTGTTATTCTGATTGTGTTTCCACAATCAGAATTGTTTCTTTCTGGCTGCTTGCAGTATTTTCTCCTTGATCTGGGAGCTCTGGAATTTGGCTACAATATTCCTAGGAGTTTTCTTTTTGGGATCTTTTTCAGGAGGCGATTGGTGGATTCTTTCAATTTCTATTTTACCCTCTGGCTCTAGAATATCAGGGCAGTTCTCCTTGATAATTTCTTGAAAGATGATATCTAGGCTCCTTTTTCGATCATGGCTTTTGGGTAGTCCAATAATTTTTAAATTATCTCTCCTGCGTCTATTTTCCAGGTCAGTGGTTTTTCCAATGAGATATTTCACATTGTCTTCCATTTTTTCATTCCTTTGGTTCTGTTTTATAGTATCTTGATTTCTCATAAAGTCACTAGCTTCTACTTGCTCCAATCTAATTTTTAAGGTGGTATTTTCTTCAGTGGTCTTTTGGACATCCTTTTCCATTTGGCTAATTCTGCCTTTCAAGGCATTCTTCTCCTCATTGACTTTTTGGAACTCTTTTGGTATTTGAGTTAGTCTATTTTTTAAGGTGTTGTTTTCTTCAGTACTTTTTTCTGTATTTTTTGGGTCTCCTTTAGCAAGTCACTGAATTGTTTTTCATGGTTTTCTCGCATCATTCTCATTTCTCTTCCCAATTTTTCCTCTACTTTTATTACTTGCTTTTCCAAATCCTTTTTGAGCTCCTCCATGGCCTGAGACCAGTTCATGTTTTTCTTGGAGGCTTTTGATGTTGGCTCTCTGACTTTGTTGACTTCTTCTTGCTGTATGTTTTGGTCTTCTTTGTCACCAAAGAAAGATTCCAAAGTCTGAGACTGAATCTGAGTCCATTTTCGCTGCCTGACCATGTTCCCAGCCACCTTACTTGACCCTTGAGTTTTTCATTGGGGTATGACTGCTTGCAGAGTAAATAGTACTTTGTCCCAAGCTTGAGGGGATGTGCTGTTGTTTTCAGAGCTATTTCTATACAGCCAGCTCTGCCACACCAGCGCTCCTCTTTCCCCAAGAACCGCCAACCTGGACCTGACTCAGATCTTAAGCAGGCTCCGCACTCCTGCTCTGATCTGCCACTTAATTCCTCCCACCAGGTGGGCCTGGGGACAGAAGCAACTGCAACCGTAGTTCTGTAGCTGCACCACTTCCGCTGCCCCTGGGGTGGTGGCCAAACTGTGAACTCCTTTCACTCCCTGCAGCTTTTCCCATTAACCTTCTCTGTTGGCTTTGGTGTTTGTGGGTTGAGAAGTCTGGTAACTGCCACAGCTCACTGATTCAGGATGCTAGGGCCTGTTCCGCATGGCTCCTGGTCTGTTTGGTCTGAGCAGCCCATGCTGGGCTCCGCTCTCCTCCACTCCCAGCTCCGTCCACCATAGACCTCACCCAGCGACCATCCAGGCTGTCCTGGGCTGGAGCCCTGCTTCCCTCTGCTATTTTGTGGGTTCTGCAGTTCTAGAATTTGTTCAGAGCCATTTTTTATAGGTTTTTGGAGGGACTTGGTGGGGAGCTCACGCAAGTTTCTGCTTTCCAGCCGCCATCTTGGCTCTGCCCCCATAGAGAGCAATTTGAAGAGGGAGAGAGGACTAACATCTGAGGGAATCAGGAAGACTTCATGTAGGATACGGCCCTTGCATTGAACTTTGGAGGAAGATAAGAATTATGAAAGGCCAAGATTAGGAGGAAGTGCATTCTAGGCTTGGAGGCCTGCTTGTGCAAATGCACAGAGGAAGAGCAAGGACAACTGGCTCTGAGGTAGCACATGTGAGTAATAGAAGGGTAGCTTGGAGCCTGATGAGGAAAGGTCTTAAAAGTTATTCTAAGAGTTTGAAGGGAGCCTCTGAAGACTATCATGCAGGGGAGTGGCATGGCTGTGCCTTAGGAAGATGATTTTGGCAGCTGTGTGGAGAGATAGACTGGAGAGGAAAAGGGCCAAACAGGCTGGAAGTTCAGCTAGAAGGATAGGACAATAGGTCAAGAAACGCGCCCCCCCCCCAAAATAATGTAAGTCTTAGAGGTGTGAGTGGAGTGAAGGGGAATGGATGGGACTCATGATATTGAGGTAGAATAGGTAGGACTATGGATACTGATTGGGTTTCAGGTTTGAAAGCCTGGAGAAGGAAGAGCCCAAGATCACTGCATTTACAAACCATAGTTGGTGGGGAGGGAGAGGAGCCCTCAGCAAAATTAAGGGAGTTATCAGTAGGCCTTAACACTCTAAGCTGGTAAGTTCCATTCTGGACAAGTTGAATTAGAGATGCTAACAGATCATTTAGTTATAGAAGTCCAATGGGCAGCTGGTATTCAAAAACTAGAGTTCAAGAAAGTGATTTATTAGGTACATAGATTTGGTAGTGGATCAAGGGAGAGACTCTAGGGACAGAAGAGAAGAGGACCCCAGGATGAGTTTTGACTAACATCAATGTTTAGGAATGTGGGGAAATGGATAAAAAGTGCAGTAAAATAGGCCTAAGGAATGTAATCAGATTTAACAATTAGAGAACTGTTAGGAATTGACAGTATAGCAAAGGTTTTTATGGGGTGGATTTAATGATTTAAAAAAATAAAGCTTTCTTTAAATTTATTTTTACATATTTATTTCTTGATGTTTGCATTTATTATTTTAAAAAATCTTGAAAAAAACGAATTTTGAAGTTAAACGTATTGACTACTTTTCAAAGTTACCTTTTTGTATCCATAGTCTGGTACTTTGTTAACAAAAGCCAATTTAAATCAGACAGTCATTCCCAAAATAAACTAAAATGGTAATGTCTTCATGATTTTTCATTATGAAACTTGTTCAGGAGTTAGGTTTTTTGAAGTCACTAATTATCATTCTTTTGCTAGGTTGATTTCTCCACTGTGGTAGAATGACTAGAATGTAATTAAAATCAATGTTGCTAAAAATGAACTTTAAAATAATAAGGAATAAAAAAAATTCTTTTTTGGATCAAAGGATTCCTTATCATCCATACCTAAAATTATTAGACTTATGGTCCTATGTATTTCAGACTGTTTTCTTTCCTTTCTGTGTTCTTGTATACATTTGAGCCTGGCAAATAGTAGGCACTTAATAAATGTTTAAATTGAAAAAAAATTTGAATATGTTAGTGTTTTGTGGAAGTTTCCTTTATCTTTATTCTGAAGATGCTGGTTGGTTAGCACTAGAAATATATTACTCTTCGGAGTGGTCATGATATGTGGTAGCCAAAGAGGTAGGTAGTAAATAGATTGCTTTTTAACCTTTTTTCAACTAGTGGAAGTTTGTGTTGCTACCTACCCTGGAGGCATGGGCAGTCCCACTGAATAATGAAACTTCCCTTTATTTTGCCTATACTTTTTATGTAGAGGAATCAAGGCAGCTTTCTAGCTTTGACTTTTTCTCCAAAACATCTTATGAACCTGGAATCCGTAATTCATTAAGAATGGGGCCAGTAGGGTACCAGCATGAATCAATAAAGAGAAATTCTTTCACTGCCAACAAACCAGGTAACAAGATAAACTCTATTCTTCTGAGGAGGCAGAAGTTTGAAGGAGGATTCTCCCTGGTATTTCCTGTTTTTATGGTGCAGGTACCCAATCCATGACTGTTTTCTAGCTTTGGTATGACTGTGTGCCCTGAACTGAACTGGACTAGAGATCTACTCTCCTTCAAGCCAAGTTAACAAATACTTGAATGTTCACAATAAAAGGCCCCTGGCTCTTTTTTGGGAAGAGAAGAATTTTCCATAGATGAAGAAATTAAAGAAGAGAACTAATCAAAAATATTTTATAAAGAGTTTTATCTCATTTGAACCTCACCAGCAACCTTGTGTGATAGTTACAATGATATTATTATGCCTGTTTTACAAATGAGAATGAAGTGTGAAGGTTAAATAATTTGCTCACGGTTATATAACTAGTAAGTGCCAAAGGTAGAATTTGAAACAATCTCTCCTGACTCCATTGATCTTTTTATCCAACTTCACTGTCACTTGGAGAGAGTGATTAAGATAGTTCATGGTAAACTGCTATGTCAAGAGGCCCAGATGATAAATCCTGTTTTAGTTCAGTGAAGGGAGACATTTCTGTGGGTTGAATTAGCACAGAAAGCTTTATTTCAAATAAGGAAGGACTACTTGGTAGTAATGAGAACTAGAAGGTATCTTAGAAATCATCTAAGCCAATCTCCTCTTTTTATAGAAGTTGAAACTAAAGGCCACAGAAGTTACTGTGACCAGACGCACAGCAGGTGGCAAGCGGCTGGCCGAACCAGGATTCCACCCCAGGCCTTCAAACTCAAAGTCCAGGGCTCCTTCCAGTTACCATGTAACTGAATCAAATATGTCCACTTGATAGAATGTAAACACCTTAAGGGCATGGACTGTTTTGTTTTTGGATTTTTATTCTCAGCCACTAAAAGTGCTTGGCATATAGTAAGTACCTAATAAATGCTTGTTGATTGATCATTGATCATGTGACCTTATTTCCCACTGTAAGCCTTCAACTCCTTGCCAAACTAAATAGGTTCTTCACTGTTTTTCTCCAATACAACCTGATTATTCTCACTTCTGAACCTTTACTTATACTTCTCACCTTGCTTGGATACCTTCCAGGGTTTTTTCTCTTAAATGATCCAAATCAAATCCTACCCATGCTAGTACAACCAGACTGTATCTCATTTCAAAGAGATGCTCATTCTCTTTTGACCTTGACTGAATGGATCTTTCCCTTCTGTGAATTCAGAGAAGACAACTTATTGGGACCATGCTTACTGAATGAATGTTCCATTGAGAGGAAGGAGACACTCAAGGAAAGGATCTAGGCGAGTGAGGACTATTTCCTATGAAGTCCAGCCAGGAAAAGTGAGGTTTCCAAAGGGAGACGTTTGGGGCTCAGCTGCATTGACTGTTCAAAAGAGAGAGCTGCATGAATCTTGAAGATTGGGGAGGATTTTGATATATGAAGAGGGAGAGACATTTTAGGTTGGGGGAACAGTTCACAGCCTGCACAAAGACAAGGGCAGTAGGAATGTGTGGAGTTTGTATATGGAAGGGAAGAGTAAGTAGACTGGATTCATATCCTAGAGCAAAAGGAGGAGCTATGATTATATAGGTAAAACTGGGCTGCATTATCAAGGACTTTGGGTATCAGGTCTTAGAGTTTGGGCTTGATATAATGGAAAATAACAAGTAAGAAAAAATTAGTAACAGAAAGATTATCTGGTAAGCATTAAATTTTTAAAATTTTAATATTTTAGTTTCCCCCAATTACATGTAAAAATAATCTTTATCCTTCATTTTTAAAAATCATTCTTAGTTCCATATTCTTTCCCTCCCTCCTCTTCCCCATCATTGAGAAGGCAAGCAATTTGACAAAGGTTATGCATGTGCATTCATGCAAAACATATTTCCATATTAGTCATGTTGTGAAAGAAAACAGACAAAAAACCCCAAGAAAAGTAGAGAAAGTAAAAATACAGTATGCTTCGATCTGTATTCAGATTCCATTAGTTCTTTCTCTGGAGGTGGTTAACATTTTTCATCTTAGGTCCTTCAGAATTGTCCTGGATCTTTGTATTACTGGGAATAGCTAAGTCATTCATAGTTGATCATTATACAATATTGCTGTTCTAGTGAGCATTTCTTCCAGGCTATGTATAAGGCTAATAGTCAATAAAACTAATTAATTCAAGTCTTTTAATATTGGTTCTGTGTTAGCTTTTCTAATATGGCTATTTGATTATTTGCCAGGCTGAGTACTGAGTTTATAGTAATTGGTGAAATGTATTTTTATTCAAAGGTGTATGTGTGTGTGTATGTGTATGTGTATATATTACTGTAAGCAAAAGCAGTCTTCACTAAGCAGTGTGTGTTAATCAGCACAGACATGCATCTCATATTTTAAAAATTCATTAAATTCTTGTATATGTGTACACACGTATGTTTCAGTAATATTGCCTAAATTTTACATTTGAGAATTGATTTATAAACATGGAAATCTAGAGATGACCTCAAAAGTCTGATTCATTATGGCATTCTGTAAATGAGGCATTAGCCTTATATATTTATTTTACACAAGAGTTCACATTATGAAAATTGAGTGTCTCTTTGTTTAAGCATGTATAACATGTTATTTAGTACAGAGATATCAATTTTTTAAAAGAAATTTTGAAAGTATATTGTAATATCCCTTTTGTAATATATTAAGTGCTCTTCATAATGGAAAATAATTAGGAAAAGCAAACATTTAAAAATGAATGAGGATAAATAAGACTCACCAGCCTGGCATACTGTAAATTTTGAGTCATTACTGCCTCACCAGAAGAGATCCTATTAGACCCAGCAGAACCTTGGTATGTAGCTTAAGTGGTTGTTAGTGGTAATGTAGTGGTAATGGTGAGGGACAGGGGGAAAATGTAGATGCTAGAGCTGCTTCAAGAGAGAACAAGGAAAGCTTTCCTAACATATAGCATCTGTCTCATATTTATTTAGTGACCCTGGGCAAGTCACTTAACCTTTTTGCCTCAGTTTCCTCATCTGTAAAGTAGAGAGAATAACAGCACCTAGCTCCCAGGGTTGTTGTGCGGCTCAAATCAGATATTTGTAAAGTACTTGGCAGACCTTAAAGCTCTATATGAGTGCTAGCTGTTACTATTGTTATTATTAACAATATTATTAACAACTGGGAGGCCAGAATTTTGGACAGGTTTGGTATGATCCCTGTGATTTGGGCATCTCCAAATATGACTTAATTGTTTGGGGGTATATTAGTAACCTTTGTGCCTAGTGAAAGTGCTTTTCACTTAGCTTCTTCTGGGGTTGAGTTAGGCAGCCTAAGGCTTAATGACTTATTGAACAAACTGTTGCACAGGTTCCTTTTATTCTTCCGGGAGTCAGATTCTTACAAGTCACTACATTTTAGATGTAACTGTTATGAGGACCTTTGGGTTTTTTTTAAAGCAGTAATTTGTCCATTATTAAATTCAAATTTTTATATATTTCATGAGAGAAACAAACTAAATTAGAAAATGTGTTGAATGTCAAAATTTTTATGCAACTCACTTGTTGTTGGCCCGTAATTTCATTGTTTAACTACTAGCTAAAGAGGTTTATGAAGAATTTATTGATTATACTTTACCAATAGAATTGTGTTTTGTTTGGAAGTTTAAATTATTTTTTCATTATGTCAAAACTATATTTATTGGCTCTGGACAGTGTTATTGGGCAACTTGATAGTTATGTGTAAACTGATTTTCTCCTGATTTTATGATTTATGATTAACTGATTTTATGTTTGAACATAAAATGTTTAGTAAAAATAAGCTATATTGTATATACTGTTTTATCTTGACATATTGTTAAACCTTTTAACTTTATGTAAAAGCCATGGTAATAGGAAATTATTATGAATTATAATTGGTGTTTTTATCATTTAGTGTTTGAATTCCCATAGTTTGTGGGGCATAGTTCTTAGAGCATATGCCATTCTTGGCATAGTTCTGAATATGTAGAGGACATGAATCCTGTTCTTTACATTTAAAGAATTTTTTTTCCCAGTGTCATGCCTTAAAGAAAAATGTAATAATTTCTAATTCTGTCATCTAGGCCAGAGGCTTTCAACTTGAGGTCCATTAACTTAAAAAAATGTTGATAGCTATATTTCAGTATAGTTGGTTTACTTGATAAACTTGCGTGTTTTATTTCATTTCTACATTTCTCAGAGGACAGAAGCATAGGCTTTACTAGTCTGCCAGAGGTCCATGACAAACAAACAAAAAACCCTGCCAGTTAAGAAAACCTTTGATCTAGACTCAGTATAGTTCTATAACTGAGCAAACATTATAGATCTGACTTACTTAGTCAGTTGCCTTATTTAAATGCACAAACTTCCCTCCAGCTCTATTTTTTCTTTTTAAAATCCCCAATTCTATTTTCCCTCATTTTTCATCCCAAACTAAAAATAATTAACAGATACCATCTCATTTCTTATAGTGGGCTTTGTTTAAGTTACCTCATAACTCTGGAAAACAGGCTTCCCCTTTCATTAGGGTTGGGGAGGTTTAGCCACTGTGGATAACTGACCCCGCTAACACTTTTTGGCATTAAAGAATCCCATATAGAAATAGTACAGTGTTTTACTGATACACAAATCACAGAGGAATCTCCAAATCTTGTGGAGCTGACTCCAGCTTCTGTGGCTGCTAGAAGATTGGTATTTGTGCATCCTCTTCAATCTAATTGGCAGGGAAATTAGAATGAGCCCTTTGTGTAAGAGTGGCAGTATAATCAGAGCTGACACCCAAAGAATTATCAACACTTAAGGGATTAGCTCTTTGTGACCCATTTGAGGACTCAAGTTTCAAGGCCACTTTTGGATATAGCCTTTAGTTGATATTGGTCACTTATTCCTTTCTTGTTTCCTCTTATAAATCAGTCATCATTTATTTATTGAGTGCCTACTATATGTGAGTCTTTCAGAGGCACCCAAATACTCAATTGAAACTGCAAAAAATTAAATAGCTTGCCTTTATTTTTGTTACAAAGCTGGCAGTTAGACAAACTAACACTAGAACTGATATCCGTAACTGTGTCTGCCAATTTGGTGTTTAGTATACAAAACTCTACTTATCTCGTTTTAATATAAAAATTAATACATACAAATGGTAATAGTTAGGAGTCTACTATAATTCATTCTCCACACCTGCCACATTGATATTCTTAAAGTACAATTATAACTGTTACACTCATGCTTAAGAAGCTTCAGTGCTCCCCTTTGCCTCTCTGTTTGGCATTTAAAACCCTTTATAATCTGAATCTATTACCTGTTTCCAGGTTGGTTACACATTAGCCTTATGTACTTTATGCTCTAAGCAAACTGCTCTACTTGTTTCTGGATACCTTAGAATCCACCTCTCTCCATGCCTTTACGCAGGTTGTCTCCCTGTGTCTGGAATGCACTCCCTCCTCATTTTTGCTTCTTGGAAGCCTTGGCTCTCTTCAGTGCTCAACCTTCAATATGTCTTTCCTAATTCCCCTAATTGAGAGCTCTGCTCAGCCATTCCCCTCATCTACTTTATTTATTTGTGAATGTTTTGTATCCTCTTGGGTAGAATGTGAACTTCTTGGATGTGTGGGGCGGGGCTGGAAAGGGAAGCCCTCACTTCTGTATTTTTGGCCCTGGTGCCTAGCACATAGTAGGTTCTTATTAAATGCTTATTGATGGGAGAAAAACAAAAAGCAAACTTGTAGCAAGTATTTGCAAGTAATTCCATTTCCCTTCTGAAGCAGAGGTTCTTAACCTGGAATCTGTGAACTTAAAAAACAAAAACAACACATTTGGTAACTATTTCAATATAATTGGTTTCCTATGTATCCTATTTTGTGCATTTAAAAATATTTTGAGAAGGGGTCCATAGGTTTTACCACATTGACAGAGACCCATGATCCATAAAAGGTTAAGAACCCCTGATCTAAAGGCTGGTGAACATACTATGAATGATTACAGCCTCATTTTCAGTATGGGGACATAACCATGGCAATACCTTTGAACTGTGTAAGATTGTTTTAAATCTAGGTTATTGATAATCCTGCTTAATATCCTTAATCTTAGTCAGTTGGCAAATGCTTGTCATAGTTACAGTGACTATATTTCCATATTCAAGACTGGGACACATGGTCTAATAAATAAGTTTTTTTTTTTAATTTTAAACCGCCATTAAACTACACTTTTGTTTTTTGTGAATTTGGGAGTTGTATGGTCTCCATAGCCCATGTCTTGTTTCTTCCCACATTTCTCTTCAAAATCTCAAAATTCCTACTATAGGGAGTGTGGCATAAATCTCTTCTGCACTATCAGGTGTCCTTCTGGATCGATTGTGAGGTAACCAGTGGGGCACAGCGTGGGCCAGCCAGAGCAAGCTTTCAGGGGGCTTCTAGACTTGAGAGGGCTGCATCCTAGTTGGAACTCATATTCTACTGGAAATTTTGATGACCAGTGTAAGGGGTAAGGCCTGACATCCCTACAAAAGATCTGGCTTGGAGAAGTCTGCTTGACTGGATTCAAGATACAACAGTATATGATTGGTTTTTGTTTTGGTCAAACTAGTTTGTGACCATGTGCAAGTTTCTTAACATCCCTGGGTTTCACTTTCCTCAGCCATAAAGTGAGTGATGAACTCCAAGGTCGCATCCAGTTCTAAAATTCTGTCATTCTATAGAAAAGAAAAAAGGTCTAAGTTAAATTTTCTCATTTTATTTTTCTCTTCTCAGAATTTCTTGTGATCACGTTATATATCAATTGGGAAACCTATTTAAAAAAGATAACCAAAACTTTATACTCATAATTAACATAAGTATACATTCTCCAGGTGATACTCTGATTAAAGTACAACCAATCTATAGGACTTAAAATTGAAAGAGGCCGAAAGAAGATTTTAAATTTAGGGAGCAAGCAAACATTTAGATGATCAGTAAACATTTTAGTAATACTTTTTCAGTTATTTATTTTTTTGGTTAATTTTAGACTCTTTTTGATCAGAACAATGCTGCAAAAAAAGAAGAGTCAGAAAGCAGTAATAAAAACGATTCTTCCAAGAAGTTGTCTGTTGAGAGAGTTTATCAGAAGAAAACACAACTTGAACACATTCTGCTCCGACCTGATACATACATTGGATCTGTGGAACCATTAACTCAGGTCAGTGATATTCTTTATGCATGTATGTTTATTTATCATTTATCATTGATTATTGTGACCATAATCTCAGAGATGGTGATGATCATACTTGTGCTTCAGGAATTTTATTCCTTTGAGGTTCTTTGGTGACTGGCTAGGCATATAAAAATTAAAAGCCTTTGTTTTCCATCTGCTCATTGCATATATTAGGGAAAATTTGTTTTAAAATAATAAAAGAAAAAAGTCCAGTAATCCTTCAAGACAAGCATTGAAATCAGAATAAATCAAAAACTTACCTTTATTTTGTGTGCAGATGGAATAATATTGTGGAAATTAAATAGAGTATGATTTGGGGGTTTATTATAGTTCTGTTCATTAGACTACTGAAAGGAATACCAATTTCATTTGAGGCTGTTTTAAGGTTTCATTATTTCAGTGCATAGCATGTTAATGGGTATAAAATGATTTTTTCGAAAATTTGTGCTGTATGATAGTACAGTTCTGAGTGAATGGAAATTATGCATCCTTCCTGTGGATACATCTTGGCTTTATGAGAGATCTTGCCAGAGTAGCAAACTTCACTCAATGGGCACGAAAATAACTTTCAATTGTAGGTCTTACCCCAGAAGTCGGAGCTTTGACATAAACTATCTGCTTGTTTGATTGTGAGTAGTCTTATGCTTGTCCACACCTTTATCCATGTGGATAGTAGTTTGTTGGCTTAAAGGCCTTTTGATGATTTGTTGGACTTTTGATGATTGTTCTGTACACCCATGGTATCACTCCTATTTCAAAAAGTTAGGTTATATATAGAATTAAGCTAATGAGTGGAAAAATGCTCTGAATTGATTAAAATGCTAAAATGTAGGTGGTTGCTTGTTTCATTATTTGATTTTATTATATTGAGGTACCTCTACTAACATCTCTCCTACCCCCTTTTGCCTCAGTACAATGGTGGGTGACCCTCAGCACTCCAAGGGTAAGCCAGCTGAGGATTGCCTAATTTTTATATCCCTCATTCTAGTTGACCTTACCAAAGTGAGCACATAGCCCAATCATTGAACTGGCCGTTAGAAGGACAGTATAGCAAAGTAAAGAGAGGCTGATCACCAAAAAGTTGATCATCAGGTGTTGAAATTTTTTGACCATGAAAACTCATGAGAGGACTATCTGTTAAAATGTGGAGGGGATGTGATTTACATTTGTGGGATAAATGTCCACACCAGTGAAATTAGGAATCTTTTGAAGTATTGTATTATACTGAGGTAGAGAATATTGGAATTTCCAGTCAGTCTTGCTGCCTTATATTAAAAACTGAACTATTTTATAGAAGAAATGTATGTAAGAATAGGTCATACAGAATGAGCAGTTTCTCAGTTTTATGGATGCTTGGATTAGGAAAAAAAAAGAAGAGGAAAACACCATTTACTGCATGAAAGCAATTCATGCAGTTTTCTAACTCTAAAGGACCAAGTTTGTGGAATGTGAAGTTAAACAAAATTTTTAATGGTAGAATGTGGTTTTGGATTATGTAAAATTTATATTGCTGACACTTACAGTAAAAGACTCTTTTTGAATTTTGTCTGTGCAGTCAATGTGGGTTTATGATGAAGATGTAGGAATGAATTGCAGAGAAGTTACTTTTGTACCAGGCTTATACAAAATCTTTGATGAAATTCTTGGTGAGTACCTTTTTAAGAATTAAGACAAACTCTCTTTTGTTAAGTAATTGTAAAGTCTCAGAGTCAGGACTCCATAGGGTTGATTTAAAGAGGGTTCCTAAGGACATCACACTGAATACTCACACACTCAATACTTCAGAATGCTTACAGGGTAGCTGAAATGTTATACTATGTTAAAATATTATGTTCATATGCAACTTTGAAGAAGTTATAAACATTTTCCATTCGTCTGAATTTTTATCCACCTTTCCCATTTTAATCATTATCATATTTACCTAAAAATAATATAGGGGTTTCCATTTTGGAGTAATGTGTGCTAAAAATGGACTTTGGGGGCATTTTTTGTGATTCGAAGGTTAGCTGTTTTCATCATCACAGCCCTTTCTCCCAATAGCTTCTTTAATATAGCTGATAGTCCAATCTTAGTTCTTCATGAAAGTAAATATGTCCCTCCTCTGCTCAAAATTTCAGTCTCTCTATTGTCAAGTAAAGTTCAGACTCCTTTGCTTATTTTTCAAGGCTTTTCATAATTTGGTACATTCTATTTTTGTAGACTAATTTTTCATTATTTTTCTGCACCTACTGTACACTCTAACCAAATTGAACCACTCTCTGTCCTCTCAAAATGTCCTTGTGCCTTCCCATTTCTGTGCCTTTTATCATGCTGTCCCAGGTACATCTGCTTATCTCTCACCATTGGCTTCATGAATTAACACCCATCTTTTCTTTTCTTTTCTTTTCCTTTCTTTATTTTTTCTTTTTCTTGGAGGGGGCAAGGCAAGGCAATTGGGGTTAAGTGACTTGCCCAAGGTCACCCAGCTAGTAAGTGCCAAGTGTCTGAGGCCTCTCAGGTCCTCCTGACTCCAGGGCTGGTTCTCTATTCACTGTACCACCTAGCTGCCCCAACACCCATCTTTTAAAACCCAAATCAAATACTACCTCCTAATATAAAACCTTCACTGATTTCTTTCCCTGTCATGACTCACCTTTTCAGACCTCACATAGCATTTTGTTCTGAACTTTGTAACGCACTTATGATGTAATGTTGATTTAATTATTTATTTTTTTGTCTTATCCCCCCTGCTAAACTGTAAGTTCTGTGAGGGTAGATACCTGTTTTATCTAAATTTCGTACTTGCCTGATACCTGTTCTTTGCTTTCCAAAGCCCTCTGTTGTGTCTAGCTTAGTCTTCCCTATGTTGTATGATTATTTTTCCTGGCTTGTATCCCTTATATTAAAATTTTAATTTAAACTAATCACCACCTCTAAAGTCCGGGTTCTAGGAGAGCGTTGTATAATAAAAAGAATGATGATCTGGAATATAGGAGATCTTAGTTCTCAGTCCCAGTGCCTTATTCCATATGTGACCTTGGACCAGGCATTTAATTTCTCTTGGCCCTGCTTTCTTCATCTCCATGATTCTTTTTATAAATCACAGTAAGGTGTGATAACACTGTCAGGGAATGTTTGTATTTTAAAAGGAGGGATTGTTAACTAAAATCAATCTGTATGGTAAAAGAAGGAGATATTTTTGAGCAAGGGGGCCTTTTCAGTGCCCCTCGCATACTTCATGTCTCTTACTGCTTGCCTAGAAAGCTACACAGACTAGAATAATTAGATGGGAAGGGCTTGGGGCCCCTGTTCATTCCTTCTTCCTCACTTTTCAGCTCCATGTGTTGAGGGGAGGATTTCAGGGCTAACCCTAACCATTTTTTCCATTTCCTTTCCATGTCCTAAATCCCGTCCACCATGTACCTAGCAATATACCTTTCAAGTTACGTGCTTGTGGGTTACAGTGATCCATTAAGTCTATAGGCTTAATGTCTCCAGTTACAAGGTTTCTGGTGTATTATTTTTAGAGACAAGTTGTTTATGTAATTTAGGGTTCCAGTGAACTTATATTCAAATTAATGCACTTGTAAAGAATGTTAGAATATTTTTAGCATTAGTCATTTTAGAATTGTTCTTAGAATACTCATGAAAACACATGTATGAGATGACTCTATATTCTCCTCAAGAAACTACTTGTTTTTCCTGACTGATTTGACAGATTGATTGAATTGAAATCAGTTAAATTAGGTGGTTTTTTTTTAACCTCATGATGAAAAGATTGAACTTGCCATTTTTTTTAAATTACAAGCTGTAATCTTATTGTATAAATGCCCTAAATGCATTTTGTATTTGCTGTTTGAAGCAACTGAATTTCAATTTTACTTTTTCTTGTATTTATTTGTAACTAACTTTTCCTCATTTTAGTTCAGTTGAAATGCTTTATTTTGATTTCAAAGTAATCCTCAAAATGTTAGAATATTATGTTGCTTTAATTTTGTAATGAATGCTAATAGTAACTTTTTAATTTCTTTTGCAATATGTTTCACTGTTTATATGTATTTGTTTTTAATAGAGCTTTACACATTTGCTTAAATAGTTGACTATTCTCACTAAAGTGTTTAATTTTGTAGTTAATGCAGCTGACAATAAACAGAGGGATAAGAACATGACCTGTATCAAAATTTCTATTGATCCGTAAGTACATCATTAGGCTGCTTTAGTGAGCTTTCTCAGCTAAGTTGTTTCAATACAGGTGGTTCCTGACTTAGAACATGCAGCTAATGAGTCACCTGTATGTATGAATGGGTATTGCTACTTCATTCCCCTCAATGATTTTTTTCTCTTATTAATTCCTCCTTTTGCTGAAGTTGAACTGCCTGAGTCCCCATGACTTCAGGAACAGAGCCTTTGGCTACACATATCCTGAAACTCATCTCACCTTCTTTTGGAGCCCTGTGCTGCTTGAGCCATACCCTACAACAAAGTCATGTGTTTCTAGAGCCCTCCCCTGTAGTATTTACCCTTTGTTCCTAGAAATCTCTATTCTAGACCATTCCCTGGCCATGTCACAGTGGAAGCTGCCTATCTTCCTGTCACATTTCTTGCCACTCTCACCTACGCAGGGCTCAGTGTAACTCAGATTTGAGAAATTTCAAGGGAGTTTGGGATTGAAGGACAAAATCAATAGGCTTTTGAGGGCTGATTTAGTACCCAAATTATCAGTTTTGAGAACTTGCATTTTGGGCCATAAGCAACTGATTTTCAAAGGAATTTTGGGAATATAACTTATTCGTAATTTGGGGACTGCCTGCCTGTTGTTTGCATTGTAGAATATTTACAGAACGTTACAGAATCAAATTCACTGCGTATACTGAAATTAATAATGGGCTTTTCTAAATCAATATAAGTTTATTGTTCTTTTATTAATTTTGTTTTCAGAAGCATTTGTTTGTGAAAATTTAGATTATACTTATCTTTCATAATATTATACTTAGTAATTCAACATTGTTATTAAAAATAAAAAAATCTGAGCAGATTGAGAACATTTGCTATCAGTAGTCTAGTTTTGGATAATATTCTTTTTTATTAACACCATAATAAAATTGATTTTTGGTTTCATTTCTCATATCTTTTATGACATTGCTGCTACATAATCATGTTGTTGAAGTTCTTTTTCCTATCAATGAGACTTGGTACTAACAATCTCCTATGTAGGAGGTCAAAATTAGGAAAGAAATAAAATCATTTGCTAGCCTCCATTGCTTCTTTTTGTCTCCCAATTTTGGTAAAGTTTTTGAAAACGAAAACTTCATTTATCCATTTGCTATATTTGAGGAGTATCAATAAGAATCAGAAAGTACTTGCTTTCTGTAAGTGAAGGTAGGCATTTTTAGTTTTCTTATTCAGAGTATAGAAAACAATACTGAAAGTGAAGAGAAAATGATGCTTTCCTTAAATGAGTGCTTAATATGGTAGTTGAGTAACTGCATACTTGGTTATATCTGCTAAGCAATAACATTTCTTGCCCCATTAATCCAACACATACCATGCTTTCTGAAATTCAGTTAAATACTACTACAATGAATAACATTATAAAATGGGTTTATATGTCAAAACTGTTTTAATGCCCATAAGGATGAATCTTGGAACAATACTTTATTGCTATGGTTGTTCTGAATTTTATGTAAGAAATTTTATGCAAAAAATAATACTGTTGTAACAAGTGCTTTCTTTGGTTCCTGTTTAGCAACCTTTATAACAAAAGAAATTGTTTTCAAAATTAAATTCGCTAAAAGAGTCATCACAGTTCATTACATTAAAACAGTCTGCTTACTTGTAGTTATCTAGGAGAGTAAACATCTTTAAGATACATTAATGAGGACTTGATACCTTTTGCAGCCTAGTCTGACTAGTTTTGAAACTTTGTTTGATTTGGAGATGATGCTCCACTTCCTGCCAGAAAAGCCCACTTAAATGTTCATACAGTTAGTTTAAAACCAGCACATACCCAGAAGCTACAAGGAAAAACGGAATAAAATAGTGTCTATGTGACCAATTTCTCCAAGTCTAGTAGGCTGGGAATGTCATGGCTCCTCAAGGGGGTCTGTAGTAAAGTGTTCTAGGATTCTGCTTTTGGTCTTGCGTTATTTGTCATTTTTCTCAGTCACTTGGATAAAAGCACAGATAGCACACTGACCAGATTTAAAGATGTCACAGAACTAGGAGGAATAGCTAACACAGGGGACAGCAGAGTCAGCGTCCCAAAAGATGCCAGCAAAGTAGGATGAAAGTGAAATACAATGAAATTTAATAGGGATACGTCATATAGTTGGGTTTTAAAATTTGTTTTAATAAGAACAAGAAGTATGGCTAGAGAGCATGCCATCAAAAAGATCTAGAGGGCTTAGTGGATTGCAAGCACAAGGAGTTGGTGGTGTGATAGCAATCAAAAAACCTAACGAAATTTTTGGAAACATTGAAAAGTGTAGCATGCAGAACATGGGAAGAGAGTCCTTTTGCTTGATCAGGGTACATGTGGAGTATTGTATTCAGTTCTAGATGCCCCAGTTTAAGAATGACATTGATTTCAGTCATTAAAGACTATCAATCAAGTCATGGAAGTATTGTGATCTATGGCAGCGGAGGGTCTACCTACACTGGCAAGCTAGAGTATGTCTTAGAGTGGTTAGCACCTCAAGATAATACTATATAACAATCAATTAAAGTAACTGGGGGGAGGGGATGTTTTAGCTTAGAAAAAAGATCACAGGGAACTTAATTGTCTTCAGGTATTTGGAGAACCACCTTCTGGAGGCCTCTTCTGTTTGGCCTCACAGGACAGAAGAGGGTACACTGGGTAGAAACTGCAGGAAGTCTGATCTAGGTTAAATGTGAGGAAGAACTTAAAATTAGTGCTATCCAAAAGGGCAATGGAATTGCTTTGGGAGATAGTGGTCTACCCCTTTCAAGAGGTCTTCAGGAACAAAACTGACTTGAAAAGTTGCAAAAAGGAATTCTTGTTCCTATCTAGATTGATCTAGATGTTTCTTGAGGTCTTTCTCAATCGTGAAACTGATCTTTGTGAATATTCTGAAGATTCACAGGTTCACAGATCTAGAGCTTGAAGGGTCCTTAGAGGACACAGAGGCCTTAGAGGTTAAGTAACTTGCCCTAGGTAATGCAGATGGTAAGCATCCAAGAAGAGATGGTTAGATGTTGGTTAGATCAGATGACCTCTGAGGGCTGTGATTTCTGGCAGTGTATTCTTTACACTATGAGAGTCTTGGTATTCAGAATGAAGAGGGTGATATCCCTGCTACAACCTTGACCATAGGAGACTGCGGGAGTATTGTGTTCAATTCTGCGTGCTCCATTTCTGGAAGGGAAATGATAAAGTTGAGGGCGTCCATAGAAGAGGGATCAGGAGGACCGAATGATGTGAGATCATGACACATGAGGAGTAATTTAAAGATGGAGGATGGTTATCCTGGAGAAGATAAGATGGAGGGAGCACATACTAGCCATCTTAAAAAATTCCTATGTGGAAAAGGGATTTGACGGCTTCTGCTTACAGAGCCAATTTCAGCTTGATGTAAAGAGAAACTTCTCAACAAAGAGAGTTATCCAAAAATAGAATAGGCTGCATGAGTAGATCTTTACGCAGAAGCCTAATGATAACTTATTGGGTGTGTTGTGGGGGAAGAGATGGGTTGGACTAGGTGGTCTCTGAGGTTCATTCCAATTTTGAGATTCTCTAATTCTCTTTATGAAATATCACTTCTGTAATGGAGTTCAAATATTCCCTTGCAGCAATGAGATTTCACACAAAGAATTAAATGTCACATTTGAAATATTTTCATAGCAAATTTCATTGGGAAACAATTGCTTTAATGACGAGGCATATATTTAGATTTTGCTTTGTTATCATTCCCTGTAAGGACTTTTTTGCTTAAAATTTTTACAAAGTAAAATTTTATATATGTAAAGAAGATATTAAAACTAATTTTAGTAGGACATAGGTTGAGCATATAGAGTACAGAGAACACCATCTAGACCTTATTCTCTCTCTTTATAATCTCTTGAACTGTGGGGATAATAGATGTTGGAATAGCTAGGGTTAATCAAAGAATAAGAACAGATTATACAAGGGATGACTGTGTTTTTGTACCATATCTACTGCTATTATAGAAAACCTTAAAATTTGGAGAAGCCTTGTGTGAATGGAAATTAAATTTATTAGAAGAGCTATCAAAGTTAAAACAATATGTTGGTAGTTATCTAAGGTAGCAGGAATCTTTAAGATAACTAGGGCTTGATATCTTTTACAGCCTGGATGTGTGTTGATTTTAAACCGATCGTATGAACATTTAAGTGGGTGTTTCTGTCAGGAAGTAATGAGCTCAACATCATTTTCAAATCCAACGGTTTCAAACTATTCAGGCTGTATAAGATATCAAGTCTTTGTTAATGTATTGTAAGGATACCACCCTAGATAATAACCAGCCTTTGAAAATTTATTTTTTTATGTAGACTGGCACAGTGTATTCAAGGTGAGATGAAGAAGGAGCATCTCATAGAAGTAGGAGAACTAGAAAAACACTGTTGGGGTGTGTGTGTGATGAAAACAATCCCAAGATTCAAGTCTGGGTGGTTGGGAGAATGCTTTTGCCTTGTGTCAAGAGATTGAGAAATAGTGAAAGGAAGTTAGTTTTGGGTAGAGGTGATGATAAATTCAGTTTTAGATAAGTTGAGTGTAAGTTGACTGTGAGACATTAAGCTTTTCCTTATTTGCATTTTAGTAAAGTAAGTTACTTCTGAAGCTTTTTTGTTTTCAGTTTATTTTTTATAATAACTGATACCAAATATGATACCAAATATCTAATAATACTTCAATAAAAATGTGTATAAAGAGTCAGATGAGAGACAAGTCACCAAAAAAGCACCTTTTGATGTCCTAGGCAGTTGTCTAGGACTGTAAATTATAGAGCAGGTGCCCATCTGGATCAGCTGAGGAAGCGTCTCACTGGATAATCCCTAAATGGTGGACTCATAGGTCTGGTCAAACTACATTTACACTAAGTACCTAATGAGTAACCCAGAATCTATAGTTAATATCACAAAGGAAATGCAAATGGAAGCTATCTAACATTAAGCTAAACATCAGCGCAGGTGAAATGAAATAAGTCAAACTAATCTAAAGGGCAAGAGTTTCTATGTCAAGACTGCTAAAAACAGATGTTGAACCCAGTGGTACCTTAGGATTATTGCCTGTACTTAATTTCATGTGGTCGTACTTCAGAACGGCAATTTAATAGATAAATTTGTTTTTATTTTAGTATGTGAGTCTGAAAGAAAAAAAGGTGTAATAACAAATTTTTTAATGTAATGATCAACATTTCACTTTACTAATATATTCATCAGACTGAAAGAATATTTGTTAATATTTCAATATTAGCTTGGGAGGAGTTGTCTGGTGGATAGACACTCTGTCCATTTGTACTTGGTCCTCTGATGATTAGCATCTTAATTAATGACTTTCTTTAATAAATATATAGACAGCATGTTTATGGTATTGCTGATGGTACAAACCTAAGAGGGAGAGACAACACATTAAGTGGCAGTCTAGAGCTGAAAGGATTTTGACATGCCAGTCTGGTGGGTCAAATTAATAAGAGAAATGCAAAGTTTGAAAAAATACTATCCAGGCCAGATGATATCTGGAAATACGTATTTAGTTCTGGGTGCCACATTTCAGGAAGGACGTTGATAATATGGAAAGAGTGTTCATGGGGGTGGGGTGAGCTGGGTGATGAATGTCCTGAGGTCAGGCTATATGAGAATAGATTGAAGGAATTGGGGGTGTTTCTCCTGGAAAAGAGAAGATTTGGTGATCATTTTCTTCAGACATTTGAAGGACTGTGTGGAAGAGTGAGTAGACTTGTTCTTTTTGATCCTAAAGGGCAGACCTAGAAGCAGTGAGTGGAAGTTGCACAGAGGCAGATTTTGATTCAATATTAGGAAATCTTCTCAGCATCTAGAGGACTCCACAGGTGAAATGGGGCAGGCTGCCTTAGGATGTAGTGGATCTCCTCTCGCTTGAAGTCTTTTCATCAGTGCTGGATCATCACTTGTTGGGGATGATATAAAGGAAATTATTTAGATTTAATTTGGACTAGATAGGCAGCCTCTGGGGTTCTTTCTAACTCATAAGGATTTTCTGATTTCTTGTTAGATAAATCTTCAAGTGGCAGTAATTTTTAAGGCAATACCTCTAAAATGAGTAGTAGCTAACATGTCACCCAATCTTTTCTCAATCCAGTCTCAGAGGGGTAGTAGTGAGACTGTGACTTAAACCTTGAAAAAGAAATTAGAACAGTTATTGCCCCTTTTAAAGAATTGATGAAGTTCTTTAACCAGGTTCTTTAATCTATAACTGTGATTTATGTAATAGAGAAATAGACCTTTAATACTCACTCCCTCCACCCCCTTCCTTCCCATTTTTTCTCTCCCCCCCCCCCGCCCACCTCATCCATCCCTTCTTCCCGTTATAAATTTCCCCCTGAGAATCTAGTGAGGAAATGAAGTTGGAATCAGCACTCTTGCTACAGAACTTTTGCTCAACGTGTATTTTTTTTTTTAGCATATGATGACAGGAGTTCCAAGGATCCACAGCTCTAGATCTAGTCTCCTCTATTTCTTTACCTCCCATAAAACAAAATAAAACCTATTCTCTTTTGTATTTGTCTAGGAGACTTCCTTCTACCTCTCCACACCTTATACCTGAAAATCCTTTTAGACCTTCCTCAGATTCATTATCTGAAACTGGAAAACAGTGCTCTAAATAAATGCTTTAAATACTTAAGAACATTTTTTTAAGTTCTGTGTCTTGTACTGTTCATCTGGCCAAGTGATTTTTACTTCTCTGGACCTGTTTTCTTATTTTGCAAAATGAGGATATTAGAATTAGTTGCTCTCTCTTAGGTGTCTTCCAGTTTTTAAATACTGTGTTCTTATAAAATGACCAGTAACTTTCAAGTTGCAAAAGTAGCTTTTGGGGGTATTATGACAGCAATACTTTGATTACTTTCTCTTTGCAGAAATGATATTTTAAAATGAATATGCAGGAGCATTTTTTAATGTGATTCCTTACTTATTTACAGTGAATCTAACATTATCAGCATCTGGAATAATGGAAAAGGCATTCCTGTAGTGGAACACAAAGTAGAAAAAGTCTATGTTCCTGCTTTAATCTTTGGACAGCTTTTAACATCTAGTAACTATGATGATGATGAGAAAAAAGTTACAGGTAATTACTCCTAACATTTTGACTAAAATTTTTTCATTTTATTAACACAATTTGTTGCTAACTTACTTTTATATTGAGTTAGTTTGACATAAAACAAAGTTTTATATCTGGAAAGTGTTTTTTGTAACCTATAAAACACAATCTTATATGAATTTTACCATAACAAATTCAAAGTGATAACTTAAAACCCATAATTCTTAAAATGTATTATTACACTGTGTGGTTGACAGCATACTCAGTCTTAAAAAAACAGCTTTGCAATTCTTATTTCATGATTTTAATGTCAACCTTTTGGTTTAAGCCCAGTCCACAGTGATTCATACTAATGAGGCAAACTGCATATTTTTTTTTTAAAAAATGTTTTTAGCTGATTTCTTTTGCTTTTTTAATTAAAAAATCACCATAGTTTCCCTACCCTTTCCAGACAGCCATCTTATATAGCAAATAGATTTTTTTTCAGACAAAAAAAAGAGAGAAAAGGAAAAAATACATTTTAAAATTTGTGTATATATATTTTTGGCTCTGCTTACTTCATTCTGTATATGTTCATGTAGATCCTAACATACTTTTCTTTACTCAGCTACATGATTTGTTACAGCACAATAATAATCTGTTACATTCATGTATCACATTTTTGTTTAGTCATTCCCCAGTTGATGGGCATCTATTTTGTATCCAATTCTTTGCCATTACAAAAAAGTGCTACTATAATATTTTGTTATATGTGCATAATTCTTCTGAAAATGGCCTCCTTGAGGCATAAGCTCAGTAATGGAATCTCCAGGTCAAAGGGTATGGACATTTTAGTCACTTTATTTACATAATTCCAAATTGTATTATTCATAGTTCTACCAACAATGCTTCAGTATACCTATCTTCCCTCCAACATTGACTATTACTTTTTTAGGTCAGTTGGCTGGGTGGGAGGTGAAAGCTCAGGGTTATTTTGATTTACACTTTTCTTTTTTATTAGGGATTTTGGAGCACTTGTGGTTGTGGATACTTTGCAATTTTTCTTTTAATAACTATTTTTTCATATTCTTTGACTACAACTATTAGGGACTAGTGTTATTTTGTGTGTGTATGTGTGTGTGTGTGTGTGTGTTGTTAGTTGTTCATTTATCTCAGATATAAAATTCTCATCAGAATTTTGATACATGTTTTCCCCTTCATTTGACCACTTCCCTTCTCATTCTACGTGCATCAGTTTTGTCTGCAGAAGCTTTCGTGTAATCAAAGTTATCTCTCTTTTTAAAAATATTTTTAATTGCTTCCATCATTTGTTTGATTAAGAACTCATCTCTTATCAGGGCTATGAGAGGGATATGGTCTGCTTTTCTATTTTTTTTTATCGTAGGATCTTTAATTTTAAGGTCACATAACCATTTAGAATATATTGTGGGATGTAGTATGATGTATTGGTGTAAGCTTAGTTTCTGTTAGATTGCTTTCTAGTTTTCTCAGCTGGGTTTGCTAAACAAGGAGTTCTTTGCTAAGTAACTTTATGTTTTCTGCTTTATCCAACACTGGATTATCGAATGACATCGTTTATGCTTCTCCTTTGTCTACTCTTTTCCATTGATCTGCCTCTATATTTTTAAACCAATACCAGATGGTTTTGATGACTCCTAATTCACTATATAGTTTAAGGTCTGAAAAATTTCTTATCAGTTATTTTTAAGATGATTGTCTCAAATTAAAAACTAGAAAACGAAAGATATTTCAGGCAAAGTTGAATGTGCTTTGATGGGGATCATATGTATACTACTGATATTTTTTTTCTTAATTTACCTTGATAAAGTTTATTTTGCCACTTCCTTTGTAGCTCATGAACTATTAATAAACTGAGGAAGTAGTGCAAATTATGTAAGGACTGATGGATGTTGATAGAAAATATAAGTTTCACGAATTTCACATGTTCACTGGATATAGTGACATTTAAAACATTTAGTATACATGCTCAAAATTGTTATAAAGCTGAAAGTGTCTATATAATCATGTTACTTCTGTACTTCAGTAACTTGTGATTTCTGTTCATTTCTTGCCTGGATTATTGTAGCCTCGTAATTAGTTCCTTTTCTCCACATAGCTGCTTAAGTGCTTTTCCTAAAGTGCAGGTCTGATATCATCACTCAGTAAATTGCAGTGGCCCCCATCACCTCTAGGACCAAATAGAAATTCTTCTATTTGTCATCCAGGGCTCTTTACCACCTGTTTCCAATTTATCTTTGCAGCCTTATTATACATTATTCCCTTTCATGCATGATATGGTTCAACCAAACTGGCTTTTTTACTATTCTAAATACCTGACATGCCATCTTCTGTATCCATTGGTACCTTATGCTTGGAAGGCTCTCCCTCCTCCTATATGCCCCTTGGAATCCCTAGTTTCTTTCAAAGCTCAGCTCAGGTACCCCTCCTACATGAGGGCTTTTTATCTCCTGCAAGTGCTAGTCACGCTCCGCCCCCATGACCATATATCTAATTCGTATATATTTTGTATACACTTATATATGTGCAGGTTTGTCTCCCTTGATAGAACATAAGCTTCCCCAGCAATCAGCGATATGATCTCTACTCCATAGGTACTTAATTGCTTGATTCTTGAGATACAACCTTAACCATATTGCTTCCTACTCTCAAGAAACTTTAGTGATTCCTTGTTTTCCCAAGGATAAGCTACAGTTTTTTGTGCTTCCCATTGAAGGCCCCCTACCCTTTGGCTCCAGCCTTACTTTCCAGTTTTCTTTCTTTTACTCCTATTCACATATGATACCTGCCAGTCAAACTGAACCAGCTGTTCACATACTAGACAGTTTCATTGCCTGCATCCATGTGGTAGATGAGTGTCCCACATGCCTCCTCCTCTCTGGCTTTCAGGCATTTCCTCCTCAAAACCTTTCCTGATCCTCCCAGTTTCCCAATTGTCAAATTCTATTTCTTTTACTGATGTATGATAGCAGCGTGGACAGTAGGAAGAGCCTTCAATTTAGTCAAAGGACTAGAGTGAGCATCTTGGTTCTGCCATTTACTGCCTGTCTTTGGGCCAGTCACTTGGCCTCTTTGGCCTTAGAGATGGACTTCTTTCTCTGTAAAATGGGGAAGGGGCTGCTGGGACTAGATGATAAAGGCCCTTCCAACTCTAGATTTTTGGTCCCATGATGCAAAGGAAGATTCCTTCCTTTTTAACTTTAGCTTAGAGAGTTGCCTTGGGGTACTGAAAGGTAAGGTAAGGGACTTGCTCATATTCACAGAACTAATGTGTGTCCAAGAAAAGATGTAAACCCAGGTTTTACTGATTCCAGTGTCAAGTCCCTGTACACTTCACCATACTACTTTGATATATTCATGTCATGATTTGCAAAATAAAGCATATAAACTTGTTTAGAATTTATGATACCCAGTTTGATGAAGTTCCCTTTAAAATTGTTTGATTAGAACTTTCTCATTTAATTGTTCCTACAGGTGGTCGTAATGGTTATGGTGCAAAACTTTGTAATATTTTCAGTACAAAATTTACAGTTGAAACTGCTAGTAAAGAATATAAACATAGTTTTAAACAGGTATGTGTACTTAGAAAATGATTCACTTATCTTTTTTTTTAAATTTAAGTCACACCTACACTTACATAAAATAAACATTTTGCAAGTTTGAAGTAACATTACTACTTCATCAGCTTGCTTTCTAATCACATGCGATTTGGAGTAATTTTTTCTATTAAAGCACGGTTAGCAGGGTAAAATAGTTTCAAAATACCTGGGAGAAGTCTAATGACACCCAGATTCTTCTTCACACCTCTTTTATTTAATGTTTTGTTTCGTTTCTGTGGGACCCGTAGAATATAATGTTTTACATCATAATATAAATTTAAAAATTAAGATTTTTTTTTGTTTTCAGAGGAATAACTATTTTGAAGTTTTTCACTATAAAAATTTTGAAATACTAATTGTGCTTTCAGTGATGATTTAGTATTTTGTGTTTTTTAAGCTATATAAATTGCTTTCCTTGTTTTTCAATAATCAAGTGAAAATAGGAGTGTTTAAAGTTAAAAACATCAGCATATTATGAGATTTATGAAATTAATTTATTTACTTTAATGTGGAAGAGAAAATGGATATAGTTGTGGAAGTTCAAGGCTTATGTCTTCTCTTGGGTAAAATTTAACAAGGTATATTTTTGTTATTTGTGCTTAAAACATAGAAAAAGCTTTAATAATGTTTGAATTTTTTAAAGACCTGGGTGAATAATATGATGAAGACTTCTGAACCCAAAATTAAATACTTCGATGGAGATGACTATACATGTATAACATTCCAACCAGATCTGTCAAAATTTAAGATGGAAAAACTTGACAAGGATATTGTGGCCCTCATGACTAGAAGAGCCTATGACTTGGCTGGTTCATGCAAAGGGGTCAAAGTCATGTTTAATGGGAAGAAGTTGCCTGTAAGTCTTCTAGATGTTCATCTAATCAGCCTTAATTATGTAAATGCCTCTATCAACTTATTGATCTGGCTTTTGCTTTATTTGCTTTTTTATTTCACTTTCTACTTGAAATCAGTGTCTGTGGGTGAAAGGACAGTTTCACATGAGTCTAGAAGTATGACAAGAAAGGGAGGGATCTCTTGTGTTGGGGCTTCATTGATAATAAGAGAATGGAAATAAGATGAGGCAATGGCTGTCTTGTGCACCTGCTGCTCTGGTCTGACAGTGTAGGATTAAACAACTTCTTTTGGGCTTTATAGGTAAATGGATTCCGCAGTTACGTAGACCTTTACGTAAAGGACAAATTGGATGAAACTGGGGTTGCCCTGAAAGTTATTCATGAACTCGCAAATGAACGGTGGGATGTTTGCCTCACATTGAGTGAAAAAGGCTTCCAGCAAATCAGCTTTGTAAATAGTATTGCTACAACAAAAGTGAGTAAATATACAAATATTGAACTACTCAGCCAGGACTGGAATAATGCTTGGATTCGTCATTTAAGGGCAGTTGGGTAGCAAAGTAGATAAAGCGTTGGAGAATCAGGAAGACTCATTTTCATGAGTTCAAATCTGGCCTCAGAAATTTGCCATCTGTGTGACCCTGGGCAAATCATTTAACCCTGTCTGCCTCAGTTCCACATCTGTAAAATGAGCTGGAGAAGGAAATGGTAAACCACTCCAGTATCTTTGGCAAGAAAATCGCAAATGGAGTCACAAAGAGTTGGGCATGACTGGAAACAACTTAACATCATTGTCATTTAAATTTTTAAAAAAATCTTACTGTGCCATATAACAAACTGGTAAAAAAAAAAACTGATTAAATTGTGATTGACATTTTAAAAATCAAAACTTATTTTCTGTGAATTCTGTGAATTAGGAATAGATAGATGACTGAGGTCTTACTAGTTGGAAATATTGCAGTTTAATTAATATGCCATTGATTTATGAAATTTAGCATAATTTAAAATTTTCCCTCTGCCTTTTGAATGAGTCTACTCAAAAGTATTCAGGAATGATTATCCATTTTGTGGATTTTCTAGTCCCTCTGCTGTCTTTCTCATTGCTTTTTGGTATTTGTTGTTTATTTGAAACTCTGCCATTGGATTAGCAAGGAAAATAAAACATTGAAACCTACACTATCTAGTTTTTCTGCTAAATTTCATGTCTGATAAAGGCCTGTTAGTGTTGAGGTTGAAAACAGCAAGTAAGATGAAGAATTAGGGATTAATTATTGCCTTATTTTTATTTGTTATGTATATCAGTAGTTGACCTTTAAATGAAACACCGGATAGTTTTGTACAACTTTTGAGGAGCTTTGTGTTCTATGTAAGATATTACTTATTTTTTCCCTGTAATATATTACCAGATAAGAGCTTATCTCATGTTAAAAAGGGAGAAGAATGTGTGAACCAAACAGCTCTTCATCTCCAGCCCAGTGATGGGACAGAGATAAAGGGCCATAGTGGCCTCAGCCTGGAGGCCTCCTGGAGATGTCCTAGAATTGGGGGAGGTATAACGAAATATCAGTTCATCTGGAAAAAATGTATGGGGATTTTAATGGCTTTATGCACCCAATGTGAGTCATTAGTGTGGTAACACAGCCAAGAAAATGAGGGCAATTTTAGGCTACATTTAGCTTAGGCATATAGCGTTGAGGAGGCAGAAGAGGAAGGGAATGGGTCCTGGTCAGACCTATCTGGAGCCTTTCGCTCAGTTTCACATAGCACCTTTTAGGAAACACGTTGATAAATTTTGACGATCTTGGATGGTGAATGGCCTAGACACACACACAGTATGAGAATCAGTAGGAAGAACTAAGTATGTTTATTCTGTAAAAGAGAAGACTTTGGGGTGACATGATCATGGTATTCATCTATTTGAAGGACAGAAAGCTGTTGATGGAAGTGAGAGGCGCAAATTTGGGCATGCTATAAGGGAAACCTTCTCAAGTCATATATCCAAAGGTTTGCTTCCCCTACATCCTGACTCCAGGGACAGACAATGAGCAGGGGGAGCAGGAAGGAGTCCCACATACTACTTTCCCCTGGGTTCTTGGGTGCAGGGACTGAGCAGAGCAGGGCACATTGCCTTCTGTCTCTCCAGCGGACCTGCCTCACCCATGGAAGCTGGTGCTAGTTCATTGATGATGATATTGAACAGAGAGATCACAGAAGTAAAGAGGTTTGCACATTTCAGAGTGCTATGGAAATGTTCCTACTCTGGGTAGAGTGATAAGAGGCACCTTGGTCTAATGGGTAGAGTGCCAGCAGCCTCAGAATCAGGAAGACCTGGATTCAAGTCTTCCCAAAGAAGCATGGCTTATTACTGGGCGTTGTGGGAAAATTGCTGAACTGAATTAGACATTGGGAATTTCCTTACTTGAGTGTTCCCTAGCCTGATTAAATCGTAGGTCTAGATAAAAAAGAAAAAGATACAAATAGTAGGCACTTAGTAGATGCTGATTGATTAAAGTTCTGAACATGAACTTAACATGCACTTTTCTTGTTTGTTTGTTTTTTTGGAAGGGCAATTGTGGTTAAGTGACTTGCCCAAGGCCACACAGCTAGTACAAGTATCTGAGGACAGATTTGAACTCTGGTCCTCCTGACTCCAGGGCCGGTGCTCTACTCACTGCGCCACCTAGCTGCCCCAAATATGCATTTTTCTTTAGGAAAAATCAAACTTAAATCACATTTGGACTTTGTTATTTCCCAAGGGTTTTCATACTATTGAACAAAACCAATTCTGGCTCACTTTTCCTTGCTTTGTCTAAAGAACCTAGAAAAGAAAAGGTAAAAGGTTGGCTTTGACCGTATGAAGCATTTACAGTAAAGAAAAGAGGGCTAGTCATTGGGCCAGGAGGGCATGTGGCTGAGTTGGTTGTTTTTACTTCGTGTTTCTTCTGGGAGCCTTCCTTCATTTTTGAGAATTTCTACTCTGAAAATTTGACACTGAAGAGGTTGAGATCTTTTCTTTCTTTTTAAGGGTGGAAGGCATGTAGATTATGTCGTGGATCAAATCGTTGGAAAACTGATTGAAGTAGTTAAGAAAAAGAACAAAGCTGGAGTATCAGTGAAGCCATTTCAAGTAAGTAGTGCCTAATGCATTCCCTAAATCCCTGAAAAGTTACAAAAAAATTTTAACACAGTGTTTTTTTTCCCCCTACCAGGTAAAAAACCACATATGGGTTTTTGTTAACTGTCTCATCGAAAATCCAACTTTTGATTCCCAGACAAAGGAAAACATGACTCTGCAACCCAAAAGCTTTGGGTCTAAGTGTCAGCTATCTGAGAAATTTTTCAAAGCAGTAAGTAAAACAATGCTTTATTTTTTTATTTTCTTGAGTAGGGAAGCATGGTAATTTATTATCTGATTTACTACTTCATCATCTCCCTCCTCTTCCCTGAACATGAATTGTGCCTCAAGGCTCTGTCCTGGACCACCTTCTCTCTGTACCCTCTTTCCTTTGATTTCCTTCCTTACATCCACACGTTCAGTGATCATTCATGCACATAACTCCTCTGTACGTGTGTGTGTGTGTGTGTGTGTACTTCCACTAGATGGCTCATTGTCATCTTAACATCTTCATAGCAGAACTCATTATTTCCCCCTTTAAACTCCCTGTTTTCTCAAACTTCTGTCTTTTTGTTGAGGGCACTCCCAGGCTCATAACCTTGAAGCTATCCTGACTGTCCTCCAATTTGTAACGAATTAAAAAAATGCTTTTATTGATGCTTTTTTTTTTTAACAATACCATCACTTCCCAGTGACTGTCCTCTCCTTGTCTATCTTTTTCACAGTAGTACCAAGCAAGTTCATGTTGTAATGTTCAAAACCTGGCAGTGAATCAGACCATCAGGAGAGCTAAATTCCCACTCAGTCTTACTCACTTTTTTGCCGTACCTACAGCATCAGAGAACTTGTTTAGTCTTACTGATTCCCCCTCTATAACGTCAGCCACTTTCAAGTAGGAATTACATCATTCTTTGTACTTCTGTCCTCGGAGTTTAGCACAAGACTTAGAGGAAAATATCTAATCCAGCCTCAGGCATTGACCAGCAAGTCACTTCATCTCACTGAGCCTCAGTTTCCTTGTCTGTCAAATGGGAATAATAACGGTGCCTACCTGCGAGAGTTGTAAAGCTGAGATAACCTGTGGAGGGTTCTGCACACCTCACAGCACCACACAGAAATTCCCCCCTCTGCTGGTTGATGCTTTCTCTGCATCTCTCACCCCACAGTGTCATGCGCACATTAACTGGTATTTTTAGGAAATGTTTGTTGAATTGAAAGGGCAGAGGTTCATCAGAAGTGAGTGCTTTAGAACACAACAGTATTCCAAATAACTTGTTTGTAAATTAGCTACATATTTTTAAGTGATCTAGTAGGAAAATAAATCCTTTTCTTTTTAGGCTTCTAACTGTGGTATTATAGAAAGTATTCTGAACTGGGTCAAATTTAAAGCTCAGACTCAACTGAACAAGAAGTGTTCCTCAGTAAAGTACAGTAAAATCAAAGGCATTCCCAAACTGGATGATGCGAATGATGCAGGTATGAAAGACCAGTGTTTACTTGTTTATTTTCACTTAAATTATCCAAATTCAAGAGTTTCCTATTTATTCAGATTATTTAGGAAATGAGGTGTTTGAGTCAGTTGAATTTTATTCAGTTTCTTGAATAAGAGCTACTACCTGGATTATTAATTTTTACTGAACTAAAATTCAATTAAATACGTTAAATTTATAATATAATTTAATTTTTATGAACTTAGAAAGCAATTTAGGAACTTGGAGTGCTATAGGATCATTCTAGACCTTATTTTACTTATCTAGTTAAATAAGGAGGTTGTATTAAATTGTATCTAAGGTCCCTACCAGTGCTAAAATTGTAGGATTTTGATGATTATTTTTATTGCTATTAGTGTTAAATACTTTAAATCAATTAAATTTAATCAGATTTGATCATTATAATAATTTATTCATTATTTCTATGTACTTTAAAACCATAGAATATATGCTTAATACTGATGTGTAAAAGAATATTGTTACTCTTCTGCTTCTATACCAGATCTCCAGAGTATCAGTTCAGTTTTCTAAAAGTGTACTTGAGCCATGAAGTTATGATTTAAGAAAGAAATACGTTTTTAAAAATAAACTTAAAGGAAATCTATATAGGCTCATAATTCGTAACTCATGATATTTATTATTAATAGACTATTGATTACTGAATAAACATTTGTTGCTCCAGTGTTTTCACATGATCAAAGCAACAAGATACTTTACTTTTTCTCTAGTGGATCTTCCCTTTGACTTGTTCTCTTTTCCTTTTTTGTAAGGTGGTAAACATTCCCTAGAGTGCACACTCATATTAACAGAAGGAGATTCTGCAAAATCATTAGCAGTTTCTGGGTTAGGTGTGATTGGACGAGACAGATATGGAGTCTTTCCACTCAGGGGTAAAATTCTTAATGTTCGAGAAGCTTCACATAAGCAGGTAAAGATATTAAATTACTATTATATTTCTGTGATATAAATTGTGCCTTGCTATTTGTTATTCAGAATATATCTTTTCACCTTACTGAACATCAATATTTTTACACAGATTATGGAAAATGCAGAAATCAACAACATTATTAAAATAGTTGGTCTTCAGTATAAGAAAAGTTATGAAGATGCAGAATCTCTGAAAACTTTGCGTTATGGAAAAATTATGATCATGACCGATCAGGTACACTTGACAGTTACCATTTAATTATAAACTAATGTTCCTTGGTTAAGTTATTATTTAGGACTTTATCTTGTGAGCTCACTCTTGGCTATTAGCATAACCAATTTTTGTTTGTTCAGAAAACATTATTTTAATGTTTGACCTATCCAGTAACATTTAACCCTTGTAACTGGTTAACATTATATATATTTAAAGATGTGTGTGTGTGTGTGTGTGTGTATACACATATATATATATATATATATATACACACATATATCCATCCTAAATGATGTGCATAGTTTCAGCTGATATTTTAAAGTCATGGGTGAAGAAGGCCATCTATACAGTACATGAAATGAGAAAGGTAAACCAATAAAATCCAGAGGTCAGAGGCAGCTTTTATTCTTTAAAGGATTTATGATGCTCTTTTTTTCCTTATACCATCATTATCACTTCCCAATGATTTAGGTATTACATACCTCACCTTCCCCACCTTCTCAACCGAAGAATTCATCTCATACTTCACCGAAAATACTGAGGCCATTCCCCAATAGCTCCTTCTTCTCCCCTCCTCCTCATCTCAGATGCAGTCCAATCCAGTAAACATTTATTAAGTACCTTTCACATGCCAAGCATTGTGCTAAGTGCTAGGAAAATAATTAATAAAAGGATGGTGCCTGCCATCAGTGAGGTTACAATGCAAAGGAAAAGACAAGACACAAAAGGAAGCAGGACAGTGGCAGGGAGGGGGTGGGGAAGTGAGGGAAGGAAGGAGGGAGGGAGGGATGGGATACCAGGGGATACCTGGTGCAGGGGCATCTTGTTGCTTGGAGGTGAAACCAGGCGGGGCAGTAGATGCAAGGTGTAGAGCAAGCTGAGTCCAGGTTCTGTCCTCCCTAAAGGAAGGCTTTGGGAAGAGTTTGGTCCTCAGCCCTCCAATCAGAGCGGAGAAGAAGCTGAGGGAGGTGGTGTCAATCAGGGCTTGAGTTGGCAGCAGGGTGAGATTAGAAGTAATGAGCTTATCCTGGGAAGAGTCATCTTGTTCCAAGGAAGTAAAACCAGGAAGGGCAGCAGGTGCACTGAATGCAGAGGGGGCCCCTTATCCTTGCCAGAGATCCAGTCCCTCTGTATGCACTCCGCTCTTTCTTCTGAGGATTGCCCCCACTCTCATCTCTACTTTGTCTTTCATCTTCAGTCCCTCCAGATATGCTGGTTACAAACACTCTCATGTCTCTCTTAAAAACCCCTCACTTGAACTTAGCTCTTCTCAGCAATGCAAGGATCTCAGACGATTCCAAAAGACTCGTGATGGAAAACGCTGTCCACATCCAGAGAAAGAACTGTGGAGTCTGAATGCAGATCGAAACATATCATTTGCTCTCTCTTTTTTTTGTTTCTTCTTTCTCATGGTTTCTCCCATCGCTTCTAATTCCTCTCTACAATGTGATTAATGTGAAAGTAGGTTTAATATGAACATATCTGTAGAGCCTATGTCAGAATGCATACCATCTTGAGGAAAGGGGGACAGGGAGAAAATTTGGAACTCAGAATCTTATGGGAGTGAATGTTGAAAACTAAAAATAAATAAATTTATTTAAAAAAGGAAAAATAACCCTCACTTGATCTGATCTATCATCTCTACTATCAGTTCGTTCCCCTCTTCCTCTTTTCAGCTGAACTCCTTGAGAAAGCCAGTTGTCTACACCAGGTGCTTCTACTTCCTCTCTTCTCACTCAGTTATAACCGCCCTGCACTCTATTTTCTTATCTCAGTTGTTCACCTCAAACAGCTCACTCTCTCCAACATCATCAGTGATTTCAAATCTAATCCTCATCCTTCTTGACCTCAGTGCAGGCTTTGAAGTTGGTAATTGTCGCCTCCTAGATAGTCTCTGCTCTTTCCTGATCCTCGTCTTACTGCTCACTGCTTCTTCTTAGTCCCCTTTGCTGGATCTTCATGCAATTCATGTATCCTAAATGGGGAGCACACCTCAAGGCTTAGTCAGTCACAAACATTTACTAAACACTTGCTGTGAGCCAGGTACTGTACTATGCTGGGGAGACAAAGAAAAGTACATGTTAGTGTTTGCTTTCAAGGAGCCCGCAGTCTAATGAGGGAAACAGTGTGTAAACAACTTTGTGCAGACATGTTGTAAAATAATTAACAGAAGGAAGGCACCAGCATTAAGGGAGATCAAGAAAGACTTCCTTTAGAGATGGGGTCTTTAGCTGGGACTTGAAGGAAGCCCAGGATACCAGGAGGTTAAGATTAGGAGGGAGAGTGTTCCAGGCATGGAGGGCAACCAGAGAAAATGCCTGGAATTGGAGAGGGAGTATCTGGTTCAAGGAACAGCCAGGAAGCCAGTGTCATTGTCACTAGCCTGAATCATATTCTCTTTTTCCTCTATGTTATCTTACTTGATGATCTCATCAGCTCCCATGGGTTCAAGGATCACTTCTATACAGATAACTATGATAATGTTTTGTGTGTTTATAAATACACATGCACATGCACACAACACACACACACACCTACAAACACACACATCTCCAGCCCTAATTTCTCCCCTGATCTACAACCTTACATCACCAACCGTCTTTTGGATCTTTCAAATTGGATATCTTATAGGCACCTTGGACATGTCCAAAACAGAATTCATTATCTTTCTACCCAAACCCTCCCTTCTTACCCAGGTTTTCTCTTCGTGCTGAGAGCACCAACCAGTACCATCCTATCAGTGTTGAGAGAATCCTTCCAGTTCCCCTGCCCCCATTGCAGTCTCAGTGTTATTGTCAACTCTCACTCATTCTCATCCCTCATATCCTGTCTGTTGTCAACACTGGCTGTTCCTACCTTCTCAGCATCTCTTGGATACAGCCCCTTCTCTGCACTCATACAGCTACCCCCTTAGAAAAGGTCTCTTATCTCTTGCCTGGACTGTGGCAGCAACCTTCATCCCATACTCCACAATGGGAGTGATTGTCCCAAGGAGTGTGTTTGACCAGGTCTTCCCTTTATTCAGTAAACTCCACAGCTTCCCTATTGATTCCAGAGACAAATGTAACATCCTCTTTTGAATGTTTAAAGTTCTTTACAACCTCACCAAAGTCTTCTTACACTGTAGGATCTAGCAACCCTGGCCTCCTGGCTGTTCCTTAACACAGGACACTCCATCACCTGACTCTCTGCCTCTTCATTGGCTCTCCCCCAGGCCTGTTGCTCCAGTGAGCTTCCCTGACTTTCTTCCAATCCTCCCTTCTATGATTGGGCTACCTTTCCTCCGACATTATACTCCTTAGTAGATACCCTGTATGGATGTAGTTATTTGTGTTTTGTCTCCTTCATTAGATTTTGACTTCCTTTAGATTAAGCGTTGCATTTTTGTCTTTCTTGGAAACCCCAGTGCTTAGCACATAGTAGGTACATAATAAATGTTTGTTGACTGACTCACTGACTCTCCTCTTTCTTCCTTTCTACCCCTCCAACTTCTCCCTTCCAACAACCCTTTGCAACAAGTATAAGGCGAAATGTTGTCATCAAAAGAGCAATAAAATTGAGATCAGGAGACCTGGGTTCTGGCTTCAGCTCTGAACTTTTGCAGCTGTGTGACTAGATCCAGTTATGGTACCTCTCTGAATCTTAGCTCTCATCTGAAAAATGGGAATAATACCTGTATCTACCTGTCTTAGAGGCTGTTAAGAGAAAAGTGCTTTGTAAGCCTTAAAACACTATGTAAGCCTGAATTTTATTGTTTTAATTTGTCTTATATTTTATTGAATATTTGTATATGTTCACATATATGGAACAAACTGATTTTTTGACTTGCCTAGGGTCACACAGCTGCTAAGTTTTTGAGGTAGGATTTGAAGTTAGGCCTTCCTGACTCCAGGCCCAGCTCTATCCATAGCACCACCTGGTAAAATCATAGAATCTTCTCCCTTTACACAAAGATTTACTCCCTATTTACTTTTTAAAAAATTGTTGTGTTTAGGTTGTCTTTTCTAAAATTTTTATGGTTTTTCTTAACTTTTACAACATTTAGGATCAAGATGGCTCTCATATAAAGGGCTTACTTATTAATTTCATTCATCATAATTGGCCTTCGCTTTTGAAACATGGCTTTCTTGAAGAGTTCATCACTCCCATTGTAAAGGTATGGTTTACATTCAAAACTTTTAAAAAGAGTGCAAACTTGAAGCATAACAGACAAACTAAATGCATTTATTGTTATCTTTAAGGCAAGCAAAAATAAGCAGGAGCTTTCCTTCTATAGTATACCTGAGTTTGATGAATGGAAGAAACATATAGAAAACCAGAAGGCCTGGAAAATAAAATACTACAAAGGTTTGTGTTTGAAATCCTTTAAGTTACATGAGGCTGCTACTGTTTTTGACATGAGTGTTCTAAACAGCTTCTGATGTTCCTTTAATAGGAAAATATTTTGAAGAACATTTTCTTTATACTTCAGAACATATTATATTATGGATTTTTTTCTCTCATCATGTAGGGTTGGGTACCAGCACAGCTAAAGAAGCAAAGGAATATTTTGCTGACATGGAAAGGCATCGGATTTTGTTTAGATATGCTGGTCCTGAAGATGATGCAGCTATTACTCTAGTATGACAACTAGCTCCTTCCCTCTTCTTCCCATCCTCCTTATGGTTTCCTATTGCTGACATATTACCAAAAGTAGTTTCCAACTCCATACCTAGTAACTTTTCCTGGCTATGTAGTGTATAGTTATCATATATTGCTTGACATTTTATCATTAAAAGCCCTCCTGTTTGTTAAAACTAACTTGGCAGAACAAAATACATTATAGTAGAAATATAATTCCCCACAAACAGAAAAAAAGGAATTCTTAATGGGAAATTTTAGATTTAGGGGTTTTATCATTACTAAAATTTGGTTTTGGCAGGTGAAGCCTCAGTTTTACTGAAATAACATCTTTAATGATCTCCTATTTCAGGCATTCAGTAAGAAGAAGATTGATGACCGTAAAGAATGGTTAACCAATTTCATGGAAGATCGAAGACAACGCAGGTTACATGGCCTGCCAGAGGTTAGTTATGAGGTGATGGCCTGGGGAAAAGAAAAAAGTAAGAAGGAAAATTAATGCAGTAATAATGATGACATTACTATATACCTTTTCTCTTAGCAATTTTTATATGGTACAGCCACAAAGCATTTGACTTACAATGATTTTATCAACAAGGAGTTGATTCTCTTCTCAAACTCTGACAATGAAAGATCTATACCCTCTCTTGTCGATGGTAAGTATCTTTTTTATTTAAAAAATATTGCTTGATTATTCTGTTAAGCATTTATTAAATAATAATTATATGCCAGACACAAAAAATGAAACAATTTCTGCCCTCATGGAGCTCCCTCAGGGGAAATAACACATGCACATACAAATATATGAAAAGTATATTCTTACTAAATATAAAATAATTTTGAGAGGCACCAACAGCTGAAGTGGGGGGGGGGGGTGGTCAGGAAAGGCCTGGTGTAAGGGATGGAATTTGAGCTGAGCTTTGAAGGAAGCTAGGAATTCCAGGAGTTGGAACTGAAGAGTGGGAGTATACCCCAGGTCTAGGGAGGGCATAGCCTGCCCTGGAGATGGGAGGTGACATTTCTGATCGTTGATGGTCAATTAGGCTGGTATCTAAAAGGGAGAATTCTAGAATAAGGGTAGGTTTAAGCCATGTTGTGAAGGGCTTTATTGCCCTGAAGAGGAGCTTGTATTTGATCCTAGAGCTAAGAGGGAGTCACTGGAGATTCTGGAGCAGGGGATTGCCATGATCATTCCTGTGCTTTAGGCTTAGATCTTTACAGCTGTATGGGGGATAGAATGGAGAGGGGGAGAAAGTTACTAAGTGAGAGATGACGAGGGGCTGAACCAGGATGGTGGCTGTGAGTGGAGAAAAGGAGTAAGCTACAAGAGATGTTTATGGAGAAGTGGTAAGATTTGACAAGTAATTAGATATGAGGGATAAGAGAGAGGAGGAAGTTGAGGATGATTTTGAGATCATGCACCTGGAACACTGGGAACATAGTGAGATCCTTCCAGAAATAGGAAAATATGGAAAAGGGATGGATTTTGGGAGAAGAGAATAAGTTTTATTTTTCACATCCAAGTCTGAGATGCTTATGAGACAGTTTGAAATATCCTCTGGGCAGTTGATGTTGCAGAACCCCTGGGAAATCATATTTATTGAGAAGATACTTAAACACAATGGAGACTGAGAGGAGCATTCAGACAGGTAGGGGTCGTCATGGAAATCCAGAGAAGAGAGAGCATTGAGGAAGGGGGGCAGTCACCAGAAAGGTCAAGGAGGATGAGGAATGGCTATTGGATTTGGTAATTATAAGGGTCATTGCAAAAGACTGAGAGAAGAGGAAGAGTAGAGATGGTTAACCTAGACAGCTCTGCTAGGTGTTTGAGTATGAAAGGCAGGAGAGATATAGAGGGAGGACGTGGTGGGGTGGAGTGATAGGTTTCTCAAAGTGAGGTAGAACTGGCATCCGGGAAGGAGACATCAGTGCGACAGAGAGGATGAGAAAGGGGTGTGGTGTGGATGATGCTGGATGTCATCTGTTGGAGGAGACGAGAGGGAATGAGAGATGAGAGGTTGAGTGTAGCTGCTATGGAGAGTCTAATAGAGAACTAGAGTACCACTAGTAAAAAAATTGCCTTGTAGTAATGAGGGCCCAAGTGACATTAGCTGACAAACATTTGTAGCAGATCGAGGCAGCTCATTGTGGGAGGTTTCTCCAACATTCTTCTGGAGCTGGCCTATAAGTAGGAACAGAGAAGAGGTAGAAAGCAGGGGTCCTCCACTGTTGGGGCAAGGCAAGACATGGATGATGATAGGACAAGAGCATACTAGGTAGACAGGTGGAAGGTATCCTAATACACAGTTGGTGGATTAGAGGGTCAAGGCAGGTATCTGATCCATCCACCCCTTAGTACCCTCCCAAGCTATCACCACTATTGTGCTTTCACTTTCCTCTCTTCTGGGGTGATGTCCTGGGTGAGTACCAGGAATGAATTGAGGTCACGATGAGGATTAAAAATAGGTTTTGGGGAAGTAAAAGCATAAGGAAAAATGCACTGACTGACAATTAAGGATAAAAGAATTTCAGAATTCTTGATCACGGAAGTGTACAGTAATGACAGGATTAAGAATGTGACAGTATCCCTGTGTGTGGCTGAGATTAAGTAAAAGAGTAAGTCATGGGGTTGAGGGGATTGAGGTCTTGGGAGGCCAGGAGATTGGAGGTAACATCACAGTGAAAATTGAAGTCCTAGTGTAAAGGCAGGGTTTGGATAGAGAGAAATCATTTAAACCAGGCATTGAACTCCTTGAAGAATGGAGAATTATGTAGGGTCTAACACATAACGCCTCCAGGATTTGGATTGGATAGCATGAACCTTGTGGAGGAGAGGGTGCTGAGTAAGGAGAGCAGGAGAAGGGTCTGGAAGAGGCAGTAGGGAATAAGGGAAGAGTGTTGAAGAATGTGCAAGGACTAGAAAGGATGGTTACAGTGCACTGTCTAATGAGAGCCAGGCCTTCCTTAGTGAGTGCTGAGAGGTAGAATGCAGCATGAGAGGAAGAGATCTCAGTAACATAAAGGGAAGTTGGCTAACAGTAGAACAGGGCTTCTAGGGGGCACAGTGGAACGAAGGGTGAGCAGGGCTGGGTTGAGACATGAGAGGGTTATAACTGGTGGGCAATGGGAGGGCTGAGAGGGGTTCCATTAGACATCTAGACAATCTTATCCCTGAGAATAGAAGAGTAGGGGGTTAAAATTTGTTGCCCCTAGGGCATATAGCATAGTACTTTTTGTCTGGTGCTCATAATCTCAAGATTCTTGTGGATGGTAGGGTCTATCATTTCTCTTTCAAGCATGAGAGATGAAGGGAAATTGGGTAGCTTATTTTAGTGACCTTCTGTAGATGAGGCACTGGCAACAAGAGGTCTTTTTAACTGAGTCTTTGGTCCTGGGCTGGGTTGTTGAGGTGGGTCTTGAGGTAAAAGGCCTGGTGCTTGCGACTCTAGTCCTGGTGGCATGGTGGATCTGTGGTCTAAGGCAAAGGCCCTGAGCTAAATCCTGGAGTAAAAAAGCGAACTGAGTCCATCAGTGGTTCATCTTTTTAAACTATGTACATTTAAGTATAGAGAGTTTATTAGATGAGTTCAGATGATCCATCTTATTCTTCAAGGCCTAGCTCTTATATCTGTTCAAAAATAATTAGCTTTTCTGACTCTTCCAGTCCATAATGATCTCTCTTCTCCAAACTTATATTTTATATACTGCAAAGATTCCAAAAATTTATTTTAAAAAAATATTCTTGCAAATTGTCTGAGACTTGTTTTAGATGTATTAAACCTGTCTTTTCAAAGTAAATTACAAATTTTGTAAAGGATGGGACCATGTTTTGTACTCCCTCATGGTTATGGACACATAGTGGTTTTCCTGCTTTACAGGCAAAAAATGCAGAATGACTTTTACCTTGTATTATTGTTTTGGTTAGAACCCAGGAGTAATCAGCATTTTGTTCTTCTGGCTATATCTAGAAGACCACAAAAAAGACTTCTGGTATCAGTGGGCAACCCTGCATTACCAGAAGAAAATCCTTCATAACTGGTACTTTGCTTTTAGCATAGGGAAAAAAGGGGATTCAAATTAATAAAGTAAATATGCTAATATAGGTTTGAGGCAATTGAGATATATGGGTCTGGTACTTATGGCAAGAGTTCTCTCAATGTGGAAACATTTACTTATTTTTGTCAGCATTATGTTTATTCAAAATAAAACCACATTTGTCTCTTTTTTTCTGAATGAGTAGAAGATTGTTGATGTTAAAAATGCATTAAAGCCATGAATTTTAGTCATTTTTAAAGAACTGTTTTTTTTAAATAGGCTTTAAACCAGGTCAACGAAAAGTTTTGTTTACCTGTTTTAAGAGGAATGATAAACGGGAAGTCAAAGTTGCTCAGTTGGCTGGATCAGTTGCTGAGATGTCTGCTTATCATCATGGAGAAGTAAGTCTTAAGAAAATTGGAAGCATTTTCATCTTCTCTCCTCAAATACGTATATTACGTAATACATAAATACACATATGAAAAATAAGCACAGTCAAGCTTTCTTTCCTTTGTAGAATCTGTTGGAAGTTTAAAGGAACAAGAGTTATGGATTTAATAAAATAATAAAATTAAGAAATTGCAAGATAATTGTTACACATACTAGGGAAAGTTTCACTTGAAATTTAGACAATTCATGCTGTATTTTCTGTTTCTGTTTTCTAGCAAGCACTAATGATGACTATAGTCAATTTGGCCCAGAACTTTGTTGGAAGTAACAATATTAATTTGCTTCAGCCTATTGGTCAGTTTGGAACTAGGCTTCACGGTGGGAAAGATGCTGCAAGCCCTCGTTATATTTTTACAATGTTAAGGTAACTTTTAAATCCTAGTAGAATGAGCTTTGCTGAAACCAACTAAAAGATTAAACTTTTTCATGATGTCTTTTCCTTACTTTTTTGTTGTTTGAAGTTAAGTCTCTCTACTTAAGTTGCCCTCTGATGCCTTTAATGGCACAGAGGTGACCATGGATACTCACAGGCTATATTGGTGGGGTTCAAACTCTGGCAGATCCTGCTAAGCAGGTCAGCAAGCCTTGATGGACAGGCCTAGAGATAGACCCTCTCTCATCAGAGAGCCAACCAAGCTCAGCCTGGAGAGACTCATCATTAGGATGGTCTTGTAGTGATCTGTTTTTCAGCTGTAACAACTCCCAACGATTCTACTGAGTCCACAAAGGGCTGCAGTTTGCATTAGGTGGATTGAGAAAGCTCCACATCTGGGAATTAGTAAAGTATTGAACTAAAATGGAGACTTGTGCCTCTGTCAGCATAGAGCATGTCATTCTTTACCCCCTTAAATTGATCCCAAAGAATGAACAAGTCATTTGGTTTCCATTTTTACAAGTTTTTGTGAGGTCAATTTTAAGGAATTTAAGAATTTCTTATCTTTATTACCTCATGTATTCTTACAGTAGGCTGGGACATGCTATATTGATTACATATGTTAGGAACATAAATTATTGTCTCTGTTTAGATAAATCTATAAATTACTCAGCATCTTCAAACGAAGGATCATTAAGGGTTTAGAGTTGGAAAGGACCATAGAATTTATCTCTATCAATACTAAGTAGACAAAGTATGTGTTTGATAATGAAAAAAATTAGTATGTTTTCTTATTTTAATTTTGCTCTTGTTTAATTGAATATAAACAGTAAGAACTGGAGGCAATTATGTAAATTTTTATACTAATAAACTCCTGAAAAAGATAAATGTATAATAAGTAAAATGTGAGTTTGCAACTTGTAACTTTTTGTTATCAGAATCTCAACAGATACTGTTTTCTGCTTATTCTTAGCACTCTATCAAGGCTGCTTTTCCCTTCTGTGGATGACAACCTGCTTAAGTTCCTCTATGATGATAACCAGCGTGTGGAGCCTGAGTGGTATATGCCTATCATTCCCATGGTTTTAATAAATGGTGCTGAGGGCATTGGTACTGGATGGGCTTGTAAACTTCCCAACTATGATGCTAGAGAGATTGTGAACAATGTCAGACGGATGTTGGATGGCTTGGACCCTCATCCCATGGTAATAAATTAGCATTTGTAAGATTGGATTTCTTCTGGTTATAACAGTATACATATATATGTAAAATTACTTTGAAAAAAGTTGAAGTTTTTCTTCTGGGGCATGTTATACAAATAAAGGTTCTATTTCTGAGCTGATTTGGTATGTATGTTTCAAATAACTTTGTTATTTGTTATGGCATATGCCCAATAAACATATTTACATAATATTAGCTATGTACTGGGGATATAAAGATAATTTTATATCTTTTTTTGGTAAATAGTATTTTTTCCCAATTACATATAAAGATAGTTTTCAACATTCATTTTTTAAAATATATTTTGAGTTTCAAATTTTTCCCTCCTTCCCTCCCATCTTTCTTCCCCAAGATGGCAAGCAATCTGATATAGGTTATATATGTACAATCACCTAAATATATTTCCACATTAGTTGTGTTGTGAAAGAAGAAACAGAAGAAAAGGGAGAAGCCACAAAAACAAAAAAAAAGTGAAAATAGTATGTTTTGATCCTCATTCAGACTCCATAAGTCTTTCTCTGGATGTAGATAGCATTTTCCATCACGAGTCTTTTGGACTTGCCTTGAATCATTATGTTGCTGAGAAGAGCTACTCAATCATAGTTCATCGTAGCACAATTTGCTATTACTGTGTACAGTGTTCTCCTAGTTCTGCTCACTTCACTCAGCATCAGTTCATGTAAGTCTTTCCAGGTTTTTCCAAAATCATCCTGCTCATCATTTCTTATAGCACAATAGCATTCACTGCATTCATATACCACATGTTTTTCAGCCGTTCCCCAACTCATGGGAATTCCCTCAATTTCCAGTTTTTTGCCACTACAAAGAGAGCTGATGTAAATATTTTTTGTGGTATTGCTGTATCAAAAAGAATTCAGAGTTTGATAGCCCTTTAGGCGTAGTTCCAAATTGCTCTGCAGAATGGTTGGATCAGTTCACAGCTCCACAAACAATGTATTAGTGTCCCAATTTTTCCACATCTTCTCCAACATTTATCTTTTTCCTTTTCTGTCATATTAGCCAATCTGATAGGTGTGAGGTGGCACTTCAGAGTTGTTTTAATTTGCATTTCTCTAATCAATAGTGATTTAGAGCATTTTTTCGTATGACTATAGGAAGCTTTAATTTCTTCATTTGGAAACTGCCTCTTCATATCCTTTGAACATTTATCAATAGGAGAATGACACTGCCTGTGCTGGGCTGCACTCCCCTTTTACCTAAGTGAAGCAGACCTTTTCTGAAGTCCTTCTAAGTTGTCTTGGGCTAGAAAATTGTTTCACTCTGTCTTTCTGTGGATTCTGTTGCTCCCAAATTCTTTTTGATAGAGGCTTGATTTCACGTTGTTTCCAAGGAAAACTGAGGAGAGTTTAGGCAACTTCCTGCCTTCTCTCCGCCATCTTCAATAGCTTTATATCTTATTTACAGATGCAAATCTCTGGGAAATTTGAAACCTGAGGACTTGGGATTTCTTTTCTACCCCACAAAATTGGGGAAGAAAAAGTCATTTACCCCAGTTTTCCTAGTTCTCATCATACCTCTGAAATATACCAAATGTGATAACCAAACCTAGCTATACATCTACCTAAACTAATAAGATAGTTTGAAATCTATAAGGATACTAACAATGAGAGTGCCATACATTTAAAGCTTCTTTTCCTTCTAATTTCCTTTTCTTACCTTCTTTTCTCCTGTCCCCTTTCTGATTTTTTTAAAAAGAAGAATCCCTTTTTCCCCAAAGATTAAGCCATGAAAAAACAAAAGTTAATTGGAAATTTTGTCCTGAGACATATTAAAGAAAAAAGCTATCTGAAAAAATTTTTTAAAGTTATTTTAAAAGTCTTATACTTCATTGATCTAGTTCTAGAATGTTTAAGTAGAAGTACAAGTCTCTTCCATGATCACCATATTTGCTTTAAATTATTTTGGATATGGGAGTTTTATGAAAGTTTTTATTGAATGAATCAAATTGAAAATTTTAATAAAATTAATTTGATGATTAATAACTTAATACAATGTAATAATTTTTAATAACCTAATTTGTGCAAAGCTCTGTGTGAGACAGAGAAGTATAAAAGTATAAGATGCAGTTCCTGCCCTTGAGTAGTTTGCAGTTTGAGGAGACAAGAAATGAGTACTTGTACCTCTCTAAGACATTGATAGAAGAATTACCAAAGAGTCACATGACTAATTTCTAAATAATTGCTATTGAACTTACAGGGGAAAGAGATTATATCCAGGTGAGAGGTCCCATCTGGCATCATACCCCCGTGGGAGGTATGGAGTGAGAGCTCTGGTTCTGAAAGGATGAGAATCATTATGGGCAGAGGGAGGGAGAATGAGCATTCTTGGTAAATCAAGTGGGATTAGGCAGATGAAGGCATATTGGGGGAACAGGTCAGTCCAGAGGAAAGGATTTGGACAAGTGAATATTTAAGAAATAAGCCATGAAAGGTATATTGGAGATAGGTAGGAGAAAGTTTGGAATAAATACTTGGTTAAGGTGTTTGGAATTTTCCTTGAGGTTATGAAACCTTTGAAGTTTGTGAACAGGACATAACATGATCAAAAGAGTTTTCTAATAAGGTTAGTTTGGTGACAGTGGCTTGAAGTAGAGATCAGAGCCATAAAGATAGGTCATGAGAAAGCTCCTTTTGCTCCGAGCATAAGTTCACACATGTGTGCACTAAGATAGTGGTTTGGAGAAGAGGATGAAAGGGAAAGTTATAGACAGATTGCAGAAAACTTGATACAACTTAGTGACCAACTAGCTAATGGGAAAGAGTTCAAAGATAACCAATACCTTGAGTCTGTACAACCGGAAGAATGGTAGTATCATTAATAGAAATAGGTAAGTTGGCTCCAGTAGTCTGAGCCCAGCTGGCAGAGGCAGTGGGGGGGAAAAGGAAAAGTTCAACTTTAGTTATGTTGAATCTCCAGTAATATTAAGGCTTGCATGGAAGTCCACTGAGCATTTGAAAATATGGATTCAGAGCATGGAGGAGAAGTCTGGTTTCTTTGAATTCACTAAGTTCTTTTCATTTGTGCTTACAGCTTCCAAACTACAAGAATTTTAAAGGAACCATCCAAGAAATTGGCCAGAACCAGTATGCTGTTAGTGGTGAAATATTTGTAGTGGATAGAAATACAGTAGAGATCACAGAGCTTCCAGTTCGAACATGGACTCAGGTTAGTATAAATGCATTACGATGGTTTGGAGTTCTAAGCAATTTCTTAAACTTGGAATTTAATTTTAATAAATATTTTAAAATTTCTGTGATATAATGAGGATTTACTTGTACTGAAAACGGGTTTTAGTTTGGCTAAATGGTATTCAAAATGTATGTCTGTGGGCTCAATTTCTCTCTCTCTGTCCTCCTCTTCCCCCATCATGTGTGCATGTGTGTATGTGCACACCATCTAACTGAGGCCATTGAGTTTTTTCAAACTGTTATCAACTTGAAAGTTCACAGAAGGTTCATGGTATGTTCAGAGCTCAGTTTAGCTCTCTGCTCGGTAACTTAGAAGGCAGAAGTAAAATAATAGTGCTTTTATTTGGTGGTGTGGTAGATTTTTATTGTTGTTTTGGCTTAAAAAATATGGCCACTGAAGTCATGTCATGGGGCATGTAACTGATGTAGCAAAGTTCAAAACACCCAATGAAATGAAGGGGGAAATTAACTGTGTGAAGTTCTTGTCCTCTGTGTCTTTCCGGTTCTGATAATGGAGGAAAGCCTAAGTTGTGGCTTGCATCATGCTATCTTCTTTCTCTCCTGAGGTGGTTTTTTATTACCTTCTTTGATGATTGGGCAGAAATTGGTTGAGGTGAGAAGTAGATGAATGTTTTCAAAAGTTCGCATGACTATTCAAAGCCTTATGGCGTGAGAGACTTCTGAATTCCTTAGCTAGTAAACCAACAAAGGACAGTTGTGTAATCAAAATCCTATTCAAACTTTAAAAATATTTGAACTCATTAGTTTTAGTTTTAATGAAAATTGGGGTAGAAAAAACAGTAAGATTTTTATATGGAAAAATCCCCAAGTTTTACAGCTAAGATGAAGTTTTCTTTGGTAACCAGTAAATCACTGCTTTTATTTTTGCATTCTTGCAGGTATACAAAGAACAGGTTTTAGAACCTATGCTGAATGGAACAGACAAAACACCAGCATTAATTTCTGATTATAAAGAATATCATACAGATACAACTGTGAAATTTGTGGTGAAGATGACAGAAGAAAAACTTGTACAAGCAGAAGCTGCTGGGTTGCATAAAGTCTTTAAGCTTCAGACCACTCTTACCTGTAATTCTATGGTAACTTACATTGAATTTACTAAACTCTTCTTTTATGGTGTCAGAATAGTAATTTTACTGGCTATATAAAAGCCTAAAGGTGTTTTTCTTCAAGTTGTTTGTGGCCATTAATTGGTTTTTATTAGGAAATATAATAATGTGTGATTATATAGAAAGAATTTTTGTCATCATACCTTGCATAATTTCTATTATATTACTTCATGTTATTAAAATATTCACTGATTTTGATAGGGAGAACTATTCAACTTTTTAGAAACATTCTTACAAAACTTAAATGTCAATTTTCTAGGTATATAGCCTGTAATAATTTCACAATTCAGATAGATAAAACATGTAAGCACCTGATAGGTGCCAGGCACTGTACTCTGTAGTCTAGCCGCACTGGCCTTGGCATTCCTCACCTATAATATTGTCTTCTCCATCTCTGTCCCTTATACAGTCTGTGAGTCTGTCCTGGAAGCTCTCTCCTTGCCTGTGCCTCTTAGAATAATGCCTAGTTTCCTCCTAGATTCAGCTCAGGTGCCACCTTTGCCATGAGGACTTTCCTGTTTCCCATGGTTGCTCAGGCCCTCCCTCTACCAGATCACCTAATTTTGTTTATTTTTACATATGGACGTGTTGTCTCCCCTAATAGAAGATAATGCTGCTTTAGAGCAAGAGCTCTTCTAGTTTTTTCTTTGTATTTGTATCTCTAGTGCTTGGCATATAGTAAGTGCTTAATAAATGCTTATTCATTTACTTATTTGTACTTGTAGTGCTTAGCACTGTGCTGGCCTCATAAATGAGACTTAGTAAGTGCATTTTGATTGATTAGTTGGTGTTTCTGTGACTTGAGACACATCTCATTACTTTATGGCCATACCTTGTAAATATATAGGAATATGAATATATTCTTTCATTTAATAAAAATTAAACATCAGCTGTGAGTCAAGCCCTTTACCTTTATACCTTTCCAGAGCCTAAGATAAGACATAGTTTCAGACTTGATGGAGAGGTGTGTGGGGATGAAAACAGGCGGATCAGGGAAGGCTTCATGTAGGTGACACTGAATTGGACTTTAAAGTATAACTATTGATTTAGTAGGTGAAAATGGCCTTTGGGGCCTAGGGAACAGAATGAGCAAAGACTCAGAGTCAGGAGAACCGTTAGTTTGTTCAGGGGGCCAAGACGAGGCTCTGTATGTGGAATAGAGGCTGGTTCTGTCACTCCATCAGTATGGCAAACTGCCAGATGGAGAAACTCCCAGGAAGGAGGAAAAGAAGAGAGGGAGGTGAGGGAAAGGGATAAACATCATATAATGCCCACTATGTGCCAGGCACTGTGCTAAGCATTTTACAAATCTTGTCTCATTTGATCCTCACAGAAACCCTGTGAAGTGGGTGCTATTATTATCATCCCTATTTTATAGCTGAGGAAACAGGCAGGCAAGTTAAGTGACTTGCCCAGGGTCACACAGCTACTAAATGTTTGAGGCTGGATTTGAACTCAGGTCTTCTTGACTTTAGGCCCTGAGCTCTATCTACTGCACTACCAGCTGCCTCTAGGAAGGTCTAAAATGTGCATCTCCTTTGCAACTTATAGTCTCAGAGCAGGGATTCTTAACCTTTTTGTGTGTTACAGACTCCTTTAGCAGTCTGGGGGAACCTAGGGACCCCAATTTTACTGAGAAAGTCAGTGAAAAATTAAGAAACCTCCCCACCGCCATACCAGTTTATAGATACTAGGTTAAAAAACTCTTGTCTTAGCTTTGTTCAGTGGAAGTTGAGTGACTTGCCAGGATCAGAGAGCCAGTTTATCCCAGAACTCAGATTTGAGCCCAGGTCTTCTGGACTCCAAGGCTGTCCACTCTGCCAAGCTGGCTCCTTATGTGTCTGTGTCACAGTGATAGTTATTATGAGTACATTTGTAGGTGTAGTATACATATGTGTAATGCATGTTTGTATAATAGTTTAAACACAAATGTGTGTATGTATAGTTTAGGTAATACATTTTATATATAGAAAGTTATTCATTTATTTTATATTGACTGTATTTATTTACTATATTATGCATACACATGTAATAAAAGCAACCAAAAATTCCTGGAAAAGGAAACTCATTGACTTTCTTTGTACACAGGTATCTAGCCTCTCTGTGGTTTCATCCTCAGCCTTGGAGGCCTTCATGTGTTATTTAAGCCTTGATTTTTTTGGCCAAGTTGTAGGCTTTGACCAGCCTTCTTTGTGAACTGTTCCCAGGGGCCCAAAGTGTCTGCCCTCAGAGCACTCTCAGGAACTGAGCCACCTAGAGTCAGCTGAAGCAAACAGTACTCTGAATTTTTCAGAATCCAAACAACCAGAAACCTCAAATAACTGGAATTTTTCTTTGATTTACTTTTATAGCAAAAAGGAACATCATGTAAACATCTGCTCTCAGAGATTAATTTTTAAAAAAATCTATTGATATCTTCCATTTTTACATCACCTTTATTTCTCAATGTATTCCTCCTCCCATACTCTCAGAAAATAATCACTTAAAATAAAGGGTGAAAAAAGAAGGGAGAAAATGCCAATGAGACTAATGATGAATGAATTTTTTAAAAAATCCTGTTCTGGGGGTATGCCATAGGTCCAGCCTAATCCTTGATAACTGGGAACTGGAGACAGAAGACTTGGGTTCAGATCTTTCCTCTGATACTTAATGCTTATGTGACCTTGGAGAAATCTGTTCATTTCCCCTTATGCAAAATTAGGGAGCTGGACTAGATGGCTTTTGAGGTTCCTTCTAGCTCTAGATCTATGACCCTCTATATGTTAAGTAGTTATGCCATCCTTTGTCAGGAGGAGTTGAAGGTAGAGAGGAAGAAAAAATGTTGGAAAGGCATGATCAATGCCTTTGACTAAATAAGAATGGCCAAATTTGGACATAACATGGAGTACAAAAAAATCCTTGGAAAGGCAAACAGTCAGTATATTGGGATATGGCATATGTCCTAATTTTCAAGTGAGCATTATTTTTCAGACTTCAGAAAAAAGCCTTTGGATAGAAAAACAGCATGGATAGTTTTGGGCTAAGAGGAAAATTTCTCTGGAGACTGTATAGGAATTTTGGAAAGAAAGTGTTCTTAGTTAAACAAATGTCATTACTGCAAATGCTGTAATGGTTTTATTTATTTTAATTTATCAGGTTTCTTTCATATGGTTTCTATGGAGATATTTAGAGAAATGTTTTTGAAATCTTGTCATTTTAATGGATTTCAGGGTTGAGCATTCTTCATATAAGTTGAGTTTAAGTTGACAAATAAACAGTTGAAAAATAAGGAAATATGCAAACTAATATAGAAATATAAAGTCAATTTATTTAAAATCTTTATTTTGAATAGGTGCTGTTTGACCATATGGGATGTCTGAAGAAGTATGAGACCGTACAAGATATTCTGAAGGAGTTCTTTGATTTAAGGTTAAATTATTATAGTTTACGTAAGGAGTGGCTTGTGGGAATGTTGGGGGCAGAATCCACCAAGCTAAACAATCAAGCTCGCTTCATTCTAGAGAAGATACAAGGGAAAATCACTATAGGTAAGATGAAACTTTTAAAAATTGGAACATTAGTTAAAGTGGAAAAAACTTTATTAATAGAAGACATTTTGATCAGTAGAATATAAACAAATACAAAATGAATCTCTTTTCTTGATCCTAATTTTATTTTTCCCTCACATAGAGAATAGGTCAAAGAGAGATTTGATTCAAATGTTAGTCCAGAGAGGTTATGAATCTGACCCAGTGAAAGCCTGGAAAGAAGCACAAGAAAAGGTAATCATTTGCAGAAAAAGACATTCAGAGAAGCTTTTAAAAACACCCCCTCAAGCAAACCAGTGGAAACCCCAGCTCCAACCCTAAGTGTTGCTATGTCACTTTAGTGCTGCTCAAGGTGCTGAATTGTGCTTTCTGGAGACTAAGTCTTCTGTTTATCCCCAGAACAGATACAGCACAGGGATTTGCAGCACACACCCACCCCAAAGCCCTTTGCCAGTGTGACTCAGCCATGACCTGGAGCAATCACTCCAGATGTGAGAAGGTAGCTCAGTCTCCTTGGCCTCTTTCCTGAGCCTGCCGATCAGGGTGTCAGTTGTGGTGGTGGTGGTTTGGTGAGGTGCATGTCTGTGGTCAGAGAGTTGGACTGGTAGCACACAAGCTTTTACACTGTATTTGTGACATAGCCCTGATGGCAGCTAGCCACCACTCACTTGGTCTGGTCCTGGTTCACGTTGGGAGCATGACAAGTGCTCAGTTCACTAGCCCAGTGTGTATTGAGCCCCTACTGTGCACACAGCCCTAAGCTTGGTTCTGTAAAGGATTTTCTGTAGGGACTTGAACTTTGGGACCTCAGATTGAAAGGCTACTACTGAGCTATGTATTACAGATTATGAAAACATGCAATATCCATTCAACAAATGGAATATTGAAAGGTTGAACATCACCCTGTAATAGTCTTTAAAAATGTTAGGAAAACATTATGATTGAGAACACGAATACGAAAAAGTGAGGAGATGTAAAATAACTAGTGTTAGAAAGCTTTGGTGGATCCCATGTGTGTATACAAAACCAGTAATATAATTTTAGCATCTTGTTGAAATATATCTATGGTTATGACAATCCTAATTGAATGGAAACTTAAATTTTCCTTATTCTTAAAAGTTCTCAATCATAATGTCTTTAAAACTTTCATCAAATCACACTATTTGTTTTTATCTACATTATTTGACTTTTTTTCCAATGTGTAGTCAATTGGATTCCTTAGAGTAAATAAATTTTAAAGGAATTGTGTAACATAGTGGTTGAAAATACAGATTAATAGATTATAAAGGTTAGGAAAATAGAGTGGCCAGAATGAAGCAAATCCCAAGTGAATTATGATGACCCAAGCAATCTGTTTTCCTGTGACTGTGCTCATTTTGATTTTTACTTGCTCATTTTCTCAGTTTTGCTCTCATCTCTCTTCATGTTCTCTCTTGACCTTCTACTTCTCCTCTTCTCCCACCCTTAAATTACAGAGTTGTGCATTAAAATATCCATCCTTTTAATGGTTGGTTCAAACAAAAACAGGGAAATAATGTATTAGTAAAATACTGAGTTTGATTTTTTTTTAGTGCAAAGGACAAAAGTGGCTCCAGTCCTGAGAATGTCCAGCTGATAGTGCTGCAAGCAGTACATTTAATGAATACAACTTACTGCTGGGTTTCATCTCAATTGCATGTAACCTGTGGGATTTGGGATAGTAGGAAAAACTGCTTTTTGTTTCTAATTTTAGTTTTTCCAAAAGGCATCCATCCATACTAACAAAAGTATTTTTTAAAGTAACATTTGGAGAAGTGATTGAGAGGCTGCCATTTAAAAGACAAACAAATATTGATCTTTAAAAATAGATTTCTAAAAGTGTCAGAATAAATTACGTTGCTAGTGTCACTGGTGATTATATTTTTACTTTAATATCCCACAAAATATGCTTTGTGAATCACCAGAGCTCAGTCCAAAAAGAGTTTCAGTAAAATATATCCAAATCTGATTTGATGGCACATTGTGAAATGAATTTTAATAGTGGCTTACAACCAAAATATACATTCATATTATGTTTTTTGCAGTGTTTTTTAAAAATCCGTGGAATTGCTGGATAATTAATAATAGTAAAGGATTATCAATGGATAATTTTCATTCATCAATACAACAACAATGATAGATTAAGCCACATCATATTATTTATTTTTTCTTAGCACTTGATTAATATACCTTTGTAATGAAGCATCACATATTTGTAGTTAGATTACCCTTTTATATTTAAAATGTCAACTTATGAACTGTTTTTACACATACAATGGCAACAGAAATTAAATTGAGCAACAATTAATTTTTAATATTAATTTTGTTACACATAGAAAAAAAGTATTTGCTATCTGAAAAGTAATATCAACATGTTTTATTTAGGTCTTTTTTTTGAGACAATCTTATATAAAAATAATTTTATAAATAAAATTTTGGCATAACTTTGCTAATTCTTATTCTGCTAACTCATTAGTCTGGTTCTTAATCCCTTACTAAATTCTTAATGAACTTTCTCTTGTCTCTAAATTATCAGATGATTAATAAGATTTCTAAATTAGGTAGAAAATGTGAGTATTGTTATTATAAATATTATTATAAAGCAGTTTCCATTTTATAGTGTGCTAGGCAAAAATTTTGAATTTTAAATTACACATTCATTTCCCAATATGAAAATCTGACAACTTTCCGTGGGGGGGGGGGTTCAGTCTATAATTAATTGGTACATTGAGGCTCAACTATCAGTCATTAGTTTATTTTTCTTCATGGCTTAATAGTTTGACTAATTTTATATCAATTTTCTGAATACATTGGGACATGAACATATTATTCTTAAGATTGAATCTCTTTGTAAACAAAGTTTAGCTTTTTAATAGGAAACACTTTTAAAATAATCCAAAATATACCTGCAGCTACAATTCTTCCCCTACCTCCTCCTGCCCCAAGGGAGTCATTATATATTAAGTCATTATAATGATTATTTAATACTTGAAATATGTGCTGCTAATGTACAGGAGACTATGGAAAGTTTAATTGCTTTTTTTTTTTCCTTTCCAGGCAGCAGAAGAGGAAGAAACACAAAACCAGCGTGATGATAGTTCCTCTGATTCAGGCACTACCTCAGGCCCTGATTTTAACTACATCTTAAATATGTCTTTGTGGTGTCTTACTAAAGAAAAAGTTGAAGAACTGATTAAGCAGAGAGATACAAAAGTATGAATTTTGTGTAGTAAATATTTTCAAATTATCTCAGTGTTATCAGTATTTCTGTTTTCTATAAATACAGCATTTCACATTATGTTTTGTTATAAGTTTTAAAAAGGCCATACTAAAGTTTGTAGTTACCAGTTATATTTTTATTTTAGGGAAGAGAACTCAACGACCTTAAAAGAAAATCTCCTTCAGATCTCTGGAAAGAAGATTTGGCAGCTTTTGTTGACGAACTTGATGTACGTTTTAGCCTATATGGAAATTGATTTTGAGAATAAATATTTAGAGAACAAGGGCCAAACTTAATTTTGGACTAGATCATGTTGTCTGTGCTGTCTGTGTGTAGATCTTGGCTTTTTAAAAGAGGTTTAATGTGATTAGTAAAGGTGCTAAAATTCAGCTTAAAGAAACTTGAACATAAAGTATATTTCCATTCTGATGAATATACAAACCATATAAGTTGAATTTGTATTAATTACTCTCATAATGTCTTTCTTAAATACGTAATTTGGAATGAAAATAATCCAGACTTCCAAGTCAACCTGACTGTGATCTTTGGCGAGGAAGGAAGAACCTTTTACTTCTAGAATCAATTAGTAAATCCACAAGGCCTCAGTTATTGCTGTCTGTGTATCAGGCGCTGCACTAGTGCTGGGGGGTACAAACACAACAGTGAGACAGGAGCTCTGCCTTCTGGGAGCTTGCGTTCTGACAGAATTTCAATTAAACTTCTTACGTAATTTCATGCGAACTCTAGATGAAAAAGTACAAGCTGTTGTGTCTATTAGTGGTGTCCTACTCTTTGTTACCCCATTTAGGCTTTTCTTGGTAAAGATACTGGAGTGGTTTGCCATTTCCTTCAACAAGAGCTTACATTCTACCATATAAATTCAATTAAATTTCTTACATAATTTCATATAAACCCTAGATAAAAAGAGGAAGTAAAGCTTTCCCATAAAATGCTAGAAAGTGATCATTTCTCAAAGGTCTTTCTTATAAAAGTCCCAGCAGATTAAACTTTATAATAAGAGATAAACTTTTGAAGAATTTTATAACAATAGTAAATCCTTTAAAGCTTTAACTCATTCAAAAGTATAGGTAACCAGAATTGTATGATATAATCTGATTTCTAATGAAGAGCCAGAAATAAAACTTTTATGTTTTTTTGAACATTGAATATACTCAAATATATATTTTACATATGCATTTTTAGATATATTTATCTATTTATCTAAATCTTGTTGCCGTATTTTTGGATTATCAGATTTCTTAGATTGGGAAACATTCATAAATGAAATTTATATAAATTTAACTACAGTTTCCCAATGATTGCAATTGTTATCTCAGAGGTTCCTTTCCATTGAAAATACACATTTTAAAACATTGCAAAGAATGAAAGAGTCCTTTGAAAATACAGAGAAAACGAAAAAGATTCTAATAGTAATAATCTAGTCTTTCTTTAAATTTGACCCGTTCCTGTGAAAATGATGAGATGAAGACTTTGAATGTTTCAGCAATTTTAATTTCTTTATTTTTTGAATTTGCCCTATAAGAACCCCAGGGAAAACTCCTCTGTTTTCCTTTGAGTTCAGAGCAATCTCTTGCCATTCAAACCAATTTCTTTTCCCAAGACTGGATGGTTTTAGGATTTGTATGTCTGGAAAAGTGGTTTTGTACTGAGTCAAGGAATGTTATATTATTTCATGGAGTTTAGTGATTTGTAAACAAAAGCAAATCTCATGTGGACCATTCTGTGAAATATTTTAAAATATCCCTCTTCCCTTATACTTGGGAAAGAGAATCTGCCAGACCTCTAAAAGGGCTCCTTTTCCCAAGATTTTAAAATAATCTCTTCTAAAGGATTTTCATTATGAAAGGGGGTCTTCTTTTGTAATGTGAATAACAGTGCTAAGAATAGTCATTCCCTCATCCAGAGCACTGCTAGATTGATGCCTTTTCATTTTGTCATAATTTTTTGACCACATTATATTGAAACAAGATATGAATCATTCTATTTATGAAATGTTTTGTTTTAGACATTTTCTTCTTTTCCCTATATCTAGGCAAATAGATTTCTCTTTTGACTAGCAACCCTTAGTGTCTTCCCCTCCCAGTTTGATTTTTTTCTCTTTTTTTCTAATTAAAGGGGCCATCCCTTGACTCACTTCTTAAAGAGGCCTATTCGCTATCTCAAAGTGAGAACCTGAAAAGGCCTTAGCCTGAAAGGGCCAGGGTCTCCCAGTGCATCCTAGACCATCTCTAGTTGTCCTGATGAATATCAGGCCACTGGACCCAGATGGCTCTGGAGGAGAAAGTAAGGCTGGTAACCTTGTTACAGCCCTCCCTCACTCAAATCAAAGTCAACTGCAAGTCATGTCATCATTTCCCTGATGTCAAGGTACCCTTCGAAAACGAAGGACAAACACAACAAGCAAATAGATATAATGTGACTGCTGTGATTAAGACCATATTTGTTGATTACTTGCAATGAATCTGATAAATCTAGTCGATATTCTTCTGAAAACTGTAGAGATCCTTGTTCCAAAATAACATAAAACCATAAAATTAAGTAATTTGAAGGATCTTAGACATCTTCCCAATCAGGCTTCTCATTTAACAGATAGGAAGAATAAGGCCCAGAAGAGGTGTAAGTTGCCTAATGTCACACAGTGGCAGAGGGGGATTGAGAATCCAGGTCATCTGACCTCTTGACCAATGTTCTTTTCACCATCTTATGCAGGACAAAATTTAATGTGTTCTATAATGGAATTCTTTCTCACTGTTTTGTAAGGGTTAAGTTTTTTTTTAATCTTACTATAATTACAGTAATTTTACTCCACAAGGCAATTTTTCAGTTTTGTCACTCCCTTATTATTACTCTTTAGAAAGTGGAATCCCAGGAAAGAGAAGATGCTTTGGCTGGAATGACTGGCAAAGCAATAAAAGGTAAAGTTGGCAAACCCAAGATAAAGAAGCTTCAGTTGGAAGAAACTATGCCCTCACCCCATGGTAGAAGGATCATTCCACAGATTACCTCTGCCATGAAGGCTGATGCCAGCAAAAAGTTGCTAAAGAAAAAGAAGGTGGGTAAAAATGTGAGCCTCTTATCTTAATCCAGTCAGGCTGGTAGAGCTCACTGGAGTTGTGCTACTGAAATATGAAGAGTAATTAAACCATTATACAGTGGTTACATTATTCAACATTGTTTTTTCGCTCTATCCTTAAATTTTTGTTCCATATTCTGGTTGATAATGCTAAGTGAGATAGAGGGACTCCTTTCTTTTGGGGTTCAAAAATAGTTAAAGGCCATATGCAGGGAAAAACAATTGAATTCGGATTTAAAAAAGGGAAAATATCAAACATAATTATATCAAGAATTTTCAATGTAAGACTAGAATTGATAAATATATTACATTATGTCAGCTGATCCAAAAATCTCATCAACATGGATATCTCTTGGGTACCATGTTTTCCTATAAATCTTTTATAGAGGATCTGCTTTGAAGACCTTCCTCCAAACTATTTAACATTCTTTGCTTACTAGAGTAGCAATTAGGCTGTCCATCTGTTGTCCCTTACTCTTGATACATAACTAACCACCCATCCTCTCTGTTCATGCATTTCCTGGATGATATCCCATATACAACCATAGCATATTTAGAACTTTGCTTTGGAATCTTAAAGGAGTTAATTAATTTGCATAATTACCAGCCTGAAAGTGCCTTTCATGCTGAAAAAGCCAAATGCCTTCTTTTTGCTTGAGAAAGGATACTTGTTATATCTAGAGATCTGTGAATCATACCAGCAAGCAGCATCATTTGCTATGGTGCCTGGTGAAATTAAGCTACAGATTCTTCTGCTTATGGTTTCCACCTGTCCATTGTGGTCTCAGGATACTTTTCCTATCAACTGGTAACTCTAACAGATAATGCATTAGATACAAGTACATTCTAAAGCAGGCAGTATCTTCTTGTATATAAAGACATACAATCATGTTCAACTTCCTTTCTCATATTTAGGGTGATCTTGATCCTACAGCAATAAAAGTGGAATTTGATGATGAATTAGGTGGAGCACCAGCAGAAGGTGCAGGAGAAGATTCATTGACAATATCTACTCTGGCACCTAAAGGACCCAAACCCAAAAGGGAGAAAAAGGAGCCTGGTGAGCTGTTTGTGTATAAAAATAATTAAAGGTGTCTCAGTCAATCAACATTTATTAAGTGCTGGTGTGTCCTAATAAGGCATAATGCTAAGTTTTGCAGTTTACAAAGAAAGGCAAAAGACAGTCCCCTGCTCTCGTATAAATACTGCAGGCAGGATAACCTGGAGATAAACAACAGAGGGAAAGTAATAGAATTAAGGGAGATGGGGGAAGGCTTCTTGTAGAAGGCATATTTTAACTGGGACTTGAAGATATCCAGAAGGTGGATATGAGGAGGAAAAAACATTTCAGACATGGGAGACAGCCAGAGAAAATGCCTAGAGTTGGAAGATGGTGTGTCTAGTGAGGAGACCAGTGTCACTTGATTGTAGAGTAAGTGATGGAGGTTTAAGATCTAAGAAGGCTGGGAAGGTGAGGGTGGGAAAAGTGATGATGGACTTTGTATACCCAATGGAAGAGGTTTTTATTTGATCCTGGAGACTATATGCAACCACTGGAGTTTATAAGGTAAGGGAGGGACTTGGTCAGACCTGCACTTTAGCAAGGTCATTGTGCCAGTGGAGGATGGGCTAGAATGGGGAGACTGTTGCAGTAGTCCAAACATTAGGTGATGAGGGCCTACATCAGGTGGTGGCAGCATCAAAGAAGACAAGGGGGCATCTATGCAAGATGAATCAACAGGCTGTCACAATAGATTGGATATGAGGAGTGAGAGTGGAGGAATTGATGGCACCTAGGTTTTGAACCTGTGTGGCTGAGAGGATAGTGGTACCCATAACAGTAATAGGAAGTTAGGAAGAATGGACAGTTTTGGGAGAAAGATAATGAGTTCAGTTTTGGACATGTTAACTTTTAGATGTCTACTAGATATCCAATGAGATGTCCAATAGACAATTGGAGATAGGAGTTTGGAGGTCAGCAGAGAGGTTAGGGCAGGATAGGTAGATTTGAGAATCATTACCATAGAGATTGTTATTAAATCAGTGGCTGCAGATGTAATCCCCAAATGACGAAGTGGAGAGAGAGAATGGATGAAGGCTTAGGACAAAGCCTTGGAAGTTACCTATAGTTAGAGGACATGACCTAGAAGAAGATTTGGCAAAAGACTGAAAAGGAGCAGTCAGGAGGAGAAAGAACCAGGAGGGACCGTGCCCTGAAAACCTAGAGAGAAAAGAGTATCAAGGAGGAGAGAGTGATTGTCAGAGACAGTAGAGGTCAAAGAGAGTGAGGACTGAGAAAAGGCCATTGGATCTGGCAACTAAGAGTTCACTGGTATCTTTGGAGAGAGCAATTTTGGTGGAATGATGAGATCGGAAGCCAGATTGTTGAAAGATAAGGAAAGAGAAGAAAGGATGTAGACTGGCTTCTTAAGGAATTTAGCCACAAAGGAGTGGAGAGATAGGAGATAATAGCTAGTGGGGATGATAGCGAGAAGAAGAGGTTATATTGGGGAAAGAAGTTAGATTGGCTTCAAACTGTGTTTTATTTTAAGAGTAGGGTCCAGAGATTTGGGCCCTCCTTGATGAGATAATCTATCCACTGATGCAGATTGAGAATTTCCTCTAAACCTTGGTGTACACCTTTTTTTTTTGAGTAATTGTAACTGAAATAATCACTTGGTGACCGATCCTCAGGTCATGAACCCTATCAGAACTTACTTGTGTTCATCTCTAGAAAATAGTCTTTTGCTGGGCCCCATTCCCAAAGCCTTCACAGCTTTCTAGTACCAGACAGAACTTGCTTTCTATTGATAATGCCTTTTAGAACGTAGCTCCACCTCCACACCAAGATAAGGCATCAGAGAAAGGCTTCTGTGGAAGCCAGTTGGAATAAACCTCTCAATTTTTAGGAGTACTACATTAAAAAATATCATTGGTAATATAATATGGCTAATAATGTATATGTTCTTGCTTTGCTTTTTACTATTAATGATAAAAGATTACTGGTTATTACAAGTTTGGAGTATTTAACTATTATATGTTAATTACTTGACTTTAGGTACCAGAGTGAGAAAAACACCTCTCTCTTCTAATAAATCCGGTGCAAAGAAAGTGAAGAAAAGAAACCCTTGGTCTGATGATGAATCCAAGTCAGAAAGTGACTTGGAAGAAACTGAACCTGTGATTATTCCAAGAGACTCCCTGCTTAGACGAGCTGCTGGTACTGCTAGATATTTATGATCACTATATTCTATAGGAGAGGCTTCTACCAAGTTGTTCATGTCCAAACAATGATTCTTAAGGGCTGTCTCTTTCAACCAAAGAACTTCATTCATTTTGCATGTATAAAAATACCACTTAAATGAAGAAAATGAGTTGGAAATTTAAATGAATTTGTAAGTTGTTACAGTAAGAGAGAAACTTATAGGAAAGGCAAGTCATTATAGAATTAGTGATGAATTTTCAGTGGGAAGTGCTGTGTCTTTGAGCATCCTTCACTTAAAAAAGAAATGCTTTCTGGCAGAGTTGGCTACAGAGTATATTTCTGTGAAATGAGTCCTAGGTTTTTTTAAGTCATTATAAAATTGGAGTTGTTCCCCACAATACTGAATTAAAACATTTTAGGGAGGAAAGGGCTCCTGTGGTAGCCAGCCTTGTGACTTATTCATTATAGAGTTTTTTTCTCTTTTCAATATCTTCTTACACTGCATCACAGGAATCTCTCCTATACTTGGTGAATCCTTGTACTCCATACTCATAGCTCATGGAATCGGGCTTTCCTCCAGCTTTGGGTAAATCACCATGACCACCATAACTGGGATTAAGAGCATATGTCATTGTCTAATATAAAGGCAGCGTGGTTTAGTGGAAAGAACTCTCATTGGATCTGGAGTCAGGGTATCTGGGTATAAATTACTTTAGGCAAGGCCCTTAGCCTCTGTGGGTGTTATGTCCTTGTCTGTGAAATGAGGTGGTTGGATTTGATAATTTCCTAAGGGCCCTTCTAGCTCTCTAAATCTATTCTAGTTTCAAAATTCTTTAATTTCTGGCTTCATATATTTTAAAACAAATCAGTTGCCTATTTAATTAATGTTATTTTTTTATATTTGCATGTTATTTGTTCAGTTGTTTCAGTCACTTCTGACTTTTCATGATCCCATTTGGGATTTTCTTGGCAAAGACACTGGAGTGGTTTGCCATTTCCTTCTCCAGCTCATTTTACAGATGAGGAAACTGAGGCAAACAGGGTTAAGTGATTTGCCCAGGGTTACAAAGTAAGTGTCTGAGGTCAGATTTGAACTCAGGAAGATGAATCTTCTTGACTCTAGGCCCAGCACTTTAACCATGGCACCACTTACCTGCCCCCATACACAGGCACATAGATGTATATATGAACACACACACACATTTTACAGTATTATATATGTATATTTTTTACACTGTCATATTGCTATTATTTAAAGAAAAGTAATTTTCCATAGTCTCTCTCTACACACATACATATGCATATATATGTGTATGTGTGTATATATGTGTGTGTATATATATATACATATATATATACACACACATACGTATACATATACATACATCTATCTGTTTATCTATCTATATTAATAGTTTAAGAGAGAAGGAAAGCAGTTTACCAAAACTAATGAAACATGAGTCTAGCTCAGTAGTATGTGCAGTACTCCACATCCATAGTCATCTCCTTCTGCAGTGAAGGGACATAGGTTCATTCTCATATCTCTTTATGGTCAGACTTGGTTACCATTAATGTTCACTTTCCATTTTGTTGCTGCTACAGTGCTTTCTATTTACCTTGTGCTACTGTTTAAAGAAAAGTAAATTTTGCATGGAATGAAGGATAGTTATATTTCTTTTTTTTCTAGTGTGTCTATTTTTTGGTTGGAGATCAGTACTATAACTACTGCTCAAATCCCCAAATGATTGCAGTAAAGAAAATACTTGACTTTATAGTGTATTAGAGAAGCATCTTTAGAATTTTACCTGAATTTAAGTGAACCTGCAAGCATTTTTTAAGTACTTATCATGTGCCTGGCATTTATAGGCACTGAGAACATAAGGACAAACGAAAGTATCTTGATGTTTTAACAGGTTTTGAACTGAAACCTTGACTTGTCTACATAACAGAAGCAAAGTGGAGAATTGGTTTGCTAGATAACTAAAATTTTGCACTCTTATAAAAAATAGCAAAACTTCTTATTTGCATAATCTGTTTACCTTTTTTTCCCCTAAAATTGGCAAATTTTCCCCCAGGTCCATTAAATGCTGGTATTGATAATGTCTTAATTTACATTTCCCATAATTTTCAGGCTTGTCTCAGAAACACTTAGTAAATATCCTCATTATTTTATGGACACTAGATTGATGCTGTGCATATAGTATAAAGAACAATGTCCAGACACTGGGTCTGGCCCCAACTCTGCCCCATTTTAGGACTTTGGACATGTCACTCCCTTTCTAGACCCTTAGCTCCCTCATCTTTAATTGTTAGATTAAGTAATCTCCAAGGCTTTTTTCCTCAGCTCTGATATTTTTAGAGCATTTCCATCCAGTCCCCAGGAAAGCATGAAAGAGGGGTATTACAGTATGAAAATATTTAATTTAAATTTAATTATCCACTGTAATAGTCTCACTTTTGTACTTCATTTTGAATGTACATAGATACAGCCTAAAAGAATGAAGTGCTTTTTAAAATATTGAAGTACTTTGTATGTTTAAGCTTATTTATGTTAATAAGTCTGAATCCTAATAATTGTGTTTGGTTTTTTCCTAGCGGAAAGGCCTAAATATACTTTTGATTTTTCGGAAGAGGAAGATGATGCTGATGAAGATGACAATAATGATTTAGAGGAATTGAAAGTAAAATCATCTCCTGTGACAAATGATAGAGATGATGAGTTCATTCCTTCAGATGGTTTAGATAAGGATGACTATACTTTTTCTCCAGTCAAATCAAAAGTAACTCCAGAGTAAGTACACATTTGTCTGGTAGGTGTTTTTGGTAGCTGTTTTTTCATGGACTTTAAAAGTGCTGTTTTTCAAACATTCTTCTCCTCCCTGCCTTGCTTAAACTATCAGTTTAGGGAAGGGAGGGGTTTTCTCATGAAATGAACAAAATAGATGTTACTACGTGATAAATGCACTTCTGCAGTTGAAACTGTGATTAAGGAGGAAAGCACAGAAACTGGGGAATTTGGAGGCCTTTTTTTCCCTTCAGAGCTTCAGCCTTGATTTAAGCAATTAAGTCTTGCTTCATTTCCCATATCACTGCAAAACTATGAACTCAGGTTAAGTTTTTTTTAAAATACCAAATTTGAGTTATTTGTTTGTTTCCTTATTACAACTGATATGGCCAAATTCCTAGAATACTATTCATTGGCAATTATCTGACCTGGGCACTAGAGTGCTGTCTACTAGACAGAGGTCCCTGTCCTGAGAAATGGGGTCCACTTGTTAGCCCTGTGTCCTGTCCTCTGCTGCACTGAGACAAAGACAAGAAGTTTTCTGGGAGTTTGTGGGTGTGGGTGTGTGTCTGTGTCAGTGGTCTCTTGAACATTCTCTTTTGGGCTCTAGTAATTAGGATACTTTGAATCAAGGTGTGAATTTGAATTAAGCTTCAGTGCTGCAAGTCATTCTAAATCTGAGAATGAGGTTATTACTACAAATCATATTTTGTTAATTTTTAAATAAGTACCTCTTTTATGTCTTTGTTTTAACTTTCTGTTTTAAGATGAAATACTTAGGAAATGTGGCTTAGTGGACATGGAGTTAGGAAACACTGGGTTCACTCCCCAGCTTTGATGTTTACCGGCTGGGTGACCCATGACTTATGACTCTGTTTCCTCACCTGTAATTAGGGAGTAATAACACTTGTTATTGTGCACCTCACAATTTTATTGTTTGGAAAGAGCTTTTGCAAACCATAAGGCACTATGCAAATGTGAGCTGTTGTTATTATTCCTACAATCAGTCTTTAAAAGAAGTTTAATAAGTTGATTTAGAGCTTGTTCTGTTGATTCAAAGAATGAAGTAGCAGGCATTCTATTTGATAGAGGTAAAACTTCATATTTAAAACAGTCTCTTTATAGTTTAATTTCTCTTTTTAATATTAGAAAATCCTCACATGACAAGAAAACCCAGGATTTTGGGAACCTGTTCTCATTCCCTTCTTATTCACAGAAGTCAGAAGATGGTATGCTCATTTTTTCCTTATTTTCATCCTTATTGGGGATTTATAGTAGTGTAAGATTTATCTTTATTCTTGTAGCAAAGCAAACTATGGATAATTAAGAAATATTCATTTGGCTTCAGAGGAAAAGCATATACACATACACAAAAGTATGTGTGTGTATATACACATATATCTATATATGTCTGCATACTTACATATACAAATATTTGTGTATAGTGAGGAAGATCAGTTTGCTTCTTATATGCAGATGCATGCATCCATGTGCATCTACATATAGGTTTATGTGGGCACACATACATGTATGGGAAAACACACGCATGTATCTACAATGTGCACACAGACATGTGCACACATGCACACACACATGTACATGCATGTAAATATGAAGGTAAATGTAGTCCTTAAACACAGGTGCATGTATCTATGTATACATAATACACATATGTTTGTGTGTGCAAATGTATGTGTGGGAAAATATATGTATATACACCAGTGTTTGTATATGTACATATACATACTTATCCATGTACATATATGTACAAGTTCAGGTTCTGGCTCTGACATTTAATAAACATATAATCATTGACACATCACTTAACTTTTTGAGTTTGTTTACTTCTATGTAAAATGAGGATAAGATTTACACCACCTAATTCACAGTGAAGTGGAGAGGAAAGAGCTTTGTCAACCTTCTAGCACTGTGAAAACCTTTATTATTATTAAGAGTCATCAAATGTGCCTTTAGAAGTTACAAGGGAACTGTTGTTTAAAGTCGTACTTTGTATTACACTATGTTAGACCAGCCTGTGCAGTGCGGTGATGGTGTGATGGCGATGTCGCTGTGAAAAGTAAACTGTTCTGTCCTTAGGGGGTTAACAGCATGTTCATGGATAACTAAATGCAGGATAAAAAAAAGTTAAGTGAGAATGGGTGGGAAGGTGGCTGACCCTCATACCTAGGAGAATCAATGATAGATTAGAAGCAGCTCGGTGATACACCAGACTCAGAGTCAGGAAATCTGAATTCAAATCTAGCGCCAGATATTTATTAGCTGTGAGACCCTGGGCAAGCCATTTAGCTTCTCTCAGCCTCAGTTTCCTCATCTGTAAAATGGGGTAAGAAGCACACCTGCATCCCAGGGTTGTTGTGAGGATCTAAGGAGATACTTGTGATGCACTTTGCAGAGGATAAGCTTTAGATACATGTGGGCCGTTCTCTTCCTCCTCCTCATCAATAATGAAATCAGGAAAAGCCTCGTTAAGGAGGGCACACTCTGAGCCAGGTGAGATGAGGAGAGAGAGCATTCCAGGCATGGAGGCAGGCAGCTGCAGAAGGGATGCCATACACGCACAAGGAAGAGCAAATAAGCTCTTGGCTGGAACCTGGATGGCAATGAAGGGAATTAGAGGAGAGGCTGGCACTTAAATACCAAGCAGAAGTTTATATTTTATCCTAGAGGCCAGAGGGAGTTCCTGAAGCCTCCTGAGCAGCGCAGTGACACAGTCAGATCTGAGCTTTAGCAATGTCAATGTGGCAGCCGATACACTAGAAAGCACAGAATCTGAGTACAAGGAGGCCAGTAAGAAGTCTCTTCCTTGGGACAGTAGAATTAAGGACCTGAGTGACCTTGGGCAAGTCACTTCATATTTTTTGACCCAGTTTTCTCATCTGTAAAATGTGGAGATTGGACTAGATGACCTCTAAGGTCCCTTTCCATCATTAATCTCTTCTATGGCTGTCCCAGTAGTTTCAGCAGGAGGTAATAAAAGCTTGAATTAGAGTGGTCATATAGTGGAAGAGGAGAGAAGGGTGAGACAGTGGGATGGGGGCAAGACTTAGCAATGATTGCATGTGGGATTGAGGAAGAGGAAAGAGTTGGTAATCACTCCAAGGTTCTGAATTTGGGTGACCGGAAGAATGATGGTGCCTTTAACAAAAGTACGAAAGCTTGGAGGAAAGAGAATGGTAGATAATTGAGACTTGATATTCTTCCAGAAAGCTCCAATTTTATTAGGATATAGTTTATTCCATTAGCGGTCTATTAGTATTTAAAGGCGGTAAGCTTCTGGTATGTAATCTTAGCTCCCTGCTCATGTTTTCCTAGGTATTCAATAAATGCTAAAGTTTTGCAACCTGCAGTAATGTTGCATAGTTTCTATCATTTTCTTTTACAATCTCTATCAGTCGAGTGTATCCACACCTCTTAAGGATGACCTTTCAGTAATTTCTGGTAGCAGCGGCCCTCTCTTTTAATGTTATCACAAACACCTTCACTTCCGTAAACAAATCCACGTGACTAGGCTGTGTGTTGGACGCTTCTTGGTTGCTGTGTTGTTGGTCAGGTTCATGTGGGTGTTGTCCATAGAGGGCCTTGCATACTCATTGTTGCTCTTGTCACTGTTATTAAATATAAAACTATGTGGATGCTTCTTCCTCCTTGGCCAGTGTCTCCTATCAGACTTTAGTAAAATTGGTTATAACCCCTGTTATACACAGAAACATCTGGGTTTCTGGTAGAGTTCTCCTAAGCAAAGAGCTAAAATGCACCCCCCCCCCCCCCCGCCCCACAAGATGGCTTGTGTTAGAAAATTTGTATTGTGGAGAAAGCTTGTATTACTGATTTGGAGGAAGAAGATTTGAGTCTCAATCTTGATTCCATTGCTTAATAGTTGTATAACCTTGGGTGAGACTCAGTTTCCTTATTTGTAAAATGAGGTTGTTGAAAGAGTTGATCTTCAAGGTTTCTTCCAGATCTAAATCCCATGATTCTAAATTCAGACAAGGTTCACATCTTCTTTCAAATTAAATTTTAAATTGGTTTAATCCCTCTATCAGTATGTCACCAAATTGGAATTTGAGCAAAGATTTCATACCCAGAGTACCAAAAGTTAAATGGATATTTAGAGATGGTCTAAAAAGTTTTTGACAGAAAACAAATTCTGCCACCAGGTTTCTACTGGTAGCTTGGTAGAACTTGAGTTTGTACTCTTTTGGTGGAGCCTACAAGAATACCGGGTCACTTCCATACCAGGATGAGGCATCAGAATAGAATGTTCAAATACTATTTCAGCATTTGAGTTCTTAGTATTAATATTCCTGAAGATAGCACAATTTGGGCATATGTTGAAATAAACATACTATACAGCTTTTACAGAATATATTTTAACAAGGCTTGTTCAGTGTTTAGCTTATATTAGCTTTATTGGATTTGCACTATAAATATCTTGAACTACTGGAATTTTGTACTATCAAAATTAAAATAATGTATGTATCTGAGATCAAGGATACAAACATTACAACCTATAGTGATATTTTGGTTAAATCTTGCATTCCGTTTTTGCCATGGCTCTTTTTATGTTGCTGTCCTCTTGATCTTAGAAAGTAGGAACTGTTAGTTACATCTCCTCTTTAGTATTTCCACTGATACATTTGGTTCCCAGTTTATATTTTGGCAAGGGATATGTTTTAAAGGGTAACAGTGAGGGCAATTTTTGAGCTCATTTCCTGAAGAAGCTTTATTGTTTACAGATGCAACAAAATTTGACAGTGGTGAAGAGGATTCTGCCTCTGTCTTTTCATCTTCATTTGCTCTAAAATCAACAGAAAAACCTCCAAGTAAAACAGTGGCTGCCAAAAAAGGTAAGTGTCTATATTTAAACTAATGAGGTATTTGCTAAGTCATAGAGACAACTAATATCAGACAGGTTTGAACTAGTTTGCTTAAAATCCTCTACACCAGAATCTCATGCTAACATTATGAGCTAGAGAGAAGAATTTGGAATAAGCAGCCTCTTTGGACTCCAGTTCTTATTACCAGATAACCACTTGACATCTTCACCTCTATGCCCTGATGACAATTTGGGCTCACCATGAGCTCTGAAGAGAAGTCGTGTTTTACCCTGCTACCAAGGCACACAACACTGAGACCGTCTTCAAGTCCTTATTCTCCTTTATCCAGTCAGTTCCAAAGTTTAGTCCAGACTGTCTTTAGTGTCTCTCAACAGCTTCTCCTCCTTTCTCCTATTGCTACCAGCCTAGTTCAGCATCTTTTAGCCTTTCATCTTGTACTATTACTAATATTTTACCAGCTGGTTTCCCTGACTCTATTTTCTCCTTTTTCGATTTATTTTATAGACCACTGGCCGAATAATCTTTTTACTGTATAGCTCTGCTTCTCAAAAACCTTCATTGGCTTCCACTGCCAGTAGGATCAAGTTCAGACTCCTTAGACTAGCATTTAAGCCTATGAACTGTATGACTCCAACATGCCTTTTCAGTTTCATCTTTGATTCTTCTCCCTTCTGATTTCATGCAACATTAACTATAGTGATATACTAAGGCAAAACAAAAAACCAGCTGTGCCTTCAGGGAGCTTACAGCACTCAAAGGGATTCAACCTTTTGTAGATAAGGAAATACAAGATAACTTGAAGAGAAAGAGAGATCCTTAAGAACTAAAAGGGGATCATAAAAGACTTTCTGTGCCTTAAAGGTAAACAAAGATTCTCCATGCGGATGACATTCACTTTATGGATGGGAGTCAACCTGTGCCAGGCCCACAGGTATGAAGTGGGATGCTGAGTTTGGGGAGCAGCCAGTAGGCCAGTTTGGAGGGAATGAGAATAATATGAAATCTGTCTGGAAAGGCAATCTGAAGCCAGACCCTGAGGGGTCTCAGTGCTAATCCCACAAGCTTGGATTGTGTCCCCACAGCAGTAGAGAGCCAGTACAATTTTTTGATAGAGTCAGTGACATGAATAGACCCGGACTTTAGGAAAATTATTTTGGCAGCTGGGTGGAGGATGGATTGGAGAAGGGGGAAATTGGAATTTGGGAAACCTGTGAAGAGGCTATTGAAATTGTCTGGGCAAGAGATGACAAGTGCCTAAACCAAGGTGGTAGCTGAGTGAGTGCAGTTTCCATTCTCTTAGTTTGTCCTGCCCATCCTCGCTGTGGTTCTTCGTCCTCTGCCATCTCCCACTTCTGAAGGGCACTTTTTAGCATCTATCTATTGAAATTCTTTGCATCTTCCCATTTCAGGCCCCAGCTCTTCTTAGAGTTCTTCCCTGATTTCCTTCAGCATGAAGTAATCTAACCCTCCTCAAATATTTTAGTGCCTTGTGCCTCTCATAAACACCTGTCATCTTCTGATTTGTCTTATAGTTATATGGATCCTCAGTTTCTCTCTGCTCCTACATTGTAAGTACTTTAAGGTCAAGGGCTATGCTTCATGAATCTGTGTTTTCAGAGCCTAGCCCACTACCTCACACCTAGCAGATGCTTAAGAAATGTTTGCTGAAGCGCACTGAACCCATTTAAGGAAGTTCTCGCCAAATAATCTCATCATCAAAAGGTCTCATTTATAATGTGGTCCCTTGCAGTGAATTCCAAGTTCAGTGCTCCAGAGAGTCAGTGCCTGAGTGAAAAATGGACTAACACTGTGTTCTGTTAGTATCTTGCTAGTGGCCTTCTTATTCCAAATAAAAAATAGAATTCTGGGCAAAGTCTGACATCTACATGGATTTTAGGGGAAGGAAATTTTTAAGGAACTGAGGCTCAATGCGAAGTTGACTCAAGAGAGTATGAAATTCTGAGATGTGATTCCAAATAATCCTGTCTTTGCAAACCGTCATTTGAAATCTTTGATAAGCACAACTGGCTAGAAAGTGGTATGAATGAGTTTGAAGGTTAAGCCTCTTGCGGCTTCATTCTGTTCTGAGACCAGATTGTTCTCTTAAATCTTTTGGCCACTTTATTAAAAAGAAGTGAGCATGAAATAATGAAGGGTCACTTATTGCATTTGATTTGATATATGAAGAGAATAACAGATTACCATTAAATGTAATAATCAAGGCATGTTTATTAAATATCTGTGCTTAGTACTATACATGAGAATCTTTAAAAAAAATGACAAGGTCTTTGTCCTCCAGGATCTTTAAAATCCTGAACACTCGTTACTTATAACGTAGCTATAAGTTAAATTCTTAGCTAGAATAGCTCAGAGAATGCAGGAAGTTCCTACCTTGTAAACTTGCAATTTACAGATATCCCATTTCTATCAGTGTGTTGTCACCACAAGAACCCCAACTACAGAAGTCACTCCAAATTCCCAGTGAAGAAATTCTTAGGGCAGTGGGCAAAGTGGAAAGAGCAGTTACCCTGGGCTCAGAAACACACTCTGCAGTTCATACTTGTGTGACCCTGGACAGTCAAGTCACCTAACCTCTAGGGGTCTCAGTTTCTTCTTCTATGATGGGAGAGAACTGGATTAGATGACTCTTCAGAAAGACCCTTCCATGACCCCAGATCCCCTGTTCAGTGAGCTGGCCCTAGAGCCCTCAGAGTACCCATCCCCACCATCTTGAACCTCCTGAGGAATTCCTCCTATTCCTTCCCTTCTCTGCTCAGTAAAACTGGCAATGAGTTAGGGTTGGGGGTTGGAGGAGGTGCCTTTAATCAATTAAATTCATCTTTAAGAAGGTGGTGAATAGAAAGAAATAGCTGTTTGGGGCTGGATTTTGACCAGTAAGTTGCTGGGAATTTGGGGAAGCAATGATCTTTTGGATGATAATAGGTGGGAGGGAATTCTTGGCCTAATCTGAGAACTACCAAGGACTTTGAGGAAAGGACATTTCAAAAAATTCAGAGAAAAGAGGATTCCGTAGGATTCTCAAGAAGGAAATTCTGGTGATCCAATCCCAGATAATTTCATGTGTCAGGGATGGAAATGTGGCAAAGACCAGGAAAAAAAGCACTATTTGCTTTTGACTTATGGATACCATCATTGATATAGAAGTTGGTGGAGGATTCCCAGTTGGTGGCAGGTTTTTTTTTTCTTTCAAATTAACAGCAGCAAAACCATGAAAGTTTCTCCAATATCCTAATAGAAGTCTTTTGTGTCACCTTTAGTTCCTATGTCGTGGGGACATCTGAATTACTCTTATTACAAAATGATACTGTGCTGATAGTATTGAGCTGTTCTGTTCTATACCATATATTTAGTTATTTATGTAGTTCAATTCAACATTTATTAAACTCCTACTATGCTAGTTCATTGGGAAAAGTGCACTTAGACTATACTTTTGCGTATATATTAATTCTAAGTATATTTTTCTCCAGGAGTAAAACATATAAAATGCTGTAAGTAAAGTAATTTTTCAACTTTATTATATTATCAATAAAATTTGTAAATGAATATTAAAAAAATGGTTAGAATTAATTTTTATAGTAATAGTTATCTTCTTTATATTGCCTATAAGATTTTTTTTAATCTAACACAATAGCACCTCTTAGACCAGGCCTGCAAAACTGTGCCACACCAAAGGATTTCAGGCGGTCCACAAAATGTTTTCCTCTACATTTCTTGTAAGCTGCTCAAAATCTTTGGCATGCCGCAAGCAGCATAGGTTGTGCAGGCCTGTTTTAGACCAAAGCAAAATGTGCTTATGTCATTGCTCTTCCATTTAAACCAAATCCTAAGCATTCTTGATAGAGAGATCTATCATCTATCTTCCCTCCTTCCTCCTGATAAATCTGGGAGGTTAAGAGACTGACTTTATATTCCATATGATGTTTATTAAAAGTAAAATTGTGTTACTGGATTTTATTTTTTTTGTTCACATGGAAGAGATGAAATATGTTTCAATACAGTTTGAATTCATTTTAAAAATTTTGAGTAGTAATGAACTTGTTGCATTCTCACAGAATTTTAAGATTATTTTAAAGACGTGTTTTCCTCTAAATCTAAAATATTGTGAAAGTTAAAACTCAAGTTGCTTCATTATGATACTCATAAACTTAACCTTTAGAATTTGTTATGAGAATGATTAATATGTCAGGTGTTTTTAAAAGATGCTTATGTTGCTTATGTTTTCCTAAACTGTTCATAGCCCATTTCAAATAACAGTATACCTTTGAATTACTTCAGGACAGAGTATGCATATTTAATTTTAAAAGCGTATTATTAATGTAAAGTAGTTTGTCAGGACCTAGGTATAGATCAAAATCTCACACTATATACCAAGATGAGGTCAAAATAAGTACACTATTTAGACGTAAAGGATAATAGCATAAGAAATTAGGGGAGCATAGAAAATTTCACTTGTCAGATCTATGAATAAGAAGGATTTATGACCCAACAAGAGATAGAGAACATTATGAGATATAAAATAGATAATTCTGATTACATCACAGTAGAGTTTTTGTACAAATAAAACCAATGCAACCAAGATTAGGAGGAAAGCAGGAAACTGGGGGGGAATTTTTACATTTCATTTTTCAAATGTATGTAGAGAGAACTGAGAAATTGTTAAGAATACAAGTCATCCCCCTGTTGATAAATGGTCAAAGGATATGAGCAGGCAATTTTCAGAAGAAGAAATCAAAGCTATCCATAGTAATATGAAAAAATGCTCTAAATCACTATTGATTAGAGAAATGCAAGTTAAAAGAACTCTGAGGCACCACCTCACACCTATCAGATTGGCTAATATAACAGAAAAGGAAAATGACAAATGTTGGAGGGACTGTGGAAAAATTGGGACAGTAATCCACTGCTGGTGGAGTTGTGAACTGATCCATTCTGGAGAGCAGTTTCTCAAAGATATCAAAGAAAAAGGAAAAAGATCTATACACACACACATACGTACATACACACATATTTATACCACCTCTTTTTGTGGTGGCAAAGAATTGGAAATTGAGGGGATTCCCATCAACTGGGGAGTTACTGAATAAGTTGTGGTATATGATTGTGACGGAATACTATTGTGCTATAAGAAATGACGAGCAGGTAGATTTCAGAAAAACCTGAGAATACTCATATGAACTGATGCAAAGTGAAATGAGCAGAACCAGGAGAACATTGTGCCTAGTAACAGCAATACTGTATTGTGATCAACTCTGAAGGACTTAGCTATTCTCAGCACTACAGTGACGCAAGACCATTTGAAGGACTTATGATGAAAAATCCTATCCAGTTCCAGAGAAAGAACTGATGGAGTCTGGAATGCAGATTGAAGCATACTTTTTTTAACTTTATATTTCTTGGGTTTTTTTTTTGGGTGGGGGATCTGTGTTTTCTTTTGCAAATGGATAATATGGAAATATGTTTTGCATGACTACACATATATAATCTATCAAATTGCTTGCCTTCTCAAGAAGGAGAAAGAGAATTTGGAAGTAAACATTTTTTAAAACGTTAAAAAAATTTTCCATGTAATTGAAGAAAAAATAAGGGAAAAGGGGGAAAAAGCATATTGTCACACTATGAGAAACTGCCTTTGAATTGGTACTTCGTAAAGAGAGATGCTTTTATTATGTAAGTGGTATATTAAGGAAGTTTTCTCTTTGATCTTTACATGTAAGTAGCATGTATTATTCCAATAAAATTTCTTATTAATAAATTACTATACTAAATTAATAACCAATCTAAATTAAATTAACAGCAAGGCTATCTTCAGACACCCCGCCTAAGCCCAAGAGACTTCCCAAACAGAAGAAAATAGAAACTACAAACTCAGACTCAGATTCAGAATTTGGCATTCCAAAGAAGACCACAGCACCAAAAGGTTTGCATTATTTTCTCTTACCCTTTCCTATCTACAAGTGATTTGTAGATTTAAAGGGAGGCAGATGGCAGATCTGTTTTTAATTGTTTTCCCTCTCACACCTATTTATAAAGTCATATAATGGAATTGTAATTATGGAAGGAACTTTAAGGAATCCTCTGTTCAGCCCTTGTTTTACAAATGAAGCAATGAGGAAAGTGAGATCCACAAAGGTTAAGTGACTTTTCTGCTGTCACAAACTTACTGGTTGCTGAACCACACTTTTGAAAAGTTTTTTCTCTTTCTCCCGTACTGTATTCATATATACACTACACCATTTATGTCAAACTCAAATAGAGACAGGGACCACTAAAGCTATGGCTGCATATTGACTTAGTTTTCAATTGTAATATTATATTTGTTTTATTATATTTTATTTATTAAATATTTACCCATTACATTTTAATTTGGTTTGGGCTCCATTTGGGAGTATTGTGGGCCATATTGTGTTTGATGCCTCTGTACGACATTGTCTTCTGTGACCCCACAAGAAACAAGACAGAGGGATGACAACATAGGATGTGGCACCTGTTCTTTCTTTCCCTCACTACCCTTCTTTTTTACCTTGATGGGGTTTGGCAGGCCCTGCTCCCCACAGTTGTTTTAATAGATTATCATGGAAATTTCATGCTCCAACAGCAATTACTCTAGTCTTAAACTTAGACCCACAAGAAGGAAATTACTACATAATTGTTTTGCAAGTAGTTGGGGTTATTTTCAGGTTTGGGGAAGAAAAAAGATGCCTGCCAAATCCTGTTAATAAAAATCTCTTGTGTATTGATATTGGTACTAATGATTGCTTGAAATAAAATTAGCTAGGAATTGGAAATCTTTTAGTTAATGTGGACATACATTGTAATGGCGTTTGCTGTAAAGTATTTGAACTGCATTTTAAGTGCTGTTGCTTTTAGAAAGCAAGCCAAACAGTTTCTCAATGGATAATTGTCAATATATATATGCCAGAAGACTTTTATATAAAAAGCCTGGTTTATCAGCCTCTAAATGAGTTTACTAGAACATTTGCTCCCCTAGTTATATAGTTAAGAGTTTCAAAAAATCAGCAGCCTCCATTATTGACTCATCACTCACAGGGCTTGATGTGAACTACAAGGCCAGTTTTATGCCGTTTCCTATGAATGTTTGTTTGCACTCTGTTGTACGATGAGCAGTTCTTCATATAGACACAGCTTGGTTTTTACAGAATCCTTTCCCTTACTCCCCAAAATGAGGAAAAATATATCTATATCTGGTAATTTAGAGATCGATAGCCCTGAGAAGATAGAAAGAGTAGAGATCAAAGGGAATGAAATTGGAGCCATGGTAATTTAGGATACCATGGCATATGGTATATCATAAAGCATTTAAAATTATGTGTTAATTCAGTGACCTAGGGGTTAATCTTCCATAATGTCCCTTGGCAGCCCATTCTAGTGCCCCAAGACTCTACGGAAACTTTTTTAAAAATCCAAATAAACTTTAGCACAGTCATTACAATTTTCATAATTAAAAGCTAAATATTTTTGTATTGACTAAGATTGACTATCACTATCACTTATGAAATTTTTAAAAATCTGATTTTCCTTTTAAGGTAAAGGCCGAGGTGCAAAAAAACGGAAAGTATCTGGCTCTGAAAATGAAGGCGAATATAATCCTGGGAGAAAAACATCCAAGTCAACACCTGGCAAGGTAATCTATGACTTTATTATTGCCTGGTTTTGTTCAAGATTGTCATTGAGTGGTTGACTTAAGCAACTATGCTGCTTATTTCACTGAAATCAAGGTGGTCCACTTGGCATTTCAGACATCAGCCGCGGCCTGTGCTTGGTTAGGCTACTTGTCAGAGGATTTAGGAGAATTCCTTGTTCCTTAGAAACTATTAAATGGGTAAAAGTATTTCTCTGAATTAAATAATTTGCTCATTTTGAATTTAGATTTCATCTACATTGAAGATGAGGCATAGAAGTAATGCCCCCTTCCATACTATCCCTGTTTTAGTAGTAGGCGTATTCTGTGAAGTTAGGGAGCCAAACAGCTGGAAGGGGATCTTGTTGTTCAGTCGTGTCTGACTCTATGACCCTGTGGCCCAAGCCGTGCCAGTGCTGTTCACTGGGTGTTCTTGGCAAAGATCCTGGACTGATTCACCAAATCCTTCTCCAGAGAAGGCTATCTTAGAGATCATTTAATCTGGCCCCTCAGCTCATATGTAAAGAGACCAAGGCCCAAAGGGCTTGTGGCTTCTCCAGTCATACAGCTGATTAGGAACAGTTTGGTCTCCCTAAGCATCCTTTGAAGTATACCCATTTGACTGTTCTTTGTGACAAATAAAGAAAAGCTTTTTGAAGAAACTTTGAATTATTTAACAATGATTAATTTTTGGATCTCCTCTACCTGTACACTACAGCAGAGGGATGGATCTTCTGCTTTTAATTATAAATTCAATACTGATGACTTACAGATTTTCTGTACAGCCTTAATTTCACACATGTACTTCAGGTCTATGTTTCCATTTCCCTGCAGGGTGTTTCCTTTTTGGGTGACCTAACATTCCCTCAGACTCAATGTTCAAAACTGAACCTATCATCATCCCATTCCCCTACCCTAAAAAATCCAGCTTTCCATTTCTATTCATAAAGGCACTGTTCTTCCAAACTCCCGTCCAGGAAATTGTCGTCTCTGATATCGCCATTTTAATTGTCTTTATATTGATACCAATATAAAGAATTTCAGCTCTTCCAGGGGGCTAGCATTCTCCATTAGACCTGTTAACATGACTATAATCTATATTCTTTTATAGAACTAGTCTTTTAGATAGTGTGATCCTGGGATGTTGTTGATAGCATGTCTTGGTGGGTTGCACTAAGTTAATTACAAATGCACTCAAGTTTCTCCGTGAAAACAGGTGTGTATATTGATCAAGCACACAAGATTAAAATATACATTAGTTGCTTTGGGGAAAATTTTAGCAGAAACAAATATGCTAGCCTTGCAGTTACTTTGTTCGCATGGGGAATTTTAGCTCTAAAAGACTACAGAAATCCTAACCAGCACTTATCTATAACAAACATGCATATGAAAAGCAGAAAAGAGGGTAATGTATTTTTCCAAGGATTCCAGTTAATTCTTGGGAACCAGGAGTCAGGGTAAGATACAGCCAACTCAAGAACACAGAGTAACAGAATGAAAGTGCCTTGCCAGGGGCCTAGAAATGGTTGAGGTCCAAAAAGATATCTCTAGGAGAAAATAGCCTCTATAGAAGTCTGGAAACCTCAAGCCCCAAAGCCTCAGCCACAGTAAAGAGAGTGCTTTATTTTCTAGATTTATGCCCCCTTCAATCCTCCCATCAATTTCTGGCTCCAAAACTCATAGCCTCCTATCATCTTTCACCACAAAGGGAAGCAGGAAAATGCCTCTCTACCCTGACCCTTTTCCTGGCATTGGATGAATGGACCCAATTAATATATCTCTAGCGTATGGGCTCGTCTCTGCTATTTTCCTCATTGTTTACCTCTTCCTTAAGGTGGAGAGGTAAACCTGCGCTAGTACCTACCTCAGATAAAGCCAGCTACATTGTGAAGTGCGCTGTCTTCTTTAAAGGACAAACCCACTGAATACAAAAGAAACTCTCCCCATCTTGCTGGCCATTCCTGCAGCCCATTTACAGAAGCCCAGACACCCCTTCCTGTGCCCTCTGTTCTGGCTAAGCCTGTCTCCAGAGGCAGTTGAACCGCAGGAAGATATCAGCACGTTCACTTCATGGCCACATTTGTCTGCAAACCAGTTACCAACAACACACCCAGTTGGTCACCAAGTCTAGGCAGTTCTTCCATGGAATCGTTTCTCAGATTTTTTTCTTTTCTTTTCCATTCTTACTGCCACCAACCTAGGCCAGGCTTTCATCACCTGAAATAGCCTTCCTGCTACCACTTGTCTCTGCCTTTGAGTTATTCTGTGTAACATTCATCTTGTTCAACTCCTTTTTGTTTGTGTCCCTTATCTTGTTATAATGGCTCCTTATTACCATTTACTAGAGCATCCATGGTCTTTCTCTTCTTGCTGCTTTTCTAGCCTTAATGCTCACTGTTGCACAATAGGAGCTGCCAACTTGTCTGTCCGGTCTTTCTCCTACCTCTCACACATCCACATTGATTTTTACTGCCTATACTTTGGTGCTCCCCACACCTGAGTACACTCATTGTTCCCACAGAGCTAAATCTCTTCCCTCTTTCAAGGACTAATTTCTCAATCACACACTGTCAGAGCTGGAATGGACCTGAGAGGTTAAGACAGCCTTCCTTTGACAGAGGAGCCAGCTGAGGACTGCACAGATGAAATCACCTGCCCGAAGCTGATAAATAGTAGAGTCAAGATTTGATTCCAGGATCTGTTGGTTTTTAGTCTGCTTCCACGAAGCCATCAGCAACTAATCTAGCCCACAGGTCCTCTCCTTTATAGCACTTAAAAGAGTTTGAATCACACATAATTATAAATTATGTTAATTCTGATTATTTCTGGTGTGTGCAGTCCCTGATTCTCTAAAAACATACATTCTAGGAGGGCCCAGTACTAGGCAGTAATGAAACGATTAACCAGGGTGCCTCCCCCCTAAACTAGAGAATTAACTGTTTTGTAAGGTCTTTGGTGGGACCTCATGTATCCAAGCAGGATTACCTACTTCTCCCACAAGTCCCTTGTAGAGCCTGGACCCATTCATTGGTAGAGTCTTTGCCATCGTCATCTTCGTGATCATAATAGCTAGTGTTTATGGAGCAGCTCAAGGTTTGCAGAGTGCTTTACAGCTATCTTATTTGGGCTAGGTGCTGCTAGTATCCCCATTTGACAGGTAAGGAAACTGAGACTCAGGTGAAGTGAGTTGGCCAGTGTCACACAACTGTCTAAGTCAGGATTTGAACTCAGGTCTTACTAATTCCAAATCCCTTGTTGTATTCGCTGTGCTACCTGGCTGTCTCTGGCTCGGTACTTGGACATCTCAGTTCTTAAGCCACTATTGTGCAAGTTTCATTTCCCAAAAGCTTGTTCTTCGAAGATGAGATGCGTGCCTGACACTTTTTTATTTTGCCCAGCAACAATGGGACTGTTGGAGAGGCTTGCGAGTGTTTGTGGTTTGGCCTTTAGAGGTGAGATGGTCGGGGGTGGTGGCCGTGTTCTAACATCTCCTGTGGCCCAGCATGCATCTCTAGCTAGTGTCTGTGGGACAGCTGAAGTGGGGAATGGCTAGATGCCATGGACTTTCTGAGGAAAACACAGTTTGTTTTCTTCATTGAAGATAAAAGTTCTCTGCCCTTTAATAAAAACTGAAAATGCCACAGACACTTTTATTTGTTTAGGTGGAGTGTGAACAGTAGTTTTTCGTGAAGCATTAAATCCGTAGTTTTTCTTTTTCATTCTTAGAAATCCAAGAAGGCCTCCTTTGACCAGGATTCAGACGTAGACATCTTCCAGGCAGACTTTCCCCCCGAACCACCATCTCTTCCTCGGACAGGTCGCGCCAGAAAAGAAGTAAAATATTTTGCAGAGTCTGATGAAGATGTTGATTTTGCAATGTTTAATTAAGTGCCCAAGAGCACTCAAACATTCTCAACGACTACCTTGTGTTGTCTTTTTGTCTTTTCTGTCGCAGACTTTTGTACATTTGGCTTATTTTACTGTGATGATGTAATAGATGGTTTTTATTATTGTGTGTAGGCCTTTTAACATTTTGTTCTTACACATACAGTTTTATGCCCTTTTTTACTCATTGAAATGTCATGTATTGTCTGATTGGCTTGTAGAGATGTTCTAGGCTGCTGTGCTTAAGCACACATTTTAATTGTCATGGTTGCAGACTAAGGACCTGCTTTTTGAAATGAAATTTAAACATTAAAAATGGAACTGTGTTACCTGCCTCTTTAATGAAGATCAAACTCAAGCTCCCACACACCTTTAAAATAAATATATTTTATTCTTTGCCAGGAGACTCCATGGAAAAAGGTAAACAGTATATGAACATAGAAAGCATTGTTAAACAATCTCAATGTACAAACAGAGCCAGTGAAAGTACATCACAGACTTCCTAAAATATCGGGGAAAAAAATCCACTAGTGCTTAAATGAGACCTAAGAAACTGACCCTTTCATCTGTTAACCACTCTCACAGTCAAAAGAGACAGATTCTCTGCCCGTGCCTTGGGGAATTAGTGATGGCCCCGTGGCATCAAGGAGGTTGGAAGATCCCCACACCTGGCAGGACTTGCAAAGCATAGGTGTAGACCAGCCCATTCATCGTCCAAAGACATTTCCCTAATGGCTTGTGAACAGGTAAACAAAAACATCCTAACACTGAAAAGTGTTTCTGCCTCGTCGTCTGTCCTTGCTGTAAAAATGCAGTATCTCTTCTCCTTAAACTGTGTAGTCTGTCATCAAACAAGTAATAAACCACTTCTCATTTAAAGTGACATTAACAGTTGGACAAATGACATTGGATTAAACTGAACTGGCAGTTACGCCGAAACAAGAGTCTGTTCTGCTAGTGCAGCGAGGTTGTCTAATTGTTATGGGGCAACACGGAATTAAAGATGCAGTGTGAGAGCATCAGAAAGAGCCAGGACAAGCTTCCATACGAACTAACCCAGAATCTTTTAACCTTCCTTGTCTGGATGTACGTTCCAGTCTTACACTGTTACCCGGGTGTCTGGAGCGGTCTGGGAAGGCAAGACCAGATCTGTTTAACCTTTCTTAACTGGACAAGGACAGTTGCCTTGTTTTTCATGACCTTGATGTCGACGCCGTTTGGGGTATGCAAGACAAAAGAAAAGCACCACACATCCAGTCGAGAAAGAGCAGAGCCAGACATCCGTATGTACAAAGTCCTTAGAACTCTAACCAGGATTTCAGTCAGGTGGAATTGGTCTTGTCATGCAATCTTGAGTGTTTAGAAGAGAAAATAGAAGCTTTTAACGAATTTCTGGTTGCATGAAATGGCTGATTTTTAACATTTTTAGGTCTGTATTTCTAGTTAGGAATCAAACAGTGAGGAGTATATATATATATGTATATATATATATATATTTATATATTGGTACATATGAAAACTTCTTGGTCCTTCTTGAATTTTAATATATCTTTTCAGTCCCAAAACTAAGCAGCAGTAAAAAAAAAAATTTCTTGCTTTTTAAATCCGGGAACAGAAGGTAGTGGGGAATGTCGGAAGTGACTGGAAAATGTCTTATTGCACCAGCGGGGACTGCCCAACCCCACTGTTCTCCACGGAGCTGGGTGAGATGCTAGGACTGTGCTCTGCTGTATTGCCACTGGAACTTGGTGTCAGGGGTTCATGTCCTTCAGAATTCTCCAGCATTTCCTGAATGAGAGGGGGCATTGAGCCAGGGATTTCCATTTTCAATGTAATCACACGTTCTGCACCTTTGAAAAGAAAGCAAAGAAATCTGCTGAAGTTGTGCCACAAGACTTTATTCCTCTCCTCTGATAGGCACACCAAGAGAAGGGACTTTAGGGCCCCCTTCACAGGGACACTTCTTCCTTCGTACCAAATACTGCCTGTGAATAATCTAGTTAGGAAACGTAAATAAGCAGATGTCTCTTCATTTCTGAAGTTTTAAAAATGACCACATATAGTTTCTGCAAATTAAAAAAAAGCCAATGACAGCATGACCCAGATTATTCTGTCCGATAACATGATGCTAATTGCTAATCATTTTTGAGCTAGAGAAGAATTTTTCCATTACTGAATGTACCTTATTCCTCTTCTTTAAAGAAAGGCAACAACTAATGTAGCTTCTCAACTTGGAAACTAACACAAGCCAAAAACTGTTCTGGTAACTCACAGAAAGTCTGTGCCTTAACCACCTGAATTTCACAACCTTATTAGCATTCGGGCATCTATATGTTCTTAACTCTATAAGAAACCACAAATTCAGAAAGACAGGATGCCACACCAGTAGAGATACTGATACCGGGTGACATGGGCTCAACCCTGTAACCAAAATATTAACGTCTGGTGTGGACTTTGAACATAACCTAAAAAGAAATGTTGAAAGAGACTCGATCAAAACCTAGTTTCTCTCATAACCAGCTCAGCAAACAGAACACATAACAAGCCCTATGGGATAAATCCACACAAGTCATAAATGTATGTTAACTGACCCAGACTAGAACATTCTGACATAGAGGTTGGTTCTTCATTCCTTTTTTAGTTTCCTTGGAGAAACCCCAAGTTGGATTCCATAGACCTTAGAGCGCCTTCATTTTACCGATGAGACTCAGGGAGGCTGTGATTTTCCTTAAGATTATAAAGGGAATAGAAGAGCCAAGATTCAAATCTAGAGTCTTTCGATTCCAAATTCCATGAAACTATGACATGGTGCTGTAGAAATTAGCCATTTTGCTCCCTCCTCCACCCCTATACAATATGTTTACAAGAAACACTTGACCACGATTCTTCTTTCTGAGAACTGATCATGATATATGTACATCTATCTTCTGCTTTGCTCATCCGTTATGTTATCTCCCCACCTGAAAGATTTGGTGTTAATTGTAAGCAAAAAAATGTTCTCATCCTCACACTGGGATGAAAACTTTGTTTCCAATTCATAGAAGTGCAAAAACAATGCCGAACAAGGCTATGCCTGTTCCATTCCAGAAGGTACCGGTCAGCCTTACTGTATGCAGCCCCTCCAAGCATGCAGTGAGCCTGCTGTCATCAGGCACTGCTCTAAACACAGAAGGGGCAGACAGAATCCCAAGGACCACAGCTCCCCAAACCGATAGCTGCTTGCACGAGCTAGTAAGTTTTAGCAGGTCTCCAGAGGCAAGGTGCCATGATGACGAGATGAGAAAGACATGCACTTGCTACCAGTGATTGCTGTTGAATTTCTCTCAACAAAAACATCCAAAAACCATCCCTTCTTCTCACCCAAGTCCCCTTTTTTGGCTCTAGGCACTTCTGTAATTGCTTGTGCCATACCTGAACTGAAAATCACAAGACATGAGATATTTCTATCTTTCAGGAAGGCTGGCATGCTCTTGCTTATGGGTGTCCTGAAGTAAATCTGCCTGTGACGGAGCCCGATTCCATGTCGAGGGTCAACTCTAATCTTGGCTCTCACTTAGTTCTGCCATATACAACCTATGGGACCTTGGGCAAATCCCTTCCCCTTTCTAAGCCTTCGTTTCTTCACCTGCAAAATGAAGATGATCTCTAAAGTCCTTTCTAGCTTCAAAAGTCTATGGACTTCCATAAATAATGTGGGAAAAACTAGAAAGATGTACAAAACAAGGGAAGTCATTCAGAAGGCAGAATAATACGCGTAGTGGGTTTTGCGTAGGGAAGGTAAGTTTGATTCCTGGATCAGACACTTTCTAGCTGTGTGACCCTCTGTCTGCCTCAATGGCCTCTACTGCAAAATGGTGAAAAATAACACCAACTTTACAGGGTTGTTCTAAGGATCAAATGAGATCATACATTTTAAAGTGCTCTGCAAATGTTGAAGTGCTATGAAAATGACAGTTTATTAGCTATCATTAATAAGTACCTTAATGAGACTTCTCCCTTCCAGAACACCAAAGAATAATTGTTTTTTCTTTAAAATAGTCATCTTTTAAAAACTTAGCTTTCTGAATTTCAGTGTTCTCAATGTTCTGTTACAATTAAATGGCATCAGCCTTGTAAAATTTTAAAGCAATATTTTCATTTTCTTCATCTTCAATCAGTCAACAAACATCTATCAAGTAGTTACTATGTTCTGGGCACCGTTCTAAGGGCAAACAAAAGAAACAGTCTTGTTCTCAAGGAGCTTGCATCCTCACCCCTCTTCATCTCCCTTTTATGCCTGGAAGCTCCCAACCCTGTGAGACAGTCAGCACAGGAAGAACCCTCTTTGAGAGAGAACAGGATTCTTAGATTCTCTGGGTCACACACAGAGTCAGAGCTAGGACTCAGAGACTCATGCCACACTTGAGGAAAAGACATCGGGTTTTTTAAAGTTCACATAGTTTTCTTTTCCTGATTTACTGCAAAAAACATGGCAAACAACAGCAACATACCTTTTGCACTAATGCTACGGAGATCTGTGATTTTCATTAGGATCTTTGGAAACATGTGAGGCTTGTTGGGTCGTCTCTTTCTGATGTAAATTTTCAGTGCTTCCAGCAATGGTTCCTGTAGCTTATCCACTTTTGTTGGTTCCTCTAGGTCCTGACGATCTAGGCACCAGGGAGAAAGCATACAGTTATTGGGGACAGGGTGGGGCAAGAGTGAGTTCATTAGTATGGGGAACAACTAGCTAAAGATATTCCTTCTACCAATGCTGGTGGCCATCTCTGTAACTCAGAGTCTTAGAGAATTGTCTAGAGCATTAAGGGGCCGAGTGATTCCTGAGGCCAGCTGCCTATGTTAGATGCCACGCTGGTCATTAGCAGGGTTAAAAAACAGCCATGTATCTACTGCATGCAGGATTTCATCTGTAGCCCTGATAAATCAATTCTCACCTTTCCTCTCCCTCTTGTCCTTACTTGGCTTCATCTTAAAAGCGACTAGAAACTTGGACCCTCTGAATTTGGTGGTGCATTCACTTATAAAGTTTAGAGCAAATGTGCCAGGTTGCACATTGGATGAGAGATCACAGAATCTCAGAGCTGGAGGGGACCTCATAAGCCATTTAATCACTGTTCAGCCTCTGCCTGAAGACCTCCAGTGAAGAGGAACCCACAATCTGTCCTGGCAGCCCATCTCACTTTGGGGCCACCCTAATGGTTAGAAAGTTTGTCTTTACATAAAGCTGAATCCTGATTTTTCTATAACTTCCACCAAACTATAGAGTTCTGCCCTCTTCCCTTGACTAACTGGTTTAAGTGAACTCCCTATATTGGCCAGAAGATGGCATTATAGACTTAAGAGACCACAAATTTGGGACTGCTTTAAGGAAGTGAGCCCATTTATTAAAGCCATTATTATTTGTTTAACCATTTGTGATACAGTTACTTTGAAATGCTAATATCTCACTGGAAAGAAGACTCCTCATTGACAATGAACTCAAGTGTTTGGCACCCATCCTTGGGGAGTAACTTAATATCACATGGAAATTCACCATGTGAACTTCCTGGAGAATGTGACAATTGTATAATCTTGCTTAAAAAACAAAAAATGAATGAAAAAAATAAATCTGTGGTAAACAATATTTTTGAATTTTTAGGGAAGAGGGGAAGAACAGGTAGAAATAAAACAAAAAATAATCTCCAGATGCTCTTGGTTCTCTTGGTTCCTATGCCTTGTCTCCTGAAAAATAAGCCTGCTGTAGAGATGTGGATGAGGCCCATTTTTTCTTCTCAAAGCTCGAGGACAGGAGACCCTCCTGGGCAGTACCTCCACAGATTAAGCAGATGGCACTAAGAAGGCCTGTTTCTGTATCATCCATTTCCAAAGGCAGGAGCTGATTGGCAAAGGTGAACACCAGATCGGTGAGAGGTCCAAAGCCGGCATTGTGCATCTGGGTTCGGTTTAGGGTAAGGCCATCGGAAAAGGTCATCGTGTCTTGTTCAGGTGTATATCTTGTGCAGATTCTAAGAATCTGTGGCAAAACAAAATTGAAAACTTTAGGAAGGAAACTATGAGAGAGACACTTTATAGAACATGATAAAATAAGAATTCATTTGGAGGGGAAAAAACGACCTAGAACATCAAGGGAAATGATGGGGAGAAAAGGAAGGAATGAGAAAGGAATAACAGTCAGAACTCAAACCATATTCTAAAGCAGCAATCATCAAAACCATTTGGTAGTGGATCAAACGAGCTCTTTGTAGAGCTTTTGGCACAGTGCCCGGCAAGAGTAGGCGCTTAATAAATGCTTGTTCTCTTCCCTCTCCCCTTCTCTATAAGGTTAAAAAATAGAAAAGTCCATCAATAAAACAGATTACACAAGGGAGAATGGGAGATAGTGGAAGCTAATAACCCAGTATCCAATAAACTCCAAACATAAATTACTTGGGAAAACACTCCCTATTTTATAAGAACATCTGGGAAAATTGAAAAGCAGTCTGGCAGAAATTAGGCTTAGACCAATACCTTATACCATATTCCACTATAAATTCAAAATGGATACTTGACCTGAATATTAAAGATCACATGAAAATAAGTAGAAAACCAGATCATGTGCCTCTTGAAGCCAAGCATGGAAAGTGCATCTTTAACTAAACAAGGGATAGAGTCAGTTACAACAGACAAAATGAGGGACTGATCACATGAAACTGAAAACTTGTGTGTGAATAAAACTAATGTATTGAGGACAAGCAAGGCAGTCAGCTGGGGAAAAAATTTTCTGTCAGATTTTTTGGATAAGAGTTTGGTATCCAAACTATTTAGACAACTAACAAATACATAATACCAAAAATTATCCCCCAAATAAATAAGTGACCAAAGGATATGAACAGCTTTCAAAAGAAGAATTGCAAACTATTAACTAAATGTGCCAAATCACAAATAATAAGTGAAGGCCAAATTAGACTTTTGGAAGGAATTCTTCCTCATGGGAAGGCCTTAAACATTCTAGTTCTTATACCCAAGTGACATGGAAGTTGGAATTAGTCAAGTGTCTCCCTTAGAAGAGACTCATTTGTAAACAACCAGAAGGAGAACCAACCTTTAAGATATTCCTGACCTCGCCAAAGCATAAATGGCACTGTTGACTTCCACTCTCCCGTGGATCTGACCCAACTATGAGCTGTATGGGTCAGTTCATGTGTTGGTAAGCAAAATGGGCTCTTAGCACTCAGTTCAACCCCAAGTGCCTTTGAAGAGTTTGGCTTTTGTTTCCTTTGAGTAATTCAGTGTATTTCATTGAGTCTTACTAGGTGCTAAGCCCCAGGCTCTAACCCCTATTAGGTGCTAAGCCTGTGTGGGTGTGAAGCTCCCAGGGTACTAAGGGGAGGGGCTAAAACCAGAGCCAATCACAGGAGCTTAAGTTCTGGTCATTCAGATGATGTTTGATGACGTCTGAAACCATAAGAAGAGAAGACAGAGCTATTTGCGCAGGGCTCTCACTCGTGCTGTGTGCTAATGCGGAGACTCCAGACAGCTGCAGCTAAGAGCCCTCGTAACCCGGATTTTGGGACTTTGTTAAACTCTGGTAACTATGTATTGGGATTTGAATCAGACAAGGTCTGTCTGTTGATGTTTGTACTTTGTTTGTATTTTGCTCTGAAGTTCAGGTGCTGGTTTTTTCCCCTGAACTAAGTGAGTGATATTTGTATGCTGGATTAAAATAAGCTTGTCAACCCCTTAATGTTGCTTTCCTTAGTTAAGCAGATCAAAAGAACCTGGGATTTTGCAGCATGCTGGTAGTGTTCTTGTTGTTGGGCTTGTGTTGGTCTTCCACCCCCACAACAGCTGCTAGCCGGATTGTTGAAAGAGCTCATTGGTCATTCAACCTCTGCTTAAAGATATCCTCCCCTTTCTCAGGACTTCCTAAGAGTCCACTACATCCTAAAGCAGTCCATTCTGAGTGGCAAAAATTGTCAGAAATTGCTTTTCCTGACATCAGGTAAAAATTAATTGCCCTCTTTTCAGATCCAACCACTGCTCCTGATATTGTCTTCTGGGGCCTAAAAGAACAAGCCTAACCTCCTTCCATGTGATAGTCCCTGCCCTCCCCAACTCCCTACCAAGGCTTCTCTTTTCCAGGCTAAATGTTCCCAGTTCAGTCAATTGATCCTTATGTGGCATAGGCCATTTACATCTGTGTCTCCTGAAGCCTCCTCCTCCCTTCATGGCCCAACTCAGATGCCATGATAGGATCTTTTCTAGACCTTTCTTCCAAACGAAATCAATTCTCCCATCTCTAACTTCCAAGAGCATTTGTGTTGCCTAATGCTAACGCTTCTATCATATTACACACCGCGTCATACTTATCTATAGATCTGACTCCACACAACAAAAAAGCATAGAGATGTTCAGCTTTTTCAGGGCAAAGTTGGTGACACTTTCTCTTTGCATCCATAGCACACTGTGGGAATCTAAGGAGTTACCTTCTGAGGGCAATGGAAAGCCATATGGTAGATGTGAAGAGTCCATAACACAGACCACGTAAAGAACTACAAAGAATTAAGGGAAAGGATGTCACTGAAGAATTGTATGACTGAAAAAGATGGGTTGGTCAAGTAATGAGAATACATGCTCCCCTGGTATTCTTGCACATCAAGAGAAAGCAATGGAAAGTTCCAAGACATTGGATGGACCTTCTGTGGCAAAGTTATAGCAAGACATGGACAAGAGCCAGGCAGGATGGGAAAGCATGGAAGGCCCACGATCTAGGTCGCTGGAGAGAGAAGCCCCAGGGATGAGAATGCAGGTGCATGGGGGTATGTGAACATTCCTAGTCCCCAACATGGTGCCTTGTATGAATGCATGAATGAGTGTTGAAATGGCTTTTCTCTTCCTGTTCTTTCAAGTCTTCCTATTCCTTTACTCAAAACTTCCATATTTTAGTGAATAGCCATTGTGAATTTCCTTATGGCTGAAAACATTTATAGCCTATTGGCGATACAACTGGTGATGAGTCTCTCCATACTTAGCTGGCCAGGTATGCTGATGACAGTCATAAAGCCAGTCTGTATTCAAAGGATTTCCAGCTTGGTAGAAACTGCCATCAACCAATTAATCAAGAAACATTCATTAAATGCCAACCATGTGCCAGAAACTGTTCTAGGCGCTGGGAATACAAAGGCCCTGTTCTCAGGAAGCTTACCTATTAGAAGAGACATCTATACATCTGTGTAAGGAGGATAAATACAAAGCGATTTTTAGATGAGAAGACAATCAGGTAAAGATGTCAGTCTTTGAGCTGAACTTTTGGGGATTCTAAGAAAAGGGAGTACATGACAGGCAGAGGGGACAAGCTATGCAAAAGTGTGGAGATGGGAGATGGAATATCACATGAGGGACGGCAGGAAGGCGAATTTGGTTAAACTGAACAATGCTTGAAGGGGGAATAACATAAAATGGCTGGAAATCCAGATCAAAGCCAGGTTGAGAAGGACTTTAAATGTCAAACAAAGGAGTTTGTGTTGGATGCTAGAAATAATAGGGACTCATTGGGGTATACTGAGCAGGGAAGTGATGTTGTCAGACCTGTGCTGCAGTGATGTCACCCCGGCAAGTTCTGCAGATACTGGATTTGCAAGGTATGTTGGGGAAACAGGATGGGACTTGAGGCAGCGAGACCAATGAGTTGGCTACTCTAGACTACTCCAGGCCAGAGCTGCTAAGAGCCTAAAGGGAGGGGTGGTCTTGTGAGTGAAGAGAAGGAAATGTGGGTGAGATGTTGGGAAGTAGAATCAATAAGGCTTAACAGTTAATTTAATAACAGCCTAGGGTCACCTCTGCACCATGATGAAGTATCAAAGGAAGACTTCAGCAGAAGCCATGGGTCGGTCAAATGTATGTGTGCTGGGGACAGAATGAGTGAAACCTAACGACATGGTTTACTCCAGCTTTATGACAGTACCTAGCATTTGGGCAGCGGGATGGTGTAGCTGGGCCTGGAGTCAGGAAGACTCATCTTCATGAGCTCAAATCTGGCCTCAGACCCTTGGTAGCTGTGTGATCCTGGGCAAGTCATTTAGCCCTGTTTGCCTCAGTTTCCTCATCTGTAAAATGAGCTGGAGAAGGAAACGGCAAACCACTCCAGTATCTCTGCCAAGAAAACCCTAAATGGGGTCATGGAGAGTCAGACGTGACTAAAGTGATGGAACAACAAAGTGTTTGGATAGCGTCCTGAATCCTCACAACAACCCTGGGAGGGAGGCACTATTCTTATTCTCTCTCACTTTACAGCTGAAACAGGCTCAGAGAGTCCGGGACTTGTGCGTGGTCCCGCATCTAACACATGTCAGAAGTGCCATTGGAACTCAGGTCTTCTTTGCTCTAAGGTCCAGCGCTCTATATCCCAAGCTGCCCCCTCTGAAATGCTAAAGCGGAGACCGTGACATCAAGCTGGTGAACTCGCTTGCCTCGGCAGCTAGACTCCAGAGCAGGCACAGAGGGCAGAGAGCCTTCTCAATAGCAGGATCAAGGTGCTTCTTGTCCTGGCAATCCCTGCAGCATCTCCTGAGGAATTCTTTAGAACAGTTGTTTGGGCCTAGAAATGACAGTGCTCGGGCATGGCATTCCCGGGGTTTGGGGAGGGTGCAGGGAGAGGCGAATTCAGTTCAAGCCAAACAGAAGAATGTTGACTCAGTCTCGCTGTTTATTTTTGTCAGCCCTATTTACTGGGAACATGCCACTAAACAGTTCGGTGTGTGCCAACAGGACTGCCCACCTCACATCAAGTTTCTTCTCTGAACAGAAAACAGAGCATGCTTACACCTCTCTTATCCAACATCCAAGAAGTGTAGATGAGCCATGCAGGGCATGGAGGAAATAGCCTGGAAGCAAGAAGCAACATTGCTGGGACCAAGGCACTGAAAGCCTCGGAATCTGTTTTTTCATCTATAAAGTGGGGATGAGGTCTGGCCTGAGCAGTCTCACTGGGAGGAGGGAGAGCCACCAGGATGCCTCCTTCCCGGGAGAGACAGAGGGCGGGAGGGGGGGGGGGTGGCTGGCCCCAAGCTCATGGCAATGTTCAGTCATTTCAGTCACGTCTGACTCTCTGTGACTCCATTTGGGGTTTTCTTGGCAGAGATACTAGAGTGGTTTTGCCATTTCCTTCTCCAGCTCATTTTACAGATGAGGAAAACTGAGGCCAGCAGGGTTAAGTGACTTGCCCAGGGTCATGCAGTTAGCAAGTGTCTGAGGCTGGATTTGAACTCAGCACATATTCCTCTATACCACCAACTGATGAATGTTATAATTTGCTTTAAGGCAGCTCTTATTTAGACCAGGCTTTGAGGTTCATAAAATCACCTCACAACAGTCTTGTGGGTTTTTTTCCTCATTGGAGAAGTTGAATAATCCAAAGTTAATATCCATGTAGAATTCTAAAGTTTGCAAAAAAAGGCCCCCAATTTGCAGATAAGGAAAACTGAGCTTGGGATGTATTAAGTGATTTGCCCAGGTTCTCCCTGCTATTAAGTGCCTGAGGTAAGATGTGAACTCAAGTTTTTGAACCCAAGGGTTGTTGACTGCACATGTGGTGCTCAATCCCCTCTACGTGGTGCCAGGGACACTTAAACCTAGTCTTACTTGGTACACTCATTTTGTAAATCCCAGGATGAATCTAAGGTTCTTTTAAAAGGGCCCATCCCAGGTACCGCATCTCTTGGGGTCAGTTAGCACACGCACATCTGCGCAGAGCATGTGCACTCAGATATCCAGGACCTGCAGAGGATCCCTCTTCGTATTCCTAGCCTTAGTTCTGGCCCATTTCCCCCAAATGCAGTTCCAGCATTAGGTGTTTCTCCTTCCTAAGGCGGTCCTCATCGGCACAGAGGCTGTGTTTTGGGAGGTCTTCTTTTCGAATGCTAGTACAAGATGGCCATCAAAATACTTTTCCTCCTTGTGCTTGTCAAGATGTGAGGTCAGGGCAAGGACTTACTAGGTAAGAGAGTGAAGTAGAGGGAGTCTTTAGGGGCAAGATGGGGAAGTGCTGTGCATGGATGTAAGCATCGAGTGCTTATTTCAACTTTTCAGCCATTCAACTTAAAAAATAATCCTAAATGCTGCTGCCCCATCATGAGGCCTATGATGAGCAGAAGAATCTGGGACCAGAGATTTCAGAGGAACACTCAAGGTCTTGTTGGAATGGGGGGTGGGCAGGCAAGTTTCCTGAAGAAACTCTTAGCATTGCCAAGACAGTTCTATCTCTCAAGAGAAACTGAATATTTGATTTCTGTCACACCACAGTCAAATGTCACTGGCAGGCCCACCATTCTCTTTCTCTATTCAAATGCCCTTTGTTTGAAAGAATGATATTTTATCTGGAAACATCAACAGGCAGGCCCCATGAGTTGGCTAAAAATAGCAGAAGTCTCCCAGACTTGCCCAAGGGGGACCTCATCCCACGAGAGAGTCCTCCTGACAGAGGGTCTATTGATCTACAACATTAATCCCTCTCCAACCTAAAAGGGCCATCTTGGCTTTCAGCAGTGGCCAACCAATGATGATCCCTCAAATTCTGTAAAGCCCTCATGAGTGGGACGCCAGAATCCAGGGGTCAGAAAGTCTGCAGTAGGAGGGACCCTGAGTCAAGCTTCTGGTTCTACTTCCATTTGCCATAATGCTTCAGAGTTTACAAATCTTCTCACAAAAGCCTCTTAAAATAGGCAGTTTGTGGCCCCCATCTTGTACATAAGAGGACTCAGGATCAGAAAAGTGAAATTCCTTGTGAAGGGTCACATAGCTGTTAAGGTTCAAAGCCAAAGTTCTCTCTCATCTCACAAACACACAAGAAAGTCTAGACTGGATTTGTAAGGTATCAAGCAGGGAAAGAGGTCGAGTTTTTTGATATCTATACACAATGAAAAGCAACACTGGTGTGGTTGATAAAAGGCTGGGCTTAGAGTCGAAGGCTGAGTTCCAGTCACACTGACCGACTGTGCACAACACTGACCACCCCTCAGTGTCTCAGAGGCTGGGTTCCAGTCACATTGACCACCCTTCAGTATCCCAAGGAGCTAAGTCTGAAAGTTACATATGAGTGGCTGATGTGCATCAATGGATGGGGTTTCCATGCCAGGAATTCCCCACTGATGAAGTGATGGGTCCAGACCAAAAGAAAACTAAAAAGTCCTAAGTCCACCTCTAACTGATTCACCAAGTTCTCACCAGTATACCATGGCAGAGCAGACTGGAAGGTCCTCAACAGCAGGCTCTTGTCTATGTCTAGCAATTACTAGCCATCTCAAAATGCTCAGTCCAGTGTTATGAATCCATACAAAAGGTACTTAGAAACATGGGAGGAAATGTGGTCCTGGTGTCACAAGACCCAGGTTCAAATCCCGCCTTTAACACTTAACTACCTGTGCGGTCTTGGGCAAGCACAACATCCCAGAGTCTCTGCCTCCTCATCTGTAATGTGAAGGCCTTGGCCTAGCTGGCCTCTGAGCTCACAACCAGCTCTAGGGTTCGATAATCCTATGACCCCATGAGAGGGTTGACCTCGGTGGGCTTTAAGGTGCCATCCCGCTCTAAATTCAATATTCTCCTTGTAGACCAAACAGTGGATGGAATCACTCATGCCTTCATTCCTCCACCCCTCCTCACAGCAAGGTGACTCTGTTTAACTATTTTACAGGGTACAGGAAGGAAGTGGGATGGGCTGCTGTAGGAGGTAGTGGGTTCCCCCTCTTGAGGGCTGCCAACAGAGCCTGGGTGACTCTGAGCAATGGAGAAACAAGGTGCTTTCCTGGAAGGCCGACGAGTCGTTTGCCAATCACTTTCTTGATTCCCTGATTTTAGCCATCGCCCCACTGCCCGATTGGAACAGAAAGCCTCATGTGCTCCTCAGCTTTATAAGCTACAGCATGATTCTCTCTGGCAAGGAAGACTCAGCTCCAGCCTGGATTTACAACTCAGGGGAAAGAAGCGATCTATACTAACAGCATTAGAGAAGAGCATTTCATTCCCATCTCCGTCTGAAGAGCAATGCAGAGGGCTGCTGGTGAACAGGCAACAGTCTGGCCTTTTCAATCTGGAACCTAACCATGAAAGGCTTGTTTTCTGAGCCACAGAAACTAAGCCTGGCTTTTTCCATGTATCTCTGGATCTCCTGAATATCTAAGGAGAGATATTTAAAAATGATGATGCACAGACTATGAGTCAACGCATGTGTCACACAGATATATAACAATCTTTTTTCAAGGGTCTGCAAGAATGTTGCATGGCTTACTGGTCTACCAGGGGTCAAACTTCTGAGTTTTCTTCACCAGTTTCAAGGCCAGGGTTGGACAGTTACTCACTGTGGTAATGTGGGCAGGTTATGCTCTGAGACTCATCTCCTTCCTTTGGATGATGACACATGACATGGAGGCTGTGAACTGGGATGGTGTGGAAGTGGGGAAGGCTTTTCAAGATGGCAGACAACAGCATGTTACAGTGTGATGTGCACACCAACGAAGGCCTGTCCTACTGGTAAACACACACCTTAGCTGTTTAGAGCTTATGGGAAGGAGGGAAGGAGAGTAGAGCCAGAAGGATGAGAGGACAATGGACTTTGAGCTTCTCTGTCATTGAGAACAAATTCTCATTTTACAGGTGAGGCAAATGAGTCCCAGAGAAAAGACTAGACAGAGGTCACACAGACAGTAAGTAAAGGGACTTGGAATGGCCGCCAACACCTTAATCAATGCTTGCTGAACTGAACTATCATTGCTGGTGCCATTCTAGACCGTTTCTCCCTATTCCCAGACCCTTTCTAGCTTTTCCTAGGGGACTCCAAGCCCAGCCTTCTCTCAATATCTCTTATTGGAAAGGTTCCAGTTGCCACCAATCACTGGACCTCCTGGGCCTCAGAACATCACAACAGTTCATGGGAATGACACGTGTCCTTGGAGCTCTGTGAATCACATCAGGCCCAATTATGCATGTTGGTTCTCTTCGTAGAGTATAAGCCTCTTTAGGGCAGGGACTGTTCCACTTTTGTCTGTATCTTTAGCAACAACCAAAATTTATAGTGCAAGGCAAAGTTAAGGAGGCCCTCACTTGTGTGGATGCCCTGGGAAGAACTTTTGGAAGATTAAAGAGTCCTAGAGGATGGGTAGGCACGGATGGGCTGTGAACTGCATCAGTGGAGGGACTCTGAATTGAGGAGATCCAGATCCGTTGGGAAGAGCATCCTTAGCATCTCACCCAGTATCTGGAACACTGCAGGTGTTTAATAACTGCCTCATGCAGAAGGCGGTGTTTGAACTGGGTGGAAACCAGTGGAGAGGGAGTGCACTGCAGGCAGTATAGAGGAGTGGAGATGGGACATCTAAGTTGCATGCATTACACCAGGAAGACCAGTTTGGCTGGGCCATAACGTGCCAAAGGCAATTGTGTGGCTGGAACAGTTGGTTGGGGTCACAGTGTAGAGAGTTTCTGATATCAAACTTAAGAGTTTATGTTTGATTCCAGAGGTGACAAGGAGCCATCGGAGTTTATGGAGTGAGGAGGTGCCACGATAAAATCTGTGCTGTAGGAGAATCGCTTTGATTAGGGCCACGTGCAATTCTGATTCTCCTGACTGTGATACAGCTATAGAAAATTGCATTCCTCGGCATAAATGGGGCCAGTCACTCAGGTGGCCTCAATCCAGCTCCACAATTCTGCCCAAAGTTCATGCCTTGGACACTAGGGCTGAGAACAAAATGGGACTGGCTGTGGACGGGCAGCTCTGCATCTCAGCAAGGGCTTCTGAAACTAGTTAGTCTGTCAGTCAACAAACATCTATTAAGCACCTTCTATGTGCCAGGCACCACGCTCAGCACTCGTGTGAAGCCCAGGGCCGAATCTCACGGCCAGTTTCACAGACATCTTCCCCTTCATATTCTATCCCCTCGTGCCCATTGTGCTGCTGATAAAGACAGCATCTGAGGATCTCAAAGCACCCCTCCTGGTAGTGGTTATGGTGTGGCTGCAGGAGAACGGGATTTAAAATCAGAAGGCTCAGCTGCCATCATTTATTACCCACTGGCCCTGGACAAGTAATTTCTTAGCTTCAGGAGCCCAATTCACCGGTGAGGAATCTGCACTACTTCTATCACAGGGGTATCGCGAGGATCAGAGGAAAGAAAAAAGGGAAAGGACCTTTGTGAGAGGAGAACATGATATGATTGTCAACTACTATTATCATCATTAGTATTTGAGTATTAATAATGATAATGGAATAGGATGGCCTAACCATCCACACAGGAAAAACCAAGGGGATAAAGAATCCCCATTGTCCAAATTACCACACAAAATAACTGGAGCTCCTATTTTTAGACACTGAAAATCAACAAGATGGGCCCCCAATTTAGCAGCAGGAGAAGAGACTGGACTGTCCTTGGCAGATCACAAAGCTCTTTCAATGACCCCCACATTCTCCCTGAAATAAAGGACCGTCTTTTAAATGACAATGTTATATGACCAGAGGCTGGGATTTGCTCAAACTTGCACTTGAGGGCCGATTGTTAAACTTTCTGTGGGAGCATTGACACCTCGGAATTCAGCAAATGCTACTAATCAGAGCTTGATTTATTGTTTTGTTCATTGTCTAGTCTTCAGAGAGTGATGGACAAAGTGTCAGTGATGCAGAATAAACTTGAAAGTGGGTCTTGCGGCTTCATTAGTCGAACAGGGAGTGGGTCTATGGGTAAAAGAGGGTACCAGCAGTGCTGGGCAGAGACCTCCCTGGAAAACCCAGACCAAGGGCAAAGGGTCCCTTGGGGACTAAGTGCCCCTCCATTTCCCCCACTCTGAGGTTGGCAGAAGCAGGACAGGGATCCATAACCTGAAGTTTGTGAATTTGTTTTAAAAATATTTTGATAACTGTATTCTAGCGTAATTGGTTTCCTTGGGAATCCTATGTTGTATTTTATTTTGTGCATTTAAAATAGTATTCTGAGAAGGGTCACCAAACGGGTCCATATCTCAAGAAGGCTAAGCATCTCAGAAATAGGGCTTTGAGGGAAAGGGAAGGCACTTCCTATTTACAAGGGACAGAACTGCAGCCATGGGGCCTTTGGGTATCGCAACTGGCAATGAGAAAGGAGCTGGCCCAAGAAAAGCTTTCAGCACCAGAGCTCAGCCTAGGCATGGTGTCTATGACTAGGACCTCTCCTTTAGTGGGCACTGTGGGTGCTCTCTAAAAGTTGGCCCCTGGAGGTTGGGGAGTTAAGAAGGAGGGAAGGGGTATGGTACCCATCCCAGGGTTAGAGGTCACTGATGACACAATTACCAACAACCCAATATTCTGTAGAAGCTACATTTGAAGGACCTGACATTCTGTGCTCTCTCTCTCTCTAGACACAGAGAAAGACTAGACTTGACAAACTCTAGCTTCTTGTTTCCATTCCTTGTTATTTCTATCACCACACCCTGATCATCTTTCAATGGAGTTATTCAGGACTGCCTGAGTATGGAACAGCTGCTTCAGGGAAGCCCCAGCCCTTGAGGAGAGACAGAAGCAGGAGCAGGGGGTCCCCAGGATGAGCTCCTCCTCTCCATCCCCACCCCTCCAAACAAGGCCTGAGAAGGTACCTACCAAGATGTCCAGGCAGGCTGCTTTCAAGAGGGTGATTTGATCTGCGATGGTCAAACTAGTGAAGCCTGGCAGCCTTTTAGCAAACTCCACGATTTTGATAATGCACTTTGTGGCCAGCTCACTGAACTTGTCCCAGAGGCCCAGGTCCAGGCGCACCCGATGATCGGCGCTGGAATTCTGGCAGTGGAAAGAAAAAAAAAAAGGAGAGAGAAAAGCATCAACCAATTCTCTTAGGTTCAGGAAAGCCAGTGCTTGCTTTGCAAATGAAAATAAATACATTAGAAAAGGACGGAACCAGAGGCTGCCTATTAATAATGGGCCAACGTTCCAGGCATTTTCAACCACATTTCCTGTTGGGGTGATGTTGTTTTTAGGCAGTATCTGCCTCCAAAATTCTTGGGATGTTTCATGATTCATCATAATTGATGTGGCCGCATACACTCAACCAACGAGGAAATTTAAACATTTCCACATGGTGTGGAACCTCCTGCTGTGGGGAAGCCCTTGAGAAAGACTTTCCACTAGAACCCCAGGAAGGCTAAAGGAAAGACTGTTCCACACCCTGGAAGGCAAGCTTCATCTAATATTAGGACTGGGGACTTTCGACTCAAAGAATAATGCAGAAGGGCCCATCCTGTAACCCACGACTGCCCTCCAGGAAGGACATTCTGCAGCTGGTGCTAAAGTCTCCTCTGCTCTTTATGGAGGTGACCTGAGCTAAGCTCCCTGACCTGGCAAGGACTCAGTTTTTTCATCTGTAAAACAGGGATGTTGGAATACATGACCTCAAAGTCTCCTTCCAGCTCATTTCAGCCTGCTCCAGGCTGAAGTTTCTTCCTTTTCAAAATGAGGGGGTCTCTTAGCACATGGACACAGTAGGAGCTTAATAAATACTTCTTGGCTTGACTTCCCACTTCAACATTCTTTGGTCTAATGTTTGTTCCAATTTTGAATGACGTGTTCCTATGAATAAATTGACTGCATTTCAATATGAATTCCATTCAAAGAAACATCAGCTTATTTTAGGGCCTTTAAACCCTCAGACTCCAGACGGGGATCACTGAATGCTTTAGCTGCAAAATTAGCTGAGCTCAAATCTGGCCTTGGATACTTAGTAGCTGTGTGACCCTGGGCCAGTCACTTCACCCTGTTTGCCTCAGTTTCCTCATCTGTAAAATGAGCTGAAGAAGGAAATGGCAAAGCCACTCCAGTGTCTCTGCCAAGAAAACCCCAAATGAGGTCAGGAAGAGTCAGACAGGACTGCAATGACTGAATAAAAACAAAAGGAGTGAATACCAGATCATGCTAGGAGGGCAGGTGGGGGTGTCCGGCGTGTTTGGGATGTCGGAGGAGGATGTAGAGCTACCTGCCGCTGGGGCATGACCTTGGGATATTGTAGAACCAGGGGCTGTTGAATGTCTATCAATGGCGCATCTACCCAGCACGCGGATGCGGTAGGCTGAAGGGACGAGATTAGTATTGGAAAAGGAAGGACCCTGTGATTTTGAGCTGGAAATGACCTCAGAGCTCACCAAGCCCCAAGAGGGAAGGGCGCTGTGCAGGCCCAGTCAGGAGTACAGGCAGGAACGGCAATGCCTGGTATGAGCATCGAACGAACTCTGGCTCCTGGATACTTCATGGGGGTTTTCTAGACAATTAATCAAAATGTCAGTTCTGGAATCCAGTCTGTCACAGGGGTGTTTGGGATTCACAGGTGGTTTCTTCTGTGTGAAAGATGTGAAGATGAGTCTTAGGGCAAGAGACCTAGAACTCCAATATCTCCCTGGGCAGCTTAATGAGCGTTGAGCTTGAAGTCCCAGATCCTGAGTTCAAATCCCTGACGGGCTACTTACTGCAGCCCAATTATGTGAGGGCATATACTCTTTGAATTATTTTATATTATTATATAATATTTTATATCTAATGTTTATATAATTTTTATATTTAATTGTATACAATTATATCTGTTATTATATATATATTATTTAAATAATCTATATAGATATATAATGTACACTATAAATAAAATTATAAAAATAGCATATACAATTATATAATTAAATATAACACTGCCTATATTACATATAGAACTTCAATATATTCTGTTACAGTCAACATTTTATATTATACTCAATATTCTATATTACACAGAAATATTATATTTAATTATATAATTGTATATACTATTTCATGTAATATAGAAACATGTTTTATATGTAACATATAGCATAGAATATAGAGTGTATACTAGAATACAGTAAATAAAACAGTATAGAAACATATTCTCTATGAATGAATAGAAACAAATGAATAGAAATGAATGGAAACGTTATATAGAAATATATGATGTATAGTTATACTATATATGACATTATAGAGCATATAATATATAATTTCTATGAATAATGTACTTTATAGAAACATATTTATCAGATATAATTTATATAAAACATTATATGTTATATAAACAAATTTATACTATAAATGTATAATAAAATGTGTTACATTATATAACGTATTTAAAATGTGTATTATATGATACATTTGTAATGTACTGTATATAAAATCTATTATAAAATATGTGTATTGTACAAATTTTTATTTAAATAATATATAAACATTTTAATAAGTAAATATAACTCTGTGTAAATAATACTTTATGCTGTCATTCTGTATGTACTTGTGATGACATGCTGCCACAGAACGTAAGATCGCTAAGGGGAGGGGCGACCTTGAGTGCTGTCTCTGTACCCCCCAGTACCTGGCACATAACAGGCATTTGACAAATCATTTGTTGAATTCAATTAAAAGGAAATAGCACCAGAATCAGGAGATCTTTGCGCTGGTCACACACATTAAGCTCCTCCTGTATGCAGTTCCTCAATGGAGCCCCCAGCCAGACAAACACAAAGCAGCTCTGGCCCATGAGGAGCCCACATCCTAACCTGGGAGACACCGTGTAAGTACAAGGGCCAGTAAGATGTCCCCAGAGGAGGCTGAAGGTGATCTCAGAGGCGTTAGGGACCAGGCTTGAGGGGACCAAGAAAGGCTTCTTGCAGAGGGTGGAATTTGACCCAAGTCTTTGAGAGAATTATAAGGTGATGGTGAGGAGGGCATGGCAGATGGCCCCCACCAAGGGCAGCAGTGGCAGATGAGCAGCCAATGGGCCATTGCGGCTGGAAGGGGTGTGTGTGATGGGGACCATGGTGTGAGGCCTGCCCTATACCCACCCCCACCCCCACCCCTTGGGCTAATTCCCTCTCCTTCCTCAAAGTACCTTCTATCTAACTTATGTGCAGCTATGTTCTATCCTCTCCTGCTTTTACATTCCTCAAGAAAAAGCCCTGCTTCATTCTTGGGCTTTGTGCCCTCCTGGAAGGTGTCTTTTTGTGTGGACCTGAGCTTTCAGGGGTGTAGGGGATCTGCCACTGAGGAAACACCCTCTCCCAGTACAGGGGTGTGCTTAGAGCCCTGGGAGATCAAAACCACCTGCTTGGGTCACACAGCCAAGACAGATGGATCAGAGGCCAGACTTGAACCCAGGACTTGACCCTGAGGCCAGTTGCCTGTCTACCACACACTGCCTGGCACACAGTAAGAGCTTCATAAATGCTCACTAAACAAATGAATAAAGAATGGGAGAGACATCATGTTCCATCCCTGGGACACCTATAGAACCATGTACTGGGGCACCATCATTCACATTTCTCCTCAAAGGGAAGTTGGTTTGTTTCCAAAATGTACAGCTTCTTTTAAAAGCCTTTTCCACTCTCTCCTGGCCTCCACCCTCCTAACACAAACTATCTCTTGGATGGAAGTCACTCCAGTCTTCCCAAATTCTCACTGGATTTCTAGAGGCCAGGCATTGTTAACCTTAATTCTGAAGCCCAGGACATAGGAAATGACAACCTCAAACCACCCCACGGCTGGAGCTCCCTACTAAACTATTATTCTGGACACAGGAAAAAAAATACCTCCTGGAGCTCTCTTGGGATGGATATCCAGCCTCTTGGGATAGAGAGGTACTTCATCCTTCAATAAGCATTTAGTAAGTACCTACTGTGTACCTGGAAGACTGCCAGGTATTGGGGACATAGTGACAAAAAAACCAATTGCCATCAATGAGCTTACATTTTACTGCGAATAGGAAAGGAGGATAAGGTGGGGAATCAACATGGTGGGCACTCTGGTGGAATGGAAAGACCACACAATATAGAGTCAGAGGACCCGAGTTCAAATCTCAGCTCTACCACTTTCTGCCTGTGCAACCCCAGGAAAGTAATCTACCTTCTATGGATCTCAGTTACCTTATGGGCAAAATGAAGGGCTTGGCCTGATGGATGGATGGATGAATGGATGGAGGGATGGATGGAGGGATGGATGGAGGGGTGGAGGGATGACTATTTCCTAAAAACTGAAAATCAAGTTGCACAGATTCTGCAATCTATATTCGCTTCTTCTAATACAGCCGCTGGTGAGTAGGTGGAAAAGCCAGCGTCTGGAGCAAATCCCCCAAATTCGGATGGTCAACCCCTAGAGATAGGATAGAGCAATGATACCATGAAGGGACAGAGAAAATATATACAAAGTTAATTGGTGGGGGGTGGGGAGGGGAGTAGAAGGCAACAGCAAATGGGAGGATGAGAAAAGGCCTCATGGGAGAGATGCATCTGAGCTGGACTCCGAGGTAGGGATTCCTATAGAGAGGTGAGGAGGGTGCGCATTCTAGGCATGTCACCCATAAGAGTTCCATGATGCTGAGCGATGTCATTAGCACTAGCCTTTCCTCTGCCATTAAAAGCTAACAATGGGAACTAATCAAACCAGAATTTTATTTCCCCCCCTCTTTTTTTTCAGTCAAACTGGCCAGCAAGGAAATCCAAGGAGGAAAGTTTATCTAATCTCAGAGACTGAAGAACCCCCACCCGCCATCCTGCCTATAAAAAGGCTGCCATTGGTTTGTCCACTTAAACATTCTTTTCGGGGAGTGAGTATGTATCCTTTCGATTTATTTTATTTCATCCTCAAGGACCTTGGTGAAATACAGTACGCTGGGGGGGAGATAAGATCAAGATGTGCGACCATTCAGACTGTAATTAAATTTAATAGGCAGTTTATCCAGTTCATAGAAAGATGGCACAATCTTGAGCCGCGGAAAGCGGAGCCCCAAGCAGGAAATCATCGTACAATAGGGTATCCATCTGGAAAAAAAGGCATCGGATGGAACCAGCGAGTGTGAACAAAACCTTCATCAGCATCGTATGAGGCTGCTTTATCATGCTACGGTGCTGGCCAGAGGGACTCGGATGCACCTTCCGTGAAAAATAATGCCCAACTGTCTTAACAGAATGTAAATCCGCTCACGATTATGCAAACGGAAGGTAAGAGGCAGTTAATAAAACACAAAATAACTCGGTGTTTTATGAGACTGGCTGCTGGATTCATAGGCCTGGGATGGAAAATCAGTTATATTTTATCTTCCAAATGCCACAAATAGCAAGCTTTTACCCATTTGATGCGGTAATGAAGGCAGAGGCTTCTAGAAAGAGCCAACTTTTTTTTTTTAGCATCATTCTTGGGTAGATAACAGTGAAAAAGGAGGCCAAAAAATGGGAGGGGGTGGGGAGAGATTGGGGGTGCAAAGAGTAGGGAAAGCCAGGCAAATAGTAACACGAGGGGGTGGGGAGAGACTTGGGGGGACAAGGAGTGGGGAAAGCTGGACAGATAATAATGGGAGGGGGGAGAGATTGAGTGTAAAAAGAGTGGGGATATCCAGGCAAATAGTAATGCAAGGGGGTGGAGAGAGATTGGGAGTACGAGTGGGAAAAGCTGGGCAGATAGTAATGGGAGAGACTGGGGGGACAAGGAGTGGGGGAAGCCGGTCCAAAAGCAATAAAGGCCAAGTCCAGGGCTGCCACCAACTGCTCTGCCCCCTCACAATGAAAGAGAGAGGAGGTGGGGGCTCAACTGAAATCTGCTCCTGGGGAGGGGGGTGGGGGCTTGGAGGGCTGCTGGGACCATGTTTTCCAAGCGAACTCTTGCTGAGGCTTCTGGACCGCCCTTCCCAGAATGCCCTGCCACTGCACATATGGCGCCATGCGTCTCCACTACACCCTGGTGGCATCTTTAGCAGCAGAAAAACCCGACCACGCCATGAAATCCAATTAAATGGCCGTTTTTTGCCGCACAAATTGATCCCTTCCTTCCATCATTTCCTTCCTTGGCTGCAATCTGCCGCCTTCCTGAGGAATATTCCTCTTGGAACGAGGTCGTCAGAGAGGCCCATAAACAGCCGTGGAGTCACTTGTGTCTTTAAAATCCAGTTTCCAAAGGCTCCCAGGCGTCCCTGGGCTTGAACCGGGGCTACCTGCTATTGGAGGCGATGAGCTCCTTCCTGGCAGCTGGAATCGGCCGGGCACGGTCTGCTTCTTCCTCTCTGCCACTTCCCTGGGGCCACTGTCAAAGGTGCTCTGGGACCCTCTGATCATTTTCTCCCTAATCATCTCAGGGGAGATGCAGCCAGAGCACCAGAAGGGGTTGTGACCAAAAGCACCTGATGAGGTTCATTTGCTGGGTGCGACAGGGCACTCTTCAGGAAGCAGAAAGAACTCTGATAAAGGGTCAGAGGCAGACGGAGTTGCCTCCCACCCCTACCCCCATGCTGCTAAAGCCATGGACTGCCAGATGAGCAGGGGTCAGCGGCTGAAAACAGCAGGCAGGAAGAAGGAAGCTGCTGCCCTGCGTTTAGTGCTCCCAGGGAGATAATGGATACTTGGACTGCCCTCTCCATCAGACTCCTTGCAGACCTGGAACTAGGGCACAATGACCAAGGCTTTCCCCCAGGCACTGAAATCAGGAGGGCATTTATCAGTGCCCTTCCTTCAGCAGGGCAGAAATAACTGAGTTATTACACGGCTCATTTCCTCCCCTTGGCCTTTGCACCTTGGAGACCCCGAGCCTTGAGGGGACTGAAGATCTCCGCCCTCAGGGTCCTGTCCCAGGGCTTTGGTCCTCTCCTGTGTGTGTGGGGGGGAGGGGTTTGTCCTGGGGGGCTCGTCTTCACTTCCAACTGAATTAGTCTTTCCAAAAAGTTGCTATATGGGTCCATTTCCTGCTGTTTTCCCTGGACATGAGAATCACTCATTATAGCTCTGGCTCCACAGCAAGTGAGAGCTCCCTGTCCTGGTCAGGATCAATGGTTAGACCAATGGCTTGGGGAGCGCTCACCATAAAACCGTCATCATAGATAACATTCACACATAGAGAGAGAGTTCCAACAACCCTGGGAAACAGGTGCTTATTATTATCCCATTTTACAGATAAAGGAGCTGAGTCAGGCAGAGGTGAGGGTCACACAGCTGGTATCTGAGGCTGGGTTTGAATTCTTCCTGCCCCCAGGTCCGGCACTGCCTCCACTGTGCTACCTAGCTGGCTCACAAGCTGAGAGTGGAGAGAACCAAAGAGACATCCAGGCCAACCCTCCCATTTCAGGGATGAAGAAACAGAGGCCTAAACAGATCAAAGTTATCAGTCAAGGTCACCTAAGTCATCAGTGGTAGAGCCAGGATTCAAACTCAGGCTCACCGACTCCAAATTCAGGGCCCTTTCCGCAACACCACCCACTCCGTGTTGGGACTCATTAACGAACCACAGGAAGACTCTACCTAACACAGTCCTTGGCACACAGTGTCACTTGAAAATGTTTTCCTTCCTTCCCCTGTATTTTTTCTTCTTTCCTTCCTCATTTTTCCTTCCTCTTCTTTCTCCCCTCTTTCCTTCCTCTTTTTTCTCTTCTTCCTTCCTTTTTCTTCCTTCCTTTCTTCCCTCCCTTCCTTCCCCTTTCTTTCTCCCTTTCTTCCTTCACTTTCTTTTCTTTCCCTTCCTTCCTCTTTCTTCCCTTTTTTCCCTCCCTCCTTTCCTCCTTCCCTCCCTCCCCCTTCTCTGCTTGCTTGCTTGCTTCCTTCCTTCCCTCCTTCCTTCCTTCCTCACTTCCTCCCTCCCTCCTTCCACTCAATAACATGTTATTCTCAAGCAGGGCCAATCAGAGTAGGGAGTAAGAAGTGGTGGAGATGATGGGGGAGAGGGGATGGAACTATGTGTGTGAGGCTGGTTTGGATGAGAGTGGAGTCCAGAGAGAGGCTGGGCTCATGTTGGGAACGGCTGACAGCTGTCCACGAGGCAATGGGAGGCACCAGAGTTTAGAGTTGGGCAGCACTGAGCCCCAACTACCCTGCAGGGCAGCCCCTTTGGCAGCAGCTGGACAGGGGGAGCAGGGATCCCAACAAGAGCCTGCTGTGACAGCCCAGGTGAAAGGTGATGGAGTGTGACCGTGCAACAAGAGAGAAGGGAGCAGAAGGGAGGGAGGCGGCAGACACCGACATGACAGAGACAAGCAGCTGAGCATTGTCCTGAGGTTGTGAAAGTGGGCACCGTGACCAGAAGGCGGCTGGGCCGTGGGAAGCAGGAGAGAAAGGGGACAGCTTCGGGGCAAAGGGCATTGGCTCTGATGTGGACAACTGGAACAGGCGGTATGGCAAAGTGGACCTTAGCATCCTAAAGACACGGGTGGGCTCAAGGTACCTCTTAGATGCTGATCTCTCAGTGCCCTGGCCCCTCTTGAAGATGCCCAGTGGCAGAGGGAATTTGCTGCCCTGGGAGTTCCCTGACCCAATGAAATCCCAGGTCTAGTCCCTGAGTAACATAAGGCTCTGTTCCTCCCCCCTCACGGCAGTGATGGCCAAACCCCTGGACGTCTTCTCCCTTCCTGTTTCCAAAGACCAAAGTCTTCCTCTAAATCCCATCCTCCCTGGTTTGGTTTCAAACCTAATTTGCAGATATTTCCCACTCCACCCCCCTCCACACTCCCCTCCACACCGTCCCTGTTACAGCTTCTTTCCTTCTCAAATTCCCTCTTCCTCCCTTACCCTTGGTGGCTTTTGTATAATCTTACGCAAATTCCTAAAAGTTGGTAAAAGCTTGTCCACACGCACACAACATCAGTATAGCAGGCCCTAGGCAAGCAAAGGGTGGTGCAGTGACAGACTGGAGGGCAGTGAAGACCTGGATTCAAATCCTGCCTCGGACGCTTAATGCTACACAGACCACGAGGCAACCATTTAACATCTCAGTTTTCTCGTCTATGAAATGAGGATAAAACCACCTGAATTGGTGCCTAGTAGGTTGTTGGGAGGATCAGATGGGATCCACTCTCTGATTGAGCCTGCTTGAGAATAAGCTGCTACTGAATATATGAACGAACAAATGAATGGATGGATGGGTGGATGAAAAGTGCCTCATGAAGTAAAGCTCTTCCAATCTTCTCTATTAATGTCAGATACTAGTATTTAGCCCAAAGCTATGACGACCCGGCATCAAATGAGGCACAGAAATCTACCAAGAACGAAGCTAAGACTGTCTGCTAAGCTATAGGCTGACCTTCACCCAGTGCTGCCATATGCCCTCTCTGATCTAAAGTCTCCCTCCCACGCATAATTCTTGGGAAGTAGCAAAGGTTAATTTTCCAAAACGGTAAAATCCACCAGCCCAGCAACTGCCCTGCCTCCAATGTTTTTCCATTTCCTAAATTTCATTTGTCCCGATGTTCCTTTGGTGGCTCCATGATTTAGTTGGGTGTCATTTTTCTAAGTGAGTTGAGGACCCCTCGGATCTCCATATCTCAAATTCATGAGCCCTAGAGAGGGCAGCTATGCCCCATCAGGGCACGTGATGTGATTAATGGTTTGCCAAGATAAGAGCAGCTGATTGCATGGGAGGAATCAGACTCCTGGCATCAGTGAGATGAGAACCTCATTGAGAGGCCTGTAAAAAATAGCCTGGGCTTCGACCCATCGGTCCCTGAGCCAGTCTATATTTCAAGCACAGAGCACTAGCTCTTAGGGGCTGGGGATTGTTGCTCCCAGGCAGGAGAAGGCAAAACAGACAGTGAAGATGCATCACCCAGGGTTTGCGATGGTGTGATTAGCCATTGTATGAACTGTCGATCAGCCACAGATATGTAACACCACCGGAGAAGCAGAAGGAGCACCTGCTTATTCTTCAAGCAAAAGAGAGTCATCTTGTGCAATGGCAGCTTGGTACTCTGGAAAGTATATCATCTGGGACCCAGGTTCAAATCCCACCTCTGACACTCACTTTCTATATGACCTCAAACAAGCCAATTCATGTCTCTGGGCCTCTGATTCCTCATTTCCGAGTCCATACATTTTCTAAGTCACAAACTAAACTCCTCTCCCATAATCCTTGAGCCTGATTCCAGTGTTCTAACCTTCAGGAGTTAAACCAGGGCAGGGCTATTTTTAAGCACCTGCTACAGAGCCAGGGCTCCAGATAGCTGCTGTCCAGGCTTCTACCTCTCAGTCCTCTCCCCACAGGTCCCATCATCCTGGGACTTGAGCTTGAGAAATTCTCTTCCTGGGCCCAGCTGGCTGCTAGCAAGCCCTGAGTGCAGCAGGCTGCCCAGGGCACGGAGGAAAAAACGAGGTCTGACTCCTGCCATCATTCACACAGCCTCTGCGTCTAGAGCTGAGTCCACGCAGAGCAAGGAGGAGCTTTCTAACAGCAAAGGACATTGTAGAGAGATGCCAGGGCATCTTTCCTTTTCCCTTCTTCCCTTCCCTTTGTAGAGTATCTCACAAAATAGACCATTCTACCCAACATCTCTCTTATTTTAGTTTTTAATTTTTTAATTAAATTTTATTTTTTAATAAAAAATGTATTTTCTCTCCCTCTCATTGAAAAAAGAGAAAAAAAACCCTTGCAACAATATACATAGTTAAGTAAAACAACTCTCCACATTTACCCAAGATCTCTCATCTACCCCCAAGTGCCAGAGAACAATATCATTTTCAGCAGATGACTGGCTAGCTCCTTTCGGCAGAAACCATGCCCTGGGCCCTGGGCTCATGGGCATTTTTATTGATTGTTTTCTGACAGCAGGCACAGGCGAAGACATGGTTGTGCCAAGTCTCTTGGCCAGTGGGTGAGCAATGGGTGCCTTTAAAGCAGAAGGCTTCCCCTGCAGGACAAGGTCACAGGCCCCAAAGGGACGGTCGAGGTCACCTAGCTGGTTTTTGCTCCCAATCTCGGTGCTCTTTGCGAGGAAGAATCATGGCACATTGAACGTTTAAGTGGGCGACGTTACCGTGGAGTCCAGAGACTCACGGGCATGGTTCCCCTCCAAGGACAGAAACTGTTTTGGTGGAATTCTTAGAGATTCCGAGCTCTGACATGCTTTAAGGTTCGAGTATGAACTGCAAAGGGTAAGAAGCAAGTTTTGTTCACTTTTCAAACAGGATACTGACAATGCTGTGTATTCGGGATTAGGCAAATTCAAAGTAAGCTGCATTATAAATAATTTTTGACATGTAAAGCTCTGTGTAAGCATAGCCATTGGCCTGGCTCGATCTCGGTATGTCAGAAAGTGAGCTGAGGAAGAGGACTTGAGTTTGAATCCTGGCTTCACCTTTTACTCCTCAGCAGTCAACAGAATCTCTTGAGAGCCAGGTCTGGAGTTCAAATCCAGCCTCAGACACTGTGTGACCCTGGGCAAGTCACTTAACCTGCCTGCCTCAGTTTCCTCACTGGCAGAATGGGGATAATAATAGCACCTATCTTGCTGTGAGGATCAGATGAGATAATGATCATAAAGTGACATACAGCACATAGTAGGTGCTCTGTAAACGTTAGCATCTGTTGTTATCAGTTATCCCCCATCTTAGTCACCCAGTGTGCAGACTACAGCCCTGCCTCAATGGCCTCCCAGCACCGTATCTGTAAGAGGAGCACCACGGAGGGGGGGTGGCTAGAAGAGGCCAAGCTTGGGATGCTGCCTGCGTTCCCCTCTAACTTTCTGGAATCTGCTTCTTCAGGGCTGAGAGTTACAGAGAGGCCGAGCGGTGCAGTGGGAAGTTGGGGAGAAGACTGAATTTGGAATCCAAGGACCTGAGTTCAAATCCCAGCCCCTGTGTGACACAGGAAGATTTCCCAGGATCTCAGTTTCATCCTCTGTTAAATGGTGGGGGTTGGAAGAGGCGGCTCCCAAGGCCCCTCCCGGGGGAAGGTCGCTGAGCCGGTGATCTCTACCTTAAAATTCTTCAGTGGAAAAAAATACAGAATTCCCAGGCAGGTAGGGAAGTCACAAGACGGTAGGTCGCAGTGCTTGAAAGGCATGTGCAGTAAAGGCATGTTAGCTCAAGGTGACCGAAGCTAGTAACTTTTTAAATCAAGTAATTCATGTTCCCTTCCCTGCCTGAGCATTTCAGAGCTCTCAGAAGATTATTTTCTCTTGGAACAAAGGAATATTGGCATATTCATTATATTTTTGGATGAGAAGTCTGTGCACTACTTCTCAAGGCGGTCCAAAAAGAATTGTCCAAATGCGCAAGGGGCTCCCTTGGGAGCCGGGGGGAGGGGGCAGTGGGGAGGGTCCTCCTCACTGAAATGAACAGCAACAAACATGGATCAGGTGAAATATCAGATGTAAAGTGCTTTACAAATCTTAAAATGCTCCATTAAATGTGGGTAACTTTTTAATATCCTTTAGTACACCCTCTCTTATTTTGTAGATGAAGAATCTGAATCTCAAAAAGGGGAAGTCACTTGCCCACACAAGCAATACACAGCAGGACTGAGATCCACGCCTTTGGCTTCCAAATCCTAGACTCTTTCCATAGACTGGCCTACCCCTCCCTTATTAAGCACAGGATACCCCCATGCCTGGAATGGCCTTCCTTCTCACTTCTATTTCCTGGAATCTCTAAGTCCCTTCCAAGATCAGCTCAAGTTCTATTTCCCCCATGAGACCTGCCTTGATTCTCCTGGTTGTTAGTTCTTCCCCACTCCTGAAATCACTTTGTGTTCGTTTTATAAAAATAGAGGAGGAGGAATTGATTTCTACTTGATTTTTAGTGGGAAACACACTAGTGGGGGCTCATCAGCTCTAGACCAAACTAGAACGTGTGAGTGTGAGTGCTGGGGAGTAAAAACCCAGAGGAGCGCTCCGCATACATTTTTCATTTACTTACCTGGGTACATACTGTCCTCCTCCTTTTCTCCCCCACTCCACCTCCCTTTCTCCCAGCTCCTTGAGGGCTAGGACTTTCCTTTTTGTATTTTTATGTCCTGTGAGTAGCACAGAGCTGTCACAGAGGAGGCACTTCATAAATGCTTACCAGACTGAACTGAGGAAGGATGAATCTGAAAACTGCACCCACCACCCTCCAGGTAGTGCTTGCAATTTGGCTGGAATCCTCCGGTGTGCCCAGGGAAGTATGTGTCCAGAGGAACATGATACGGGATTTGTGGGATGACAATGTAGGTGTCAATTCTGTCCCTACACATGCGGTTTTTACTGTAGTTATTTCTACGATGTATTTCCCCCATAGGGCATTCGTACCATGGTATATCCCACCCCCCAACATGGTTCTTACCATGGTGTATCCCCTCTCCCACCCCCCCACATGTGGTTCTTCCGAGGTGTGTTCCTCCTACATGCGGGTCTTACCGTGGTGTACTTCCCCAGCTGGCAGAGAGATGGGAAGGTTTCTTGGTGAGCTTTCCGGATCTTTTCAGTGAGATCATCCAATTCTGCTGTCATTTCATAGCTTTCTGGGAATTCCTGCTTCGAAGGTTCTTTCTTCTTTTTATTCTTATCATTTCTGACAGCTAGAGAGAAGAAAGGAGGCGGTTCAGGCATCACCCACAGTACTACGGCATGGGGCAATGCAACTCTATTCCCCAAATACTTCCTTCCATTCCTTGAAGTTTTTACCAAGTGAGAGTGCCACGCCAATGCTTTTTCCTGGGAAAAGTCATTTGGCATCCAAGCTGTCATGGGGAGAAAAGTGTGTGTGTGTGTGTGTGTGAGTGTGTGGATACACCTGGATGGCTCTTTAGGTAACAGTGGAATCACCTAGAACTCAGCCCTATTCCAAGGGACTGCTGAAAGAACTTTCCATTCAGAAGGCCTTATTCTAGGAGAAGGGACACTTGTATCCAACATAGCTGGAGTATTTCCATTCCTAATTTTGGACGGTCAAAGAAAATGTAATTTCGCCTGCTTTCTTTCTCTCTCGAAGAGACCTGCTCTCCTTCCCCAGGGCCTTACGGCTTTCCATTTAGAAGCACTCGGTTTATTTCTATAATGAATGTGTTATTACAAGCATAGGAAAAGCTGATTGTGAGATACCCGTGGAATATTTCAGTCGGGAGTTGGCTGCTTAGAGACGATCCAATTACCTGTTAAACAGGTATCTGTCTTCCCAAAATATATGCTGGTTAGAATTACAAACAAGGAACTAACGTTCAGCAAGCCCTCCTGTAGGAAGTTGGCTAAAACTAGGGACATGTGTGGTTTCAGAAGGTGATGGAGGTCAAGGGAGTCGGAGGGGGATGGTGGGTAGAGGGCCAGCCTGGGAGGCAAGAAGATCTGCCCCTGACTCAAAGCAGACCTTGAGCTCAAATCCTGCCTTTGAGACGAGCTATGTGACCCTGGACAACCTCTCACCGAGGTTCTGTCAGCTAGGTAGCCCAATAAACACAATGTCGGACTGGAATCAGGCAGAACCAAGTTTGAATCCAGCTCCAGACTCTTAGTAGCTTAGTAGTTGCTTGCCTCAGTTTACTTAACTGTAAAATAGGGATGATAATAATAGCACCTCCCTAGAAGGGTCATTGTGAGGATAAAATAAGATTGAGTTTCTGGCCTATTAAACCCCCCTGATCATTTTCAGACTAACTGCTCTCTGACCTTGGTCCTCCATCTTGCAATTAGGAAATTAGTTATTTGTCCCTCAGTGTAAGACTTTACATTTATCCTTACTGAATTTTATAATGTTCTTTTTGGGTCCAGTGTCCATCACCAGAATATTAGCCTTCTCCTGGCTTTGGGTCATATGAAAATCTAATGAGCATGCCTCTATACCTTTATTCATGGTCACTGATAAAAACGTGAAGCAGAAGCATCTGACCAACTACAGACCTCAGGGTTTCTCCACTGGAGACTGGCTGCCAAGTTGACATCTAGCCATTAGCAACACCTCTGAGCCCAGTTTTGAATTCATCTAATTATACTTTTGTTCCATCCCTCCTCTCTCCATCTTCTCCACAAGAACAGAAGCCTTGCTAAAACCCACATTCACAAGGTCCACAGCATCCCTTTAATCTGCTGATTTAATATCCAAAAACGAAATGAGGCTAGTTCAGGGGTGGGGGACCTCTAGGTCCTCAAGTGTGGCCCATTGACTGAATCCAAGCTTCACAGAACAAATCCCCATAATAAAAGAATTTGTTCTACAAAACTTGGACTCAGTCCTGCAGGTTCCCCACCCCCAGGTTAGTTTGATCTGGTCTGTTCCATGGGAGGTCTTTGTCATCACTGCTTCTCACATAGGTCTTGAGGAAAAACAAAGATTTGAAACCATGTCTTCCAAACCCAAATCCAGCCTTCTTACAGGAGCCTCACCTTTCTATCTGATCTGAGAGCAGGGTTTAAAAACATTCTTAGTGACCAGTCTGGTTGCCTACGACCAGCTCCAGGATCTCTCCCCGACCGTCGCCACCCTCAATAAAGCACGTTCTCATTGTGATTGTTCCCCGAGATAAAAGGACTCCTCAGAATATTGCACAAACTTCCACACGAGGACTGTAATTTGTCAGACACGAAGCCCTGTTCACTGCTGGGCTCATTAGCTTAGAGCTGCTCACGGCATAAACATATTCTGTGTGCCAGGCTTACAAGGGGCTGCCAAGTATCACCAGATACAAGGAGAGGATTCATGTGGGGATCCTACGACCAGGTGGCTGCAAAGGTTTCTCCTGCCTCTGCTGCTTCCCTTGGCTTTCTGCTGATGTCCAGGCCTCTCAGAAGGACTCATGGCCCGGGATCAATGACGCAGATGGGGGTTATTGGAAGAAGAGGGTGATCGACTCTAATATTGGGCATGGAGTGGGCAGACCCCCCCAAAAGTGCATATGTTCATTGATCTATGGGGGACTCCACACTTTTTACATTCTTTTTTTTTGCGGGGGTGGGGGGGTGGGGAAGGGTATCCCTGAGATTAGGCCTACTAGCTCCAAAAACTACCCAGAGATCTAGCATCAGAACCATCCTAGGACATGGCAAGTAGCAAGCTGGGGGACAGAGATGTACTACATTCCACCATCACCAAGGCAAAGCAGATAGATTGGCTCCCAACCCTTCCGTAACTGACTGCTTCTCTCCTATACACCACTAAAGTCCACTCAATTTAAAAAGCACTTAATTCAGTGCTGTGTATGTGTGAGACACTGAATGACATACACACACACATACGTACGTATGTATGTATTATATGTGATGGGGGTATATATATCTATATCTCCCTCTTTACATATATATGTATGTTTGTGTACGTGTGTATGTATATACGCCTATGCTAGGCAACTAGAGATAAAAATTAAAAATGAAGCAATCCCTTAGCTCAAAGTGCTTACCATCTACTCGAGAGTCTAGAGATACAACCTCTCTCAGGCCACATGCCTTGTAATCATGTTCAGGTTTGACTTCTCTTCTACTTTAAGACCGTCACAGATGGTTATTTAAATA